>NW_006436288.1:2851193-2962265 GCF_000325575.1 Pteropus alecto | reverse complement strand
ACTAGCTTGCTCTGCTTGGATCCAGTTGCTGCACTGCAGTTAGGAAATTGCCTCCAAGCAAAGAGCTGGTGAGTTTCTGTATCCCAAGGCTTATAGTCTTATATTGCTTATAAAAGGCAAGCAGTGAATTTTCTTTCTTTCCCGCCCCATCATACCAGGCATTGGGTCATGGGAGGCTAATGTAAGAGATACTCTAATTACTTAAAATTCTTCCGTTCATACTTTTCTCTAAGAAAATTTATAAGAAAATTTGAGATTCACTTGTTTTCTAAAATTTATAGAGGCTGCATTGGGGGTTGGGCAGAGATCGCACCGAAATTGGATCTTCGTACTTTCTTCTCAATGTTGCATTATGAATAAAATTAGAAAGTTGTACAGACTCAATAAAGGGGGTTATATAGACTGATTGTATCTGAGTAGGAGAAAACAATGTTTATTCAATAAATATTTAGTAAATGTCTACTTTAAAAATTGGATATTAAAATAGAATCCTAGCTATATCCTCTGCCATCAAGAAAAATATAATCTAAAGAACTGTGCAACTTACCTTATTTTTCCTTGGAACTAGTCTTCTTGATCTCCTAAGGCAAAATTGTACCCCCAAACCTGAAGTGCTGATTTTCCCAAAGGCTGTGATTTTATACTTGTGACATTTTGTTTTTCCCAAAGGGCATGCCCTTAACAGTTCTGGGTCCCAGGCAGGAATTTCATTCTATTCTCACATCTTTTTTTCCTACCCATTCTCTTTCCACCATCTTGGTTCCTCAATCCCCTCTTTTCTGTAGACCTCTCCCCAAGACTTCCTTCCACATCACTCATAGCCTCCTTCTTAGACTCTTTGTTTCGTTCCATCTTCAGAGTTGAGAACAGGAAAGAAGCTGAAGAAGCCAGTTTCCTGAGCTTAGTTTTTTATTTTGGTGGAGGGGGTCATAGTTACCAAGAAAAAAATACCTTCTAGTACCCAAATGTTGAGACCTATCTTATCATATATATGAAAGAAGGGTTCTAAAGTGAAAAGCTGATAAAATTCTGAAAATATAAAAGGAATTTCTAAGAACTACACTGTTAGCTTCTAAACTAAATTAAGGTAAGAAATGGCGATCAGGTGCTCTGAAGGAACTGAGGCCCTGAATCTGGATTTCTGTATCAGTTAGGAAATGTTAAGAGCTGAGATGCTTCCTGAAGAACCTCAGGCACATCACCTTTAGCTTAGTACTGGGATGAGGTGGGCAGTGAACCAGGGCTCCTGCCAGGCCCAGATGGTCCTGGTCTAGGGCTCTTTCCTTCCTGACTATAGTACCAGCCACTTGGCCCAACTTTGCTTCTTTTCAGTGCTGCCTCAGGTAGCCCCGAAGCAATCATTCTTGTCCTTCAAACCTAGCTATGGAGTCAAACATAATTTCTCCAACTTTAGTCATTCCTGTTATTTCCTCCAATAAAAACACAGTCTCAGGTAATGGAAAAATGGAATACACACATATACACACACAACTGGTGAGAAATTAGTATCTATAGGTCTTCCACAGCTTGTCCTATGTTTTTTATTCTGAGCTGGTGTGATATAGGAGGCCTTCTGCCCTCCCATCTATTTTTAAGGAAAGAGAAATAAGAACTGAACTCATATGTGCTTAGAACTTTCACAGATATCCTCACTTTACCAATGAAAAAATTGAAACTTGGATATGTTAAGTAGCTTGTACAAAGTCACAGAGTAAGGGGAATGATAATTTGGACTCAACTCTTGAACATCTATATATCCTGCAAATTTTCTTTTCTCTCAGATATATAGGTCAGTGTGTAAAAAAAATTATAAGCAGAAAAGTATTTTTTTAATCATAAAATTTTACATAGTGTACCACTGTATAAAATAGGTAAAATCAGAGTTTCTCTCATCGAAGCTGCAGAGAGGAGGCTTAGAGCCTCATTTGGAAATCACTGGCCCAGTTCCCATAGATTGCCTCCTCCATGAAGGAAGGCCCCGCAGATGAACATGAAGATTGAGAGATGATTATTCCATGACAACATTAGATCAGGAAATACAGTTTCCCATCTGAACAGTCATTTACATATTTGGGAAATTTCAGATGGCTGACTGCCCCTCTCAAAGCACCACTTTGTTTTGATAGGAAAATTGCCTTTGGACATCATCTCAGAGTTCCACATTTATGCTTTAGAATAGAAATTATATAATATACCAATAAATCAGGACAAAAGTTAGCTGGTCCTGGTCCCAGTCTTCCCTGTGATAGCCAGGCCAGAACCAGGAATAGATACACATTTACTGTGAGTTAATCCATGGTATGGCTTATTCAGTAAACAACAATGGCAGGATCTCCAGCTCCTAGAAGGTATGTGATAAAAGGATCGATTTGACTTGTGCTGGTGAATGAATGAAAGCAACAGAGCTGTTGGATCACAGACATGATCTGTTGTCTAGCTTGCAAAATTCAGTCCTTTACAAGTTTACAAGGTCTAGAGTATTCACTTGTAGCAACCCAGTATCCTGCAGCCAGTAAGTAAAGAAACGTTTTATATTCGGAAAACGGCACAGGACAGTTATTTTATTGCCTCATCTCTACAACCAATCTTATTATAGGGCAGAATTTAGACATTTGGGTAAGTCACTTCATTTGTCTTGCAGTAATAGAAAAAAAAAATGACTTTTCTTATTTTATGCTTCAGTGACAGTGCAACGGATTTATAAAATGCAAATTAAAATAGCTATCTGGAATTACTTAGATGCTTCTCACTTCTTTTACCATTTGTCAGACCGAGTTTTCCACACCACTGTCAGACACGAGTGTGCAGATGAGGCCTCTCTTACAGAATTGCTGACTCCAAGTTTGTCAGCACTTAGATGGGTTGTTCCCACTATTCTGGGGAGCAGGCCTCATGGACGGCATGCTCATGGTAACTGCACTCATGGGGGATCCCGGAATCAAATGGGCATCTCACTCCGGAAACATTAGGGTGCTGGAATGAGTGGGAGGATTTGATGGTCTGAGAGAGAGAGAGAGGGAGAGAGAGAGAGAGAGAGAGAGAGAGAGAGAGAGAGAGAGACAGAGAGAAACGCGCGCGTGTGCGAGAGAGATTGATTCAAAGAACTGTACAGCATTTATTTCAGGCCACTTGTGCCAGGCCCTGCCAGCTAGTGCTTTATACAGCCAGTTCTGCATTTACCACAGCTCCACAAGGTAGATTTTTTTGTTATTATTATTATTATTCTTTTTGCAGAAACAGTTTGAGACTTATCAAGGGAACACCACTACTAAGTGTCAGAGCACAGGCTGCTGTGACTTGAAAAGCTATACTTTTCAAGGATGTCACTCTGCATCCTCGAACCACCAGGTATCACAGCAAGGGCTTAACATTTATTTCATCCTCAACATAATCCTGAGGAGGAAGTGCTTCGTTTTTCCACTTATAAACAAAGAAACTGGTTCACAGAGGGATTAAGTCGTGTTCAAAAGTGATGCCTGCTTATGCCAAACCTCTATTCTTAACTCTACCCAGGCGTACTTACATATTACAATTTGTACAGATTGGCTTCTTTGTCTTAGAAGAAGTAACCAGCTTGTCAGACATAGCTTTAGTGTAACAAATTTGCACAGGTTGCACAACTACAGACATTTTCACTGAATATGAATCAGGCCCTGGCATTGCTTTGTTGGGAAACCCTCTAGTGCAGATTATGTGCATGGGATACAAAACACACACATTGCTGATGCACTTGGTAGTATAAAATTGAAGCAGAAAGCCAGGTCCGGACAGCTCAGGATTCTGATCTAGAGGATCAGCTCCTGCTTTGGCACTACATGCCTATGGCACAAGAGTCCACCCTGGGTCACAGATTGTACCTCTTTTCTATTCCAAGGTCTGTGTGACTGTGTGCATTGGGAAGGGGGAGAGATTAGGTGTCACCCTGGGGAAACTGAGCCAGTCCAGCTCATGGACCACTTTCAGATGCTCTTATCGAATTTATTCAAGAATTCCAAGACGGCCCTTGGAGACTGTGAGAGATTTGCTTGTAGTAGGGAACCATATAATATACTAAGTTATTCCAGGTATTGTTTTCTGCATCTAATACATGTTATCTTCATTATCTTCTTGAAGCCCTATGAGAAAGGTACCATCACTGTGTCCATTTCACAGATAAGGTAACTGAGTCACAGTCATGTGCAGAGTCTTAGCTCAAGTCTCTCTCCATCCACAGTCCCTCTTTCTAAACCACTCCACTCTGCTCTACTTGCTGGGTCCTGTGTGTACTGCCACCCACATTCACTGGTTAAGGAAGGATGTGATCTAGTTTGGTTTTGAACATGAAGGAACCCTTCCGAGACCATTCTGTTTTGTACTTGTAAAGGCAGTAGTGGTTGCAGTTATTTTCCTAGTTGTAACAGCTCTTTGTGGACTTTTTGGTGTTCTCAGAACTGCATAAAACTAGTTTGTGTCAGCTGGCTTTGAACTCCTATCCACTGTGCTGGAACTCACCATGACACACACATGGCAAAGGCCTGGCTTGCTCAGCATCACGACATGCCAAGCCTCCTGGCCTCTTGTACATTTGTGCTTTTATTGATGTGAAACACTGTGGGGCCTATTGTTCATAGGAATCCAGAACTCCGATTCAGAGCCAATAGCCTCGTTAAGGCTAAAAAATTCTAGTGGGTTTCCTAAGTAATGGTCTTGTTATGGGGTTTAGAAAGAGACAACGAAAAAAAAAGAGGAGAGATCTAACTTGGAGGAAACCTACTTCTGGAGAAGAATGCATATATTTTCATAGAAAAGTTTATTTATTAAAGGAACCATCATTGTTCTGTTTCCTGAGTTCTTGTTTGCATTGTGGATTAACCTTGCTCTGATCTGTTTTGTCTTTAACCTGTCTTCTGGGAATTTTATTGAATAGTCATCCACCACAGCCCTGAAAAACTCCCACTGTAACTGAGATGGAACATAGTTGTAAAGAGTGTCCTTGTGCTGCCATATTAGTTAAGGGCATAGCTGACAATACTCAAATCTCAGTGTCAACACCATAGAAATTTATTATTTGATCACATCATGGACCCATACAGGTAGGTATTCTTCCTCTAGGTGATGATTCAGAGACCCAGGCTTCTCCCATCTTTTTGGCACCACCATCTCGGTTGGGGGTTGGAGGGGAGAAAAGAGATGAAAGTTTGGTCCTAAGTGATTTTCAGGCGCCAGGGGCTAGGGAGTGGACACTGTTACTTCTGCCTACCTTCCATTTGCCATAAGTAAGTGGCTGGGAAATGTAGCCCCAATGTGTTCTGTTAAATATACAGTAACAGTCAATCCTTTGGACTCTGCTGAGTAACTCATGAGCTGGAGCTGTCTGTGAAGGCCTGGAAAGAAGTTGTCACTTTGGAGTCAGCCAGGAAGAAAAGCTTCAGGAGGCAAGTTAGAGGTAGGGTCATCCACGTGGGCCCCAGTAATTGAAGCAGTGGGTGTTTTATGAATGCTGAATGCAGGAATGAATGTACATCATTACTATTCTTTAATGTGTCTCCATAGTCTTTCATATCTTAGTAAAGTCTTTCTTGAAACTTCCAGAAAAAAAATCACCTGTCCTTTTCTTGGCCCTACACTGGGTCCTTTACATATTTCTGTCATAGCAGCTGTAATGCTTTGCTGCCATTAGTTTCACTTCTGATTTCCCCTACTAGAATATAAACTCCTTGAAGTGAGTTTGCCTCCTCCATCTACATAGCCCCAGCCCCTTCCACTGTGCCTAGCACGGGATTTTAAGTAAATAAATGATTTTCTTAGTTAGAAATTCGCTATTCTCACCTGGAAAAGTTACCTTCTATATTAAATGCATTTTCTAAAAAGAAGCTCTTAATTCTATTTTATTTTACTTTATGAATGATAAATATGAGTGAAAAACAACATGAAGTAATGGGGGAAAAAGGGGATCAGGAATGGTACAGAACTGAGTTGGAATCCTGCTGTTGCTTTATATCCCCGCTTTTTTTTTTTTTTTTTTTTTTGCTTAACCTAACTGCTGCTCTGTTTCTTCACCTGTGAAATGGATATCTTTAGGAAATTAAGAGAATATACATATAAAGAGCTTAGCACATTAGCGATAAAACACCATTACTCACGAGTGTTTGGTGTAAATACCTAAGAGAGAAACCAGGCCTCTGTTTAAAGCTCTGGATAGCTTTAATTATTAAGTGGCGTGCCCTGGGCAGTGGTATGCACACAGCTCCTGCCCTTTTACCAAGATGGAGAAGTAGATTTCGGCTTCAAGCCTATATCCATGAGAAGTAGTCTCATACATCTTTAAGGTTAGTTAGGTCCTTAGATGTGTAAACAGAAGAAGGAGATGCTTTTTGACAAATGAAAGTATGGGCTGCCTTGTGAGGTATCAGTTCTACACATTGGAAGTGTTCAGTGGAAAAGAATTAGCCATCTGCCCGGGATATGGTTGAAGAGGGTCCTGTTTTGAGTGGAGGAGTAGGCTAGCTTGGTGCTTCTCATCACGGAAGAGGGACCAGTCTTGGAAAAGACTAATGTTTTCTTGGTCCTTCCAAAAACAACAATAAAACTGATTCCATAACATTTTTGAAAATCAGGCTATAGCACCATTTTTACTAATCTTAGTGCCTAGCATATTACAAGTAGTCAAGAACTCTTCTACTGGTTGATTGATTCATTCATTCCCCGTGGTTAGATAAATATTTGTCAAATGAACAATTAAATGAATGACTTCCTTTATTCCAGGCTTAGCAATCCTCCTTTTCCCAGGTGTTGTTACTATGATTTGTTGTTTTTGACATCCTTAATGATTCTAGTGGCCCTGTACTGGACAATATTCAGTTTGTTAATGTCCTTCTTATAATGCAACTCCCGGTGCTAAACATTATACTCCATCTTTCATCGATAGAGGATCAGGCCTTGGGATAAGCATCAACTAAAACGGAACACAAAAATCCTGCTGTCCTGGAAGGCCAGGCCTCAGAGATATCATGGTTTAAGTTTTCTTCAGATGCATCCAAATGGAGCTGTTAAAAAGCAGGGGTAAAAATTTGCAGTTCTCACATGTTATGTTTTTGTTGCTTTATATCCCATTTGGCCGAAGTGGATGTTAGATTCAGTCCCGGGCATGGCCTCTGGACACTGAGCCTGAGCCAAGTACCAGACTAGAGAGCTGTGGGCTAGGAAACGAGCCAGCTAATTTGAAGCACATTACATCAGACATTTCCCGAGGTGGAGAGGAAGGCCTCCTTGCTAGAAAGCAGGGAGGATTTTGGCTCTTAGAGGTTGGATTCAGTAACTTTAACTCTTTGGCTAAGGGCCAACCCTCTAGCAAGCAGCTATCATATGGTCTGCAAAAAACTTAGGTCCAAAGCTTCCAGCCCCACTTTACATGTTGACACCACAGTGTTCTTTGAAAGATGCACGCCTTTGCGGGGTGGGAGCAGATTTTAGAAAAGGAGAGACATTATAAAGTCTGATTAAAGATTTTATAAGAGATTAAGTAGATTTTATAAATCTTACTACCCTAATTTTAAATTTGGGCAGTGGGGGCAATGACAACTCTGTAGTGGAAAATTATAAACCCTGAATTAGGGCAGTGGGGGCAATGACAACTCTGTAGTGGAAAATTATAAACCCTGTTGTCATCCATCACTTTCATTCCTTTATAAGTTAAATAAAATCATATAATGTGTACTGATGGATACTGATAGAAATTTATAAATCAGACCCTAATGGTAGTTTTTCAGTTAACTTCAGAACTTGACTTTGCACCATGTGTGCTATTATGAACTGCATGTGATAATGCCTTTGCGTTCTATAAAAAAAAACACAAAAAACAAAAACAAAAAAAATACTACTACGATGATTTAAAAAACTGAATAATACAGAGGCCCTGGCAGCCTCCCCCTCTGAATGCTTAAAGTTGAGTCCTGGAGTGGAAATTAAGCTGGTTGGAGTGGCCTTAGGGTCTATGAAAGAACAAGGTACAAAGCACCTTTGGGTGAATTATCATATCTGATACTCCTTACACTTGCAAAATGTGGAGCTGTTATTAGATCTTATAGTTTCTTGACAGCAACTCAGGAGAGATAAGTTCTAAAGTCATCTGTGAAGATTAAAACCCAAATCTTCTGACAGATTGATGCTTTCTTTTCCCATCATAAGCTCACAAACTGAGGGGCACCAGTGTACCAGTGAACAGTGTTGGAGAGACTGGTAAAGTACTTTAGTGCGAACTTTCTGTAGTCTAAACTCTGATTCTTCGGTCTAAAGCCTGGATACTTCATCTTCTCTTTTGGGAAAATTGATCTGGTACTATTTGATCCCTACCTTGAGGGGTGCTCAACAAAAACGTGAAATATTTATGAAGAGCTTTAAGTTTCAGGGGAAGTAACGTTCCAGTGTACAAAAGCTGGAGATGTATTCTGACATACCCACGGATCTTATCGGCTCATCCACGGTTGCACACCTCCCTCCTGACCTGTCCATGTGTGAAAATCTAAGAATGTCACACGTACATTTGCCACCTTTCTTTAGCTGAGTGTGTTCCTGAGAATGGAGTGATAGGTTATTAACATGTGTAAGAAGGGACATAAAGGGGTGGGAGCGAGAAGAGGAGGTGGCAGCAGTGAGGTGAGAAAGGCGGGGGGATGGGGCGGGGGGGGGCGGGCAGTAAATAAAACCAACAGTGCCTGAGGAGCCCAAGCTGTTAACCTGCCAGCTACGGGCTTCCTCTGCTATTCCGGAACCCTGCAAGGTGAACCGGAGACGCACTGGCCAGGACTTGCAAAGAACTGTGCCAAGGTCTGCTGTGGCCAGCTCGTCTCAGTGACAAGAGACAGTAGGGTGCAGAGCTGTTTACTTGGCATCCTTCACCATTACTGAGGACACTGATAAAATATTAAACTGATCTTATGTACATGGCTTCATGAAGATGACCAGAAATGGAAGGAAGCCAGGGCAAGGGGCAAGGATCATATATACCGAGCAGAGCAAAGCCTCCTGAAGCGCACACACGAAGGCCCAAGACAGCCACACTGCCTCAGTGAAGCAGCCAGCTTGTGTTTACTCTCAACTCAAAATGTTTTCTTTTGTATATCCATACCATCACCTGTTTCTCAGGAAGGGACACAAAATAACAGGCTTTGAGATGCCATCAATGTCCATTTTGACAGCATTCATGTCACAATACACAATCATGTACTTTGTAATTATACAAAATTTAAAGAAATTTAAAGAATAAAATGTCACTAGTTACACGGGTCAAAAAGAAACCGACAACCAAAAAACAAAAAACGAAATCTGTCAAAATTCATAGAGACACTTGATAATGCACAAAAAAAAAAAAAAAAAAAAGCCAAGTAATTGTCCTAGCATGCTGCAAGTTCATTGCCATAACTTTACGAATTCCCAGCTCTTCGGGGGGAAAGAAAGTGCGTGTTCACAGCCTATATAGTTCCCAAAGAAATAGCTTTCGCAGGTATTCAGGTCAAGAGAAAAAGCAATGCAAAGTCTGGGCACCAAGATTGCTCAGACAGCACTGGAGTGAGAAAAGCCAGACTTGAAACTCTTCTGAACCAGATCTGGTTTGTTGAAAAAGAACCTGGACGGTGACATTAGTCCAAGGGGGCCAAAGAAGAAACACTTAACTGTTAATAAGGACGGAAACCATCAAGAACTAGAACAATTAAGACTTAAATCTTTTTCTACCCTACTTTGAAGCTGAATTACAGCTTTTCATATTTGGAAAAGATAGGTGGTTGATCTGTGAGTAGAACCCCTCTCTCTTCCTCCATCCACTCTCCCTGCTCATGATTCAGTAGCTTAATGTTGGAGTACAGATATCGCTGGTTCAATTTTCTTGTAGTAGAATTACTATTTCTTCACACGTGGCCATGTTTATTTTAACAATGAGGTATAATTTTATACTAACAGTGCCTATTCCTTCCTGGGCTATGCGCTTGATCAATCATATGGGCAGAAAACAATTGAACTTTCTGATGAAATCACACACATACAAAAATTATTGCACTTAAAAACAACAACAACAAAACTCAGCCAAACCAGCAAAGGGCCAATGAAACTCTTCGGAAGGGGCTGTGCTTCCTGCCCTTTGCAGAGCATCTGGACCTTTCTGGTGTTCAGTTGAATTTGGTCCATTATTAAATGTCCAGAAGTCAAAGAGTCCAAAAGACACTGTAGGCTCTTTAAGGCTAAGTCTTCCCAGTGCTTCTATGAGATAAATTATCTCCTTGGCCACATATTACAAAGCAGGGGCTCCTTTTAGCAAAATTGCTAGCAGGGCCCCCCAAAAACTCTGGAAGCAAGGAAGGATGGGTGCACATTGTGTCCTGTCCTGTGAATGCAAGAAAGAGAGAGACAGTAAGCAGCCTGGGTGGGCAAAGCCAACATCAACAGTACTGTGGTTGGAAGTACAGCGACTTCCTCCTGACCCCACCACCAGCTCTCATTGCACTCAGCCCCACAGCCCAGGTGGATGTGTGTTTATCCGTGCCTCTTTCTCTGTGTAATTCCTCTTTTCTGTGGACCTAAATGTCTTTCCCTCCACCTGCAAACTTGTTTCTTTCCTCATTCTTTATCCTTCCTGCCTCTTCGTGCTCTCTGTCTCTTTTTTGATGGATGTGAAGGCACAACGGTAGTTCTACCCTGCTACCCACTGGTCCATATGCTGCTGCTTCCACATTTCTCCCACGATGCACCCCTGTCCTCTCCCCACCCTGCCAACGGTCCTCCCCATCACAGTATATTCAGACACATTCTGTATTGTTTACTGAATTGAATTGGCAGATTACTTGTTACAGCCCAAATTACTTATACCTCCAAAATCTGATATTCTAGTCAAAATTTGAGCACTTGGCATTGAGTATGTTACTAATGTTTTCGTGACGTTCTCAAGTAAGTGCTTTTAATGGATGGGATCTAGGCATTTCTAAACTCTGTTCTCCTGAACTACTGTCAATATTTTCTTCTTTGGGGTATTGTACTCCAGCTCATGTCTTCTTTGTAACCCCTTTATGACTATTCATAATCAATAAAATATTTGCATAAAGTATCTAGATAAACAGGGTGGACGGTAATGTCTTGGTGTTGCAGGTACAGAGCCAATATCACAATAATTTAAGGTTCAAGGTAGAAGGAATGAAGGTCAAATCCTCATGAGTTGCGGAAGCTCCTTCATGTCACGCCCACCAGCCAAGGCGCATTGAAGCGCTGAGATCGGCCACAGTTGTTTGTCTCTCCCTATGTCACCTTTCTGTGACTGCCTCTATGGGGTCAAAGTCAGTACCAATGGCTGCTGGGGCCTTTTGTTGTATCCCATCACGTCCCCTCCCGTTGTCCTAAGGCTGAGCGCCTTGGTGGGCTCCCCCGCCCACTACTTACTTCTCTAGATTCTGAACTAGGATTTGCTAACGTTCTCATAGATGACATCACTGATGCAAAACTGCTGCTTCTTCTTCATCCACATCAGTTGCACACACTGGTGGATAAAAATGTACTGCTCCTGGGGCAGAAGACAAAACCGTGTTTCAGAGCAAAAGATTTTCACATGAGTATGTGCAAAGATACAATATTTTGATACTATGATAGTAGTAAATATTGTAATCGGATGTCAAAGGAAACAATTTTCATTATGAGACAATTTTATGAGCTGAACATCCAAGAGAATCAACTCTAAAAATATTTTAAATAATAATAAAGCTTAGACCATCATTATTTAATGCCAAAAAGGCAATGAATATTTGATCTAAAAATCATGGGGCTATTTTGAGGGGAAAAAAAAGTCTATCATAATACACCCAAATAAATTCCAGTAAGTTTAATAAATTAAGCCCTAAAAATATAAAGGAAAATATAGGTTAATTCTTCTCCTATTACTTTAAGAAAGAACTTTCTAAACTTCAAAGCAGTGAAATAAATACAAACAAAAATTGACAAATATATAAATAAAATATATCAACTACTAAAACAAAAATTCCTGGAAGGCACAGATTATGTCTTTTTATTCCTAATGCCTAGCACTTAGTTTGTGTCTTGAAGGAAACCGAGGAAATATAAAAAACATGCAAAAATGGCCAAGTAATCAAAAATATAAATGAAAACAATTGTTTTTCACCGATGAAGTCAGCAGAGGAAAAAAGTAACATTCAATGATGATTTGAATTTATTAAAGCAGTCATTTTTAGCTATTGTTGGGGGTATAATAAAGTGCTAATAAACAGCACGTAGACACACAGATAATAGTTAAAAAGTGGGAAAGAATCCAATTTAATATCTGATAAAAAGGAGAATGATTTAGTCAGTGGCATATCTATAACAAAATATTATTCAGTCTTTAAAATGAGATTTACATAGCTTTGGGTAATTTGGGATAACACACATAGCAAAATGTTAAGTGAAAAATTAGATTTAAAATTAGCATATGTACATATAGCATATGAGCATAATTGTGTGCAAGTTATAACTGAAGGAAGGCTAGGATGAAATATGCCAAAATATTGAGAGTAGCTGTCTTTGTACCATAAAGTCAAGTTAACTTCATGATCTTTCTCCTTTTCTTTATTTCTCAGGATGTCTCTATAAGTAATACCGTTAGAAATAACCTTTAAATAAGAACCAGTCAAGATATCCACAGGACCTTAAGGAGCCTTTTGTATGACAGCTTTAAACAAAGATGAGGTTAATACTTCGAACCTTGCTGGGTTGATTCCTCAGCCTAACCTGTATTTTTCAACAAGGTTTGGAGAAAGTCTGTGCCCTTATTTTGAGATAGTATCACATCAGTAACTGAGCTGCTCCTTCTCCTTATCATATACCATTCCATTGTTTCCTGTGTTGTGTCAGCACTGGACATAGATAAGGCCAGACACTGCCTGGTTTCTTAAACCAGAACTACTCAGGGGCCAAACTTGGTGTCAAAGAAAATAAAATGTAGGCAGACCACAGGAAAAATAAATAAAGACTATTTATGGACAGGTCTCTGAGAGTTCCTGAGAAATCTAAACTGCTGATCAAGAGGACAGGCCACTCAAAGCAAAGCCCTGACTGACCTCCAGGGAAAGCCTATTAAAGGAAAATCAAAGAAAACAGTTGACAAAAACAGAAGAGAGCCCCAGAGAGGAGAATGTCATCCATGCATAGCGCTTTACAATTCCAAAGCATTTAACTAGATTTTTATCCTGTCACATAAGGTATTCTTCATAGCGCTTCATGAACACTGTCGTTCATGTTTCACAGGTGAGAAATGTGAGCTCTGAGAGGCAAAGTGAGTTGTGCAGTGGCCGTGTGGGGACCCATGCCTCCTCGTGAAGCCTGGCCCGACGACACCCATCTCCTTAACCACCCTTCGCTGCTCTTGTGGAGAGGCTCATAACGGGTCTGGTGGGGTGAGAAAAAGGAAGAGGGACCATTAAAAACAGCCTATGCCACAGGCTGCAATGACCTGAAAGGTGCACCTGAGGACATGACCAATTTAATCGGTTACTTCTGTTTTTATTTTCATTCATTCATTCATTCATTCATTCATTCATTCATTTATTTATCTATTTATCTATTTATCTATTTATCTATCTATCTATCTATCTATCTATCTATTTATTTATTTATTTATTTATTGAGGGGGGGCGGGGGTGTGGTGGTATTTATTTATTTATTTATTTATTTATTTATTGGGGGTGCGGGGGGTGTGGTGGGTCCTCTCCAAACCTGAGTAGGGCTATGCACCCTCTGCTTTAGCCAGAGGACTGGAAGCACTTAACCTCTTCCACTATTTTTAGAGGGAGTCGGGTGGTGGAATCCAGGTGATGGGCAGTCAGGAAGAGGTAGGAAAATTAGAAACCGGCCTTGGGAAGAAACCTGGTGGCAGTACATGGGTGGTTGATACACATACAGTCAGAAATCAGCTGGAGGATCATTCTGGCTGCCTGAAAAATCAGTGTCAAAGGAGTACCCTGGAATGATACAGCTGAAGAAAATAATGTTTTACTCTCTGATCTTTACTTATTAATACCAGCAAAGTAGAAGGCAGCAGGACTGGGGCGTGAATGGGCTCAAGGAGGATATTTGAAAAATCCTACCATCCAAAATATAGGTTCTATCGCGAAGAGCATAACAACAAGGAAAAACAAAGGTTTAAAGGACAAGATGTTCCAGACATAAATAAATAACTTGAACTAGAGAACATCCACTGCAAAATCCTGAGGGAACTCAAGAGTGAAGCTGGAACACTTGGGAAAAATAAGTAACCTATGGTGACCTTGACTCTTCTGCTGACTTTGAATTTTCCCACAAGAGTTCAGGGGAGGGATAGCATACTTAAAAAAGACTGTTTCCTTGGAGATATCAGCCTAAAATGCTGTCACAAACAAGCCAAAAAATGAAAGTTTGGGGCAAGAAAATTAGGGAGAAAACAACATTTTCTCATGGTGGCTGCTCTAGTTTCATGTGATGACCGTATCTGAAGAAAGATCATGGCGCTGAACTGGATGCAAGGTCTGCCATGTGAAGGTAGTATTTAAAAAGGGATTAAAATTCTGTACTGGGAAAGTCAAGAGCAAACAAGCTATAATCAAAGTCTATAAAGTTATAAAAGGTATAAATTAAGTCAAGGAGGCAGATGATTTATCAAATCCCAAATACTTAAAATAAGGAGTGGCCTTTTTAAGCTTGGGGATTAGTATACATAATGGGAAATTTTAATCACATATTAGGACATAAATTTATGGAAGTGAAAGCCAAAAATATGGACCGATTCATAAAACACCATTTAATCATTAGGTAGTGGGCTTCTCTGGGAAACCAGGACATTTTAAACATATGATAAAAAAATAATGTTCATGTCCCCACAGCTGTAAATTACAAGGCAGCAGGATTGGGATATGAGTGAACTAAGGAAGTGAGGACACAAATACATGACTTACTTCCCAGTCATTCATGAGACATCTTAATGCGGACGGGTTGCTCTTTCCAAAGTGGTATGATCCTGCTTTGGCTCAGAAATAAATATATTGGAACGTCTGTGCCAAGACATGCTCAGATGAGTTTGGGCAGGCAGGAGAGAAAAGTCAAAAGGGCGGTAAAGGAGAAATCCCTGAAGCATGAAGAGACAGCAGCCATTACTGCAGGCTTTTTGAATCATACTGCCATCTAGTGGTGCTTTATAGAAAAAAGCATGAGGAAGACCAAGGCACCTAAGTCTCTTGGAACTTCAGGCCAAGTTATGTTCTACTCTGTTCCTCCCACACACACTCCCTGAAAAAAGAGATTATTGTATTCCTGAAGCTAAGAAGCCGTGAGTATTGCTGGGTAACTAAGATTATAAACAAGCTATTGTGCTTAGGTGTTGGGGCCCACACAGGTATACACACTGCTGTTCAATGGCGATGTGATGCTGTCTGCTGGCACTAGCCCAGGCTGCCACTCCAGCCTGAGTGCATTCTGAGGTTTCAAGAGAGAAGAGGACTTGGGAGAAGAGGAGAAAGAGGGAGCATATAACACTGCTGGATATTTCTGGGGATGCTCCCAGAGTTATAAAGCTAACTCCATTCATTTAGGTCAAGGGAACTGGCAGTGCTGCTGCGTTGGGGGCTGGAAATCCTTAAATCATAAGAGGGAAAGCATAAATCCAGCCCATGGTCATCATCTAAAGTGAGTTGGGACAGAGGCTCACATGCAGGACAAACTAATGGCAAACATTTGAACCAAATCTTGCATTTCAAACATAAATTAAATCACATCAGTTCTAGTCTCCACTTGGTGTCCCTTAACCAGATTGATCATTACCTACCCTCAACACTTACTCTGTTCAAAGAGGTTTTATTCTGCTACAGATATATGTATGTGCTCTGAATTATTAAAGGGCATATGACTCCAGTGAAAGTGCAACTACTGCATGAATTTCTAGAACCTAATATTTTTTTAATATATACCTTGAAGCAGTTCGAATGTGTGTAATAAGAAACTGAGAATAACAGATGCAAAAAAATTTTTGAGACAATTGTTTTGAAACATGAGATGGAATAACGGGAAGTTTTTTTCAGTTGAGGACAAATTGCAAGACACATATTGGTTACATTTCTACCTCTGTCTGCACCATGGACATCCTCTGTGACCGCATTTCTGACACCAGCCCCAAGATGTCAACAAACTCATGATCCCGAATGTGCTGCAAGAGCCTGTCCAGGGCAATGAATGTTCCCGTCCGGCCGACACCAGCGCTGCAAGAGTGTTCAGACAGCACATTATTCAGACAGTGCTTCTACACTGTTGAAAACAAATTGGTGATTAAAAAAAAAAAAAAAAAGACAAGTAGTACCACTGAGAAACAAAGATTAAACTCTTGACAATAATTTCACTTAACTAACTTTTTAAATATGCAATTGTGGTTGGTATATCTTCTAATGTCACATTGCTGAACGTCACTGCTACCTCCCTTAAAGAGGTGTGAGTCTGCACTGCCTTGGCCATACCCTCCCCTACCCTGCCTGGGGCTCTCTGCTTCCTAAGGAAGTAACGTGGAGCTGGCTGGAGCATTGGTTCCTGCCTTCAGGGAGCTGAGACACATACACAGCTCCAGTCTTCTGAGTAGGCTCAGAGTTAAGCTCTCACACCCAGATCAGAAGCCTAGCTGAGATACCTACACCAAAGCTCTAGCTCTGGGACCATAGCAATTTGTGTGCCTTTAACTCTAGGTTGAGTCCACCATCTCAGCTCTTCCTTACAGCACATCTGCCCTTCTAGTGAATTCTGGCTGGGCCTGCTTCAATCTCTCAGTATTCTTTTAGATAGTTGCCTCAAAATCACATTTAATATTTGGACCCTATCTCTTCCAGTCTCCAAATTCCAGTGCTCAAAGAATAGAGGGAAGTGGAGTGATTTGCCCTGAATCAATTGCCCACCACAGTTTTACATGTTAAAGCTAGTTCTTCTTTTCTTCCAATCACTGATTGACTGATATGCCAAGTGGTTCCAAATTCTAAAGTACGATGAAATGTGAGGGGGGAAAAAAAAGAAGTCAAAACTAATTTACATGCAGAATTTGCTGGAAGAGAAATCCAACAGGAAAAGCCTGTAGCTCAGAGCCCTAGTTTGCTTTTTCTGCAGGACAGCCCTTCCATCCTAGGACTTCTCTTCTCAGATAAAATGTTCTGCACCCAGGTAAACACCCGTAAAGTCACATCTAGAACTGTACCTGCTACCCTCTGTGAAAGGATCCATGAGTTCGACCACATGGTTGAGTAGCTTTATTTTCTGCTCTTGGAAGGAACCATTGTGAGACTAGATAACTTCATCTAGTAAAACAAAGTTTTTATCCTGTGAATGCTTAAGGTGGACTGACAACAAGGATACCCTCCTTGATCAGAAACTTGATAGTTTATGAAGCATGTTTCTTTCCAGTGAGACAAATTCTCTCTCTCTCTCTCTCTCTCTCTCTCGCTCTCTCGCTCTCTCGCTCTCTCGCTCTCTCTCTCTCTCTCTCACACACACACACACACACACTCATTCTAATTCACAAAGGCCAGGGTGCTAAGTGCTAAGTCCAGGATTATAGATCTATTTACTTAGGTTGATGTGGCTGCCAAGGCCTCTTCCAACATCCTTATCCTACATCTATCTCTGATATGCAATGGGGACATATTTCTCTTTTAAAGTTGTACAAAAATTTTACAATATTATGTCACACCAATGGATTTTGATGGAGCTTTGTTCACTTGGTAGGAAAAAGAGCTTAAATTCAAAGATGACTCTTCCCATAAAAAATTAATGTGGTCCTTCATTTTTGATAATGAAATAGATCATATAGCCCTTTTCATTTTAACTATCTGGAAATTTAGAGACAATTTTGAAAAGCAAGCATAGCATATATGTTTATCTTAATGGGCCAAGTATTTGCCTTTCTCTTTCCTTTCATCCAGCTTTTATGTCTATTTACGTTATTCTGGGCTATAATTAGATATTTTTAATTTGACCTTGTATTTGGCCATGTTCTAAACCACTCAGAGTCCTTGATAGAATAGAGTAATATCACATAATACTTAACGGCATGACCGCTGAGACTGGTGTGCCTGAATTTGAATCTTAACTCCCCCATGTTCAAGCTGTATGAATTTGTGTTAATCACTTGAGCTCTCTCTCTACTCTTGAGTTTTTTTCATCTGAAAATGGGAATAATAATATCTATCTCATAGGCTATAGGATATTAGATAGTCATATTATAAGTAAATCAAGTATATAGTAAGACATCAGTTAATCAAATATTTTTTAAAGTCATAATTCACTTTATTGTTGTCAATCTGCTCTAATGTTCCACCATGGAATGGTGGGCTATATTTCCTTTATGAAAGAAATCCCATGGTGCTGAACAGAAAACCTATGTGATGAGGTTACCTGCAGTGCACAATCATGGGGCCCTTGCTCTTGGTAGCTTGTTGTCGGACCACATGAACAAACTGTAGGATACTCTCTGCAGCATTTGCCGTGGGCACGCCGTGATCAGGCCATGCAGTGTAGTTAAAATGCATCACATCCTGCATCTCATCAGCCTTCAGAAGAAAAACCAAAACAAGCATTAATCTCTCAGTCCACTATCAGGATGGCCCATCCTCCACTGCAGCTCAGGAGTTAATGGTGTTAAGAAGGTAAAGCCGCATTCCACTCCTGGTCTGTATACTTCCCTTTTCAGCTCTGTGCATTGTGTCTGGCACAAAGCAGGATATGAAAAAAAAAAAAAAAACCCACTAACTGTATAAAGCTTCGAAGAGTAGGATAAATAGGCTAATCCGTGCCTGTGTAGAGATAAGAGCTTAAGCAGATTAGGGTTTGCATCCTGGCTCCACTGTTTAGCAATTGCATGAGCTTTGGCCAATGAATTAAACACCATGGAAGGTGCTGTTGGTGCCCCCTTGGGTCCCTTTTGCCAGGCTGGTGCACCCCTTTCCCGCTGCTGCCAGCAGCAAATGGCTACACCCTTCTCATAGTCGTCCTCCACTGAGGGGAGCTGCCTTGCTGGAAAATGCCTAAGAGGTTGTGTTCTCCTTCTCAGGGCAGGCCACAACAAACCAGCAACTGATGCTGGGGTATTTTTTGGTTGCGTAGAAAAGTTCATGAAAATGCTTGCTTCTGTCAAATGCTGATGGCAGGCTTAGCACAGGCTTGAAATTAGGAGATACATATATATTCTAATACAGTTGATCTGAAAAAATGTATCCAGCTAAAATATGCAAGATGTTTCAAAAACAGGAAACACTTAAATTGTCATTAGTCTCTCCGTAGCTGCTGGGCAGAGGCCTTAGCGTCAGGGTGATCCCCGTTAGCTGAGTAGCAAAATAGCAAGACACACGTCAAGGAACAAATGAGTTATTGCTGTCTTTTTGGCTTCAGTTCTTACTCAGTTCATGCCAAGTTTCAAGTAGTGGAAAGCAACAAATTATGTGTTATGGTCTTTTTCCTTCTTTCTGTTAAGTGAGAAAACGCTTCTGTTTACACCTTATTTACCCATTCTAATATTTCTCTTACCCTGATTTCTTCATTTATGTAATTTTACCTTGTTGTAGTCTAAAAGTCTACACATATCAATATGGAAAGAATAAAGAAGGATATAAACAAAAAATAAAACAAATAGAAAAACATGTTCATTAGCACAGCACATGTTCTTTAAGCAAATTAACCTTCATCATGGGAACTTAAAATTTAGATTCCGTCTCTTTGTGGCCAAGAGGGGGCACTCTGGGACCAGATGCTTGTAACTACTGAATATAAACACCTTACCAGAAAACACTATTATTCAACATTTCATTCCTTTGTTTCAAGGCCTTCACTGGTTGTCATTGAAACGTTAGTTTGAGTAATGAGAACATGCTCCTCAGTCAGGCTTGGCAAGTAATGATTCACTGTGTCTTCTATTGCCCTGGGCTAATCTGAGATGGGACAGTGCAGTCATTTTTCCCATCTCCTCAGACCTTTTAGGCCAACATTTCATCCACACCATTCCCAGTGAAATGGAAAACCAGAACATTAAAAGTGGCCTTTTTCTCGAAGGAAGCAGTGTTGCAAAGCTTGACGTGTTCATGATCTTGTGTGAGGTGGTCTGGTCTCTCTTGAACACTTACTGGCAAAGGTTCCCTCAGCATGAGAACAACACCTGAACTTGTGCTTTGTGACTTACATAGTTGATCCGGAAATGTCTACAAGCCCAGTCCTCTTGCTCTTCCTCTAAGATCATCTCCACAGTGATGTCTCCGTATGCTATGGGTTCTTCTGTGAATGGCCAGTAATGGTCACATTTTACCTGAGGTGAAAGACGACATTTTCAAACAAACAGACTAGGGAGAAAATGAAGTCTCTGCTCACTTAGGGAAAGCAAAAGTACGTGGGTCTGAAGAACTGTATATGATTATTGTGAGGATGAAAAATGAAGCGAGGAGAACAGTTTCTGGTGCACAGTAAGCACTCAACCCAGGGCAGCGGCTGGTGTGGGTTTGGCTGCTAAGTGGGGACAACCCCATTAGGCACTTACCCTCCTTTTCTCATTACACTGAGTGAGCATAACAATAATCTGTGACTTCTGTTGTAAGACCATCTTCCAAAAGTCATTTCTAGTTTCAGGCAGTGGCCCCTGTGTGGCAATATACTCCTGGGGTGAGTTGTATCCCTGAAAGATGAGTGACAAACGTCACCTACGGAACCACAGTCAACACCAAATGATATTCCACACAAATGAGGAAAAATTGAAAACTTACTGGCAAAGGACCACACACCTATGTAACAAGTTCTCATGTTCTCATGGAGGAGGCCCTCAGAGAACCTGACCATATAGGTCTATGTGATTTTAAGCACGATTCTCAGAAAGCCTACAAAATCACACCCACGCCTTTTTTTAATGAAAGCAACTGCTATCTTTGCAGATATTTTAAAAACACAGGTGCTCAGGTAGAACCCTTTCAGTATGATTGCTGAAAATATTTAAATGCAAGAAAGTGGATCTTTAGTACAATGATCTACTTTCACTTTCACCAGTCCTTTATGAAGAAATATGAACGTAACTCATCTCTGGGCTTTTTTTTTTTTTTTTCCTATTCTTTATTCTAAAATGGAATAATGGAAACTTTAGTAGGAGAAAAATTCTCTTTTTTACACAGTTTGACACATCTATGCAGCCTTTACGGTCTTTCTCTGCCTTGGCTGGAATCTGAATGTCCGATTTTTTTCAGTTTTTGTTTTTTGTTTTTTACTTACAGGTATGTAGTTGGCATTGATGTAGTCTGCTCCTTCCTCTTCGTTCGTGGAGATTAATCTTACTCGACTAAAGTCATCTAAAGAATGATAAGAAAAAATGTTACAAATCAGAGTGGAAAGAAGAGTTGTCTCGATCCTTTCTTCCAAATCTCAAGTCAAAATAGTCAGTGATCGAGTCGGTCGATAAAGTTTATTCTAGCTAGATACTTTAGTCATGCCTCAATCTTAGTTTCTTGTTTAAACAAATATACAAATATCTCTCAATCATTATTTCTCCCACTAGCTCTCCTGTCCTTGGAAGAATTATCTCAATGTTTTTGGAGAAATTGTGCAGAATATTTACAGAAAATAAAATTCCGGTAGATTGTATGGAAGGCTATAGAATACGTGACTTCCATTTCAAGGAGGGAGGGACATCCAGAGAATTCACTACCTTTTGGGAAACCTAAGAGAGAAGATGGAGTTACAGGCTTTTTGTAAATAGACTTCAAATGAGAAAAATAAATTCTGAAATGTGTACAGATGTTGGGTTTTATAATGATAATACTACCTAATTTAACGAGAAACCTTATTAAGGAAAAAGTTCTCTTTCTAGAGCATTTTCGGCTTTCCTCTTTCTACTTTTCCATTCTTTCTCAGCTCCCTATAGAGCATAGCAGAAAGAAAAGTTAAATTTATGTTGGAATATATTTTAACTGTCCTGTTAGTAATTTATATTATTTTTCTGTGAATATTGCTTTTATTCCAAAACGCTAAGCAAAACAGAATTTCCCAGATGTTAGAAAGAAGAGGAATTTTAACATATTCCACTCTTTTCATTTGCCTTCTTCCATTGCCAATGAATTGACTGAAAATGTTTTATGAAGGCACAAATTATCTTATCCCTAATTTGGACAATACTTTTTTGATCTCCAAAGGGCCAAACGGTCAGTCTTTCCTATTCATTTAAAAGCATAATAGTTACATCTTCTTACACACGAGAAGATCTAATGATATCAAAGCATGAATTTGATCAATGCAATTGCAAAGATGGCCTTTATAATCCAGACCACAACTAGGTCTGGCCAGAGATTGGTGAAACTAATTAATTTGCAATAAAACAGTACTTTATCTTTTCAAAGACATAAATCAGATCAGCACCATTGACGATCTTACATGGTAGGATGTTTGTGTAACGATTTTTACATCGGTTCAGTGGAAGGTCTGCAGCAAAGTGGGGAATATCCAGTCCAATCAATTTCAACTCCTGTAAGCGACGGAAAATAGATTTGAGATTTCCATACACAGTGTAAATTGGATGATTGTTCACATTGCATTGTTCTTCACTCCCTGCCTGTAATAGAATCATCACATCCCCCTTGCCATTGATGTTTCAGTAGCTCCGTGTTGAGATAGAGTTACTCTTCCACCCCACTGTTGTAGACTTGCTTTAGCCAATGAACTTGGGTAGAACACATGTCCAATCGGAAGCTTTAAATGTGCTTGTTTGGTTTGGTTTGTCCTTTCGTGCTTCTGCCACCTGCCACGGAAGGAACATGCGCAGGGAAGCTGCTAGTCCCTCAATGAGGAGACACATGGAGCAGCCCTGCCCTTGACCATGGCCTAAAGCAGAACTGTCTCTGCCGTTCCATAAATCCATGACTGAGAAAAATAAATGTAGGTCACTGAGATTTTGAGGTTGTTTCTTATATAGCATTATTGCAGTAATAGCTGACTAATACAATGAATAAATACCTTTGACAGCTTAGTGATCATTTGGAGAAGGCAAGAATTATGTGTATAACACTCAGGGTGTGGAGAATTTGAAAACCAAAATTTGTTTCAGACTTCTGGAGGTATAGGGTAACTGAAATTTACACAATTTGCATAAATATTTCCTATTCTATGAGGAAATGTGGGTTTTTCTCTTTCAGGCAATGAGCCTTAGAGAATGTAGTAAAAGAGAGAGTGAGGAGCAATATAAGAGTACTCTCCATGTAGCAAGACGTAGGATTGACAGTCACTAAATATATAGTAAAGAAACCCCCCAAATAAGGATGAATCAGTGACTGGGCAGGCAACCACCTCAATGAAAATAAGGAGGACATCCAAATATCTGCCTGTGTGTAGCAGCACCCTTATAAATCCTATTAGCAGAAGGTGCACTGATAGGACAACTTTTACATAAACAAACAACTATCATACTTCAAAAAGTTTGTTACTGGAAAAGAGGGTTTCTTCATGGCTCTGTCCTGTGTCTGATAGGAAACAAGGCATTATAGTCAGGCCACCTGGATTTCACCAGGGGCACTGTCCACACTGCGGTGTGTGTGAACAGTGTTCCATGGAATTGCACAGCGCATGCATGACCAATGCAATGGATTTAGTTATATTCCTAAACCAATTTAAGGGTAATCTTAGCCAACAGCATATGTAACCATTTATGAATGAGATTACCTTTATAGTATGCACTCTTCTATAAGACTGTTTAGTGAGGCAGTAGTGTAACCACTTGCAAATTTTATTTTGCTCGCAGAGGATGTTAATATTGAGAACTAGTTTTACTCTTCATAATTCCTTCCACTTCCTACTTCAATGAGTCATAAGCCAAAGGAATATTTCTCAAGAGGAAGAATTTTCTAGAGTCTGAAAGACTTTTGAAGGGAGTAGGCAACGTTTGACGATGTTATGAGTGATTAAACAGCGTCCTTTAGCGTCCTTTGTGTCTTGACTCGAGTGCTCTTTGCAAAGCATATGCTTTAGAGATCTAGTTATTGGGACTTTTGCTGCTTCCACACAGAAGCTCATGGTAGCTTAATGGCATTGGGATGCAAGCCTGATGTCAACATGGATGAACCAAGCTAAATTGTTCAGATTTCTCCCTTTCCTTCTGCATCACTTCTGACTTTTCAAGCTCACAAAATCTCAAGCTCTTTGGCCTAAATTGAAGCCAACTGTAAAGACAAACTATGCTAACTTTGATCTTCAAGTCACAAAATTAGAAGTTTTTCCATCTTAGTCAAAACCCTTGTTCGTCAAATGTCTTTAAACACAAGCTGTTACTTTATTACTGCTTTTTCCATTTTAGAGGGTTTCCAGACTGACTGTATTGTTCTTGTAAGAAACTTGTAAAACTTCGTTTTAACAATTTTAACCAAATTAGTGTTATTTTTAGGTTAGTTCTTTTGGCAGCTATAAACTTATTTAAATGATAACGTCTATTGCTTAAAATATTTTGGAAATCTACTTTTTTTAGAGAGTGCCTTTATAGATACTGTGTCAAAACATCTGGCTTATTTTGGCGTACCATTTATAAACTGTAGGGTCTCGGAAAACTAGTTCAACTCCTATTAACATCAGTTTAATTATTTGTCAGATAAGATTAATAATTTCTCCATACCTCACTGGTGTATAGTAACTATCAAATGGAATTATTAAACTCAACAAATATTATTGCAGCACTATCGATAATGGTTGTGAAATGCTTCTGTTATGATTCCTTGTTTGTTTTGCTATGCCTGGCTCCATAATTTCTCCCTCCTTTGCCATTTGTACTAACAGACCAACAACTCTCCCTCCCAAGTCCCCCGCTTTGAAGACAGACTGATAAGCCACAGGAAAA
This sequence comes from Pteropus alecto, assembly GCF_000325575.1. Lineage (NCBI taxonomy): Eukaryota > Metazoa > Chordata > Mammalia > Chiroptera > Pteropodidae > Pteropus > Pteropus alecto. Next base: position 2,937,412 of record NW_006436288.1, on the reverse strand, counting down.
TGCCTCAGATACGAAAGAAATGGTGGAAACAGATTGAAGCAAAGAGCTGGAGCACATATGGAAGCCGCCTAGCTGATAGAACTTTAATTGTGTGCTGCCTCCCTGCTGTAAATGCCCCAAGTTGATAAGAGAAGTTTAATTGGCTGAATGCTGTAAATGTAAATTGCCAAAGCTGAATTGCAGCAAAGCAGGAACCACATGTATACACAAAATGCTTTGCAATCTTTTGTAATTCAGCTTGTCACTAAGTGGAAAATCAAATATAAAGTTTCCAGTTCAGTAGCTTTGCAGTTATTTTCTTTCTAATCGAATGGACTCTCCAGAAGCTTAAATATTCGGAGAGTCAAAGTATGAGGGGATGCCCTGAAACCACATAAATCATTTTTGAATTTTCTTTTGCCAGTTTCGTGTCTAATATCATTTATCATCATGTTTCTTTTTCTGGACCACATAGATCATCCGTATGAATGATGGTCTCTCAAAAGATGTGTCCATATCCTAATGCCCCAAACCTGTGAATGTGACCTCATATTTTAAAAAAAGCGTTTTTGCGGATGTAATTAAGTTAAGGATTGTGACACGAGCTCATTTTATATTATCTACATGGGCCCTAAGTCTAATAACAAGTGTTCTTATAAAAGAGACGGCCATATAAAAATGGAGGCATAGGTTTGAGTTATGCAGTCACAAGCCAAGGAATGCCTGGAGTCACCAGCACTAGAAGAGGCAATGGAGGATTATCTCCTAGAGCCTTCAGAGGGAGCATGGCTCTGCTAACACTTTAACTGTGGACTTCTGGCCTCTAGAATTGTAAGAGAACAAATTTCTGTTGATTAAGGTCACCAGGATAGTGGTAATTTGTTATGGCAGACCTCAGAAACTAATACAGCCGCCAAGGCCCAATGGCAGTCTGTGTTGTATGGCTATGTTTGAAGCATGCAAGTCCTGAAAAGCAAAACACACATATGTGCACTGTATTAGATTGCCAGAGCTGCCATAACAAAATACTATAGGCTAGGTGGTTCCAACCACAGAAATTTATAACTCACAGTTCTGGAGGTGGGGAAGTCCAAGAACAAAGTGCTGGCAGGGTAGGGTTCACTCTGAGGCTTCTCTTGACTTGTAGATCGCCCCCATCTTGCAAAGAGCTCACACAACCTCTTCTTTCTGTGCTCACGGTAGAGGGGAAGGGGAAGAGAGAGCACGCTCTTTGATGCCTCTTCTTATAAGGGCACTGATCCCAGCATAAGGGTGCCATCCTCATGACCTCATCCAAACCTAATCACCTCCTAAAGGCTCCATCTCCAAATACCATCACACTGGGGGGTTGGGGCTTCAAACCTATGAATCTGGGGGCACACCTACAGTCCATAATATGTACCATCATCTTCTAAGAAGAGCACAAGCTGTATTCTGGCTTTAGAGTTTGTAACAATGTCAGGAAGTGATAAGCACTTGATGCTTGCTTTGAATAGGATGTACATTAGACTCAGATGAGACAGATTACTAGACTACATAACAAGTTAGGGGAAACAAAGTGACCAGTGCTGTTGACAGAAGAGATTCCATCTATGGCAAGTAGAAATCCAGTGGAACTGGGCAATGTCCAGTTATGTTTCAGGCAAACACAAAGGGAGAAGAAAGGTTTTAGAACAATGTGTTTGGTGAGGTTCTGTATTAGTTTCCTAGTCTGCCATAACAAAGTAGCATAAACTGGCTTAAAACAACAGAAATTTATTGTCTCATAGTTCTTGAGGCTAAAAGTCTGAAATCAAAGTGTTAGCAGGGACATATGTCCTCTGTAACCTATAGGGGGAATCCTTCCCTGCCTCTCACTCACTTCTGCTGGTTTGTTGGCAATCTTTGGTGTTCCTTCACTTGCAACTGCTTTTCTCCAGTCTCTGCCTTTGATATCACATGGCAGTCTCCCTGTTTGTCTCTGTAACTTCACATGGCTGTCTTTTCATAAGGATACCAGTCATATTGAATTAAGAGTCCGTCCTGTTAGTCAATATGGCCTCATATTGACTAATTACAACTGTGAATGACCCTATTTCCAACTAATGTCACATTCAGAGGTACCGAGTGGCTAGAGCTTCACCATGTTTTGGGGGGGACACTATTCATGCCTAACAGGTACTGTAAAGGAAGAATGGGGTGCAGCAGTACTGATGGCAGTCTTTGACAGGTGATGAAAGATGGCTGAGAAGGTCAACCTCAGGACAGTCTAGCAATAGCTAGTGGGGCTCTGAGCTCTAGGATGAGATTCAGGGACAATATTCCAATCACTGGACAAATCACTTGGAAACAGAGACCAAACCTAAGAAATTAGAAATGAGAGGAAAGAAAACTCAGGTCTGTTTTCTTTCAATGTGAGACCCCCGTTGTGAGAATTGCTAGAGAAGGTTCTAAGTGACTTATTTAAACAAGGACCGCAGATAGGTCTCCAGTGAACTGGACGAAACACAAGGAAAAACAGCAGCAGATGGGTGTTTACTACCAGAAATCAGAGGTCATTTCTCGTGAAATAGGTCGCAAGTAATGTAGTTTTGTTTCTATCTTTGCAGACACATTTCTGAACAAAGGTGGAGAAGGCTTTCACCAGCTTCCTGATCAAACACAAAGTATAGACATTAACAGCACAATGAGCAATATGTGCTGCGTCTCCTGGGCTCTCAAATTTCAACCTCTAAAGTCTAGTTCTTCAAAACCTTCTCCATATGAGACATAAGAAATGAGGAATCAAATCTAACCCCTGAGCCCCAAGCCTCCTTAAGAAAAGATGTATATTTTTGTTAGAAGAATGATCAATCTTTCTAGTAGATTCAAAATCAGATGCAGAGCGAAAGAATTTATTCAGTGAATGTAAATTAGCAACTTGTATAGCTTCACGTACAACTTATAGCAGTATTGGTAATATATGTAAATCCAGGCATTAGTTTCATTTGCATAATCCTTAAAAATGATGTAATTTCTCAATATGAGTGTGATCTTTCAATGTCATAATTAAAATGAATACAAGTATTAAACATTAATATAAGCAGAACAAATAAACTGTTCAGCTACCAGATTTAGCTAGACCAGCTGATCTAGCCATCTTAACACCCTCTTGGGTTCCCATTAGAGCGGGAAACATTTTTTTTTTCCCCTTAAGCCTCAGTTAATTATCAATTTCAGGAAAATTTGAGGGCTGCCATGTGAAAGGTCTGACATACATTCTGAAGTCAGGTATGGGAGCATAATGCATCTTTGAAAATAGATGAGGCTATTCTGACACTGAAGCTGAGGATATTGGGGTGGGTAGGGGTCAGGAGTTGCCAATGTCTGGGAAGCTGCCAAGTGCAAAAGAAAGCCAGTCAGACCAGTGGGTCTCTGCTTAAGCAAATGTTAGTTCTAAACAAACAATCTGAGCTTGTGACTTAAATATAGCTGACTTTTTGAGAGCAAGGATACAATATTAGGACTCAGCACCGGATAACTTACACATATGACCAATAATGTTCTAAGAACAAAGATATAAAAAAAAAAAAATCTTCATAATAAATAAAAATACTAAACACTTCTTTTTCAAATCAAGGCACGATGGTTAACTTAATGTGTCAACTTGGCTAGCCTACAGTGCCAAGTTGCTTGGTCAAACATCAAGTCTAGATGTTGCACGTAGGTATTTTTTAGATATGATTAACACTTAAAATTAGATTTTGAGAAAGTAGATTATCCTCCATAGTGCGACTGGGCCTCATCCAGTCAGTTGAAGGCCTTAAGAGAAAAGACTGAGATCCTCCAAGGAGGAATCTTTAGACTACCTTTAGACTTGAGCCATGACAATATCAATTCTTCTCTGAGGCTCCAGCCTACCCTGTAGATTTCTGACTTGCCATTTCCCACAGCCATGTGAGCCAATTCCATAAAATAAACCTCTCCATCTCACTTTCTTTAAATCCTATTCTATTATTTATCATCTATCTATCATCATCTATCTTCTCTCTCTCTCTCATCTAATTATCTATCATCATCTATTTATCCTATTTCTCTGGAGAATCCTGACTAATACACATGTTATAAAGCTTGGATGTATCCTCGTCCCATATTCAGTCTAGTGTTTCTTTGTGGGATATTATTGGCTTGGGACAATTCTTTGCGTGTGGGACTGTCCCACTTATTTCAGAACATTTAATGTTTCTGTCTCTCTCTGCATTAAATACCACTAGTAGCTTACTCTCAAGTCATTATGACAACCAAAAAGAATCTCACACATCCTCAAAGCCCTCCAAGGGAACTGCCTGGTACTGACCGAATTGAGAATCACTGATTTAGTTCGACCTACCATTGTATAGACAAAGAAACTGAGGTCATGAGAAATTGTGATTTTTTTTCAACTTTAATAAGTAGCACAATGATAGGAAAGACTCAGGTTTTTGGAGTTTAGTACATTCCTACTTCCTCTATAAATCCTATGAAATAAGGCTAGATGTGTTCATTTATATATCAAATGTATAAAAACCCTCGACATATTATGACTCGATCATTTAGCACCTAAAATTTACAATTCTACTTTTCACATTTTGAAGCATCTTCAGCTAGGATCTAATCACCTCTTGTTTGGTTCTCCCAGTGTCCACTCTGAAAATAATGCTCTCCTTCTTAGATTTAGCCATGTGCTTCCAGTAAGAGCTGTTTTACTCTTATATAATTCTGCCCTCCCTGGCTGCAGTTAGTTTGAGTGGACATCATGGCCCAGGCCAGCCAATCAGAATCATCCCCTGTTATTTTTCAAACTACGAAAAAGAAAGACTCAACAGTTCCCTTTCTAAACTGTGGAAACTAGAGAATGTGATGTTGGTGGTCATATTTTCCACTATGAGAAAGAAGCTGGTTTGCAGTGAAAGAAAATGAGAACAAGACACGGGGAGAAGCAGAAACAAGAAATAAAATAGGGGGTTTCTGCAGGGGCCAGGCCCCTGATTCCAGTCATTCTTGCAACTGAACTGCTTCACTGCCTCCTCCTAGTTTAGCTGCTTATCTCTTCCTTTCATTATATGACATACCTTAATATCCTTTGGACAAACTCCCTTTTTATTTGGATAAACTAGTTTAAATTGTGTTTCTTTCATTCACTATTAAAACATTTTTTTTTTTACCAGAAAATAACTCATTGAATTTTTTAATGATGATGAAATTTAGTAGAAGTACAGAACTAGTTACACGGGAGTTTGATGGGGCACCAATGTCATATAGTCTTGTAGGAATTAAGAGGCAGTGGCTTCAGTGGGGTTGAATGTGTACCGATATCATAATTTTCATCACCATCATCAGAATTATCTAGATATTTTTTTCTGAGTTTTTGGCTTATTTTTCTTCTTTCTTTGGTACTTTTCTGAAATGCTGTCCTCATCACAGTTCTCCAATTCAAATTAAATTTCTATTATTTGAGAAAGAGCATTTGATGTAGCATCTATAATTTCTTATGTACTTGCATGCAATGAATAACTGAACAAGGCTCTATGTGGAATTTCTCATGACACAGATTATAGATAGGGGCTTTGTATTTGATGTGTATAAGGTTCTTCTCATCCTAAATTCTCTGTTAGAATTTCTACACTAGGATTCCTGCTCCTTCTTGCAGACAAAAGCTCTCCGCTGATGGACGGAAAGAAGAAATGAATATGAGTAATGGGGAGAAACCAGCTACATTCTATAATCTGGTATTTCACAGAAAAGAATACCTTTGAGGCTTTATAAAAACTACAATAAAAAAAATTTAGAAAATTCACTTTATCTTTCTCCTTTCCTTGGTTTCCCTGAATCATGGACCACCATGTAGAAACCTGAAGAATCTGAAGCCATCTAGACTATGTTATGTGCTGTCAAATATTCGGGATGGAAACTTAAGGACCAGTTATAGTCCTCACATGGCTGAGATCCTAGACATCATATTCATTACCATCGACTGTGACACATGTGCTTCAGAAAAGAGAGGTGTTGCTAATATTTTTTCTTTTACACAAGCCATGTATAACTCTCTTCTCTCAATTTCTCTGAGAAAACAAAACCTCACAAAGAAATATTAAATAGAATGCCAAGAATCCTATAAGAGCCCCACTGCCAACTCTCATATGCCCAGAAGACAAAAGGTTCATTTCATTTATCCTTGCTGTGGCATATGTGGCATGAAAAACACACTCAAAGTCCCTGGAAAGTGAAAACCTGTTTCGTATCTCAGTCCTCAGCTTGCTTTCTCCTGTACTTTCAATCTCCTTGTTTTTCAACGATGGCTTCTCCTATAATCATGTTTGTTCACCCCAGTATCTGTATCTCCTTTCCCTCATTTGTGCCACCCAAGTCATGACCTACTAACTAAAGGTTGACATCCTATCTTTGAAGCGGCAGATTGGACACCCCTCAGCCCCATTACCATCCTGCTTATTATGTAACCACGTCACAAGCATGGCCCACTGAGCAGGCAAATGACCCTGGCACAAACCTGCCAATTTCTGTGCCCTGTCTGCCACAGAAGGCAGAAACTATTTTATTCACTCACCTCAAATTGAAGAGAAAATTTATAGTCAGAATCTTTGGCCATATCCTTGATGTACGCGTCAAAGTCATCCAACTGAACTGGGCTTTGTCAAACACAAAGAAATGCGTGTTTAAAAAATTCTGTTGGTAGGTACCATACCTTGTTTAATACTACTAATACTTTTCAAACATGACCAATTTTCTCAAAGAAAGTAGAAGTCATACTTCTTAAAGGTTACCACTCCTTTTTATTTGTCGTTGATGTTAAACTTAGCAGTCCTTAATATATTATAATTAACAAAAAAGCCATATATATTAAACTTCCTTGAAATAGAAGAAACACACCATAGGTTATAAATATTTGCATGTGTCGTCTTGCTCAGTTCATCTGTGAGGTCCACATGGCCACCATTAAGTCCACACTTCAGATGAAGGAACCGAGACTAAGAGAGGTCAGGTGAGTAGTCCACGGTCACGTGGCTATGAAGCCGTAGAACCCGGGCTAGAACCCAGAGAGAACGACTCCTGGTACAAAGATTTCCCACTTCAAAGCTGTCATTCTTCCAAAAGAATGGCTAGGCGTGGGGCCCCTGTCCTGGAATGAACTTCCTTAGAACTGCCCTCGCTGGCTGCTGTCTTTGAGCAGTGCACTGACCTTAAAGTTGAATTTAATGATTCTAGTTTTCAACTCAATACCAGGAAAATGAGAGCATCAATAGGGAAAGCAAATAAAAGAAAATATTTATGGGTTAGAAAAAGCAAAAGCAGAAAGGAGAGAAAAAAGAGAGACAGAGGGAGAACCAGGAAGTAGAAATATGAACATCAGGGACAGGAGAACGGTAAGGAGGAGAAAAAGGAAGCTGTGAGGGAGCTGGAATCAGTAGGACAAATATTTAGAGGGAAAAGAAGAAAGAGAAGTTGAAGGAGAGGAGTGGAGAGGGAAAAGGGGAGCCAAGGGGATGTGGTGGGGTGGGGCATTCGGAGTGAAAGAGAAAAGGTAAGGAGAAGGAAGGTAAATGGAAAGATCAAAAAGGGAGAAGCTCCTAAAGAAGGAGGCAGAGTTAGAAGGAAAACGAGAAGAGGCATGAGGAAACTGGTGTGACTCAAAGTTTTGGCTTGTGGGCAGTGTCCGCCTCCCCTACACTGTACCCAAACTTTTTGTTCACATCCTGCTTCTCCTTCTCCTCTCTGCCTGGGTCTTGGGAGGAGCAAGCCCTGACAGAGTGTCCCCTTATCCCCTATTGGTCCTGAAACCCTGTTCTTTAACCGCTAAGAGAGGTATATCTCTTAACAACCCAATCAATAATAATTTTGGACAACAAAGTCTTTTTTTCTGTCAAATCATTCCTTCCAGGTGACAGCACCTCTCCTTTGTTTAGGCTGCTCATGTCTCTCTCCATCACTTAATATATGCCAATGGAATGCATACTGACTTGAAATAGATTTAGAAAAAAATTATTCTGTTATCTATATATGCGAAAAAAAATCATGATAAATTTCTATATATCAAGGATAAATAGAAATATTTTTGCATCAACTTTTCTTTTGTATTATGTATTCGGTGATTTTTTTTCCCCATTAGCATGGATGTCATAGATCCAGCTGGAATCCTTAATTGCCTCTTATTAATTCAGCAATATTCTATCTTAGGCAAGTATCAAGGAAGAACTCTATTCACAGGAAAGTTCTACTCTTTATATGTAGAGTTAAACTAAAGGCCTGGAGGTGAAAATCTAACTACATTTTTAAAATCAACTGATGGTTGATTTTTACCCATCAGAATCTTAATTCTTACGTTTTAACAGTTCAGTAGATATGTGAAACCACAGGCTAGCAAGAGTAATTGTCTTTTTCTATTTATTATAAAGATTTCCTGAGACAGCATTTCTCAGAACATTTATTGTAACATCAAATATAGTAAAAGCCTTTCCCTGCAATAAGCACAGGACTTCAAAATACAAAATAGCAAAGATTTTTGTACAATTTCGATGCAGCTAAAAATTAGATTTTTTATAAATTTAGAATAACAGACTTCCTTCTGCAAGACTTTTATAATTCCTAACAACCCATTCTTTCTCAGATAATTTTCCTTATTCCTTCCTGACATGGTTTCTGTGTTACACATTCTTAGCAGTCACTGCCATCCATAAGCTATTACGTGCCATCCACACCAACACATAATAGCTTAGCTATTTGAATACACGTTTGCCTCTTTCTTAAGCATCTCTTTTCTTTGAAGACAAGCAATCTTTTATTTTGGCTGATTTACAATGCTATTTTATTATTATAATTATTATTCATTTTATTATCCAATTTTATTACTGATAGTGATGCTTTAAAAGCTAAATTTCTTACATCATTGTGATGCTAACTTTTGTACACATAGATACAGACCTACTTGAACATATATTTTTTCAACAATGACTTGTCTTTGTTAACTGTTGTTGGGAAAAAATGGGAATTGGGGCAAAACAGAAAGTAACATGAGAATTTGTAATTTACAGTGACATTTGAAGATAAGCACTTTTTTAAATTTGGAAAATTAAAATAATTATGAAGAACATTTTAAAATAAAATATCTTTAAATTAAATAGGAAAATATTTACTGTATTATGTACTTCAAAGTTGCTAAGAGACTAGATCTTAAATGTACTCACCACAAAAAGTAAATGATAATGATGTTACATGATGAAGATATTAGCTAAGCTATGGTGGTAATCATATAATATATAAATATATCAAGTCAATACATTGTATACCTTAAAGCTATACAATATTAAGTATCAATTATATCTCAATAATAATAAAAAACTTACTTAGTCAGTTTTCTCTTCTTTAAACCATTTTATGTACTCACCACAAAAAGTAAATGATAATGATGTTACATGATGAAGATATTAGCTAAGCTATGGTGGTAATCATATAATATATAAATATATCAAGTCAATACATTGTATACCTTAAAGCTATACAATATTAAGTATCAATTATATCTCAATAATAATAAAAAACTTACTTAGTCAGTTTTCTCTTCTTTAAACCATTTTTACTCCTGAGAATTTAAAAAAAAAAAAAAGACAAATTTATCTGGGCAAAAGAATTGATTAACATAATGATTAAACTTGAAGAGCTTTAAATAATTATATCAGAACCTCGATTTTATTTAATTTTCATTAAAAACATCTCAGGTTTATTTAATCACTTTTTCTTAAATGAGAAAATAACGACAATAATTTCAGCTTCATTTTTAAAGATTCTATTAGATTGCAGGAATATACCTATACTTTAGACTTAATATTTGCTAAAAACTGAACTCTGGAAATATAATTTCTTGCTACCAGTGATTAAGTTGTTAAAATATTTGTAAATACTTTACAAATAGATAGAGAAGTATCTACCGCCTGAATACTCCAGGTTCTACAGGCAAGAAGTAAAGAATCAGGGAATAAAAGTGAGAAATAATGGTAGGAGGGTGAATATATTGGTCTTTTAATTAAAGACTAAAATAACTTATTTGGACATTTTTGTTGGGGATGTGAATTTGTGTTATTGATATTGGCCTATATTTTATATAATTCTACTATTGCATTGTTCTTATTCAATACTGAACTAGTTTTTAAGTTATTGAAAAAATTAGACCTAGTACCTGCTTGTTTTTAATTCATTACTAGTTTGTAAGATCAAACACATGTAATGCTAACGTATGCTTCAGTTAATTACATTTTAAGAGGGTATTTAGGTGATCATTTTCAATCAACAAGAAAAGTAACTGACCTAAGTTAGCTAATGTTAAGATAGTATCTACTGAAACACTTTGTATTTTATTGCCTTATATAAATAATAAATACTGATTCATGATTGAGTGTGAGTGACAATTTTTACAAGTAATTTTCAAAGGTCTTTAAATATTGATGGAAGCACTCAAATTTTTATAAAATAGTCTATAGTAAATAACCAGTTGTGATTTGAGTACTCTCATGTGCCAAATTATTTATAACGAAAATTATGAGTGTTCAGATACCTCGATTTCCAGAAAGCGTTTAGCAGAATGAAGCACGACATTTTTTGTGCTTTCATACCACTTTACTCACAAGTATTTCCCAAGTTGTCTGGCTGTCAGTTGCATATATACTTCCTGCTAGACTGTCCTTTCACCCAAAAGCTGAGCACACTTAATGGAACACATAGGGGTGGTCAACAAATGCTTATTGAATTAAATTGAAACAAAACATCTTTGCTATGATACCTTCATGATTTTACTTAATGATTAATTAAGAATTTGATACTAGACTTGGGCTCGTGAGGTCCCATTGGGAAAAGGGGACTTGTGGATGGAAAGGAAATAATGCAGGATAGAAAATGTAGGAAAATATCTATAAAGCCAAGTGGTGTTTCTGGTTTTTCATTTTCTGATTTAAGGTAGTTTTTATTTCTTTCCGATTCTGAATGAAGACGATCCATTCAGTAATTCCTGCCCTATTTTTTCTCCCTCGTCTTCTCTTTGTCTTCCATATGCTTGGGATTTACAGGGAATATACATTACAGTTTTTATTTTGCCTCTCCCTCATCCCTAAAAAAAGAAAAAAAAAACCCCACACACATACACAAAAACAAAACAAACAACATTGTAATATTGGACAGAGCTATGTCATATAAACTTTTGGAATTCTATGGAAATACTACCTCTTGAATAATTTTTACTCAGCTTTTGCAATGACAATTTAATTAACTTTAGGAATCCCACATTTACTTTGTATAGCAGGAGCCAGTTACTCTCGTGCTTTATGAAAGCAGAATGTTAGCATAAATAACCAACAGTTCTGATAGAGTCAAGAAGTTGCCAACATATTTTCTGATTGGGAGTGAATTTTTAAAGAAAGAGAAAAAAGATATCTTGCCTATCCAAAACAGACTTTAAGGAAACTAGGAAAAAACAAATGTATGTGGAAGGGTAACACTGAATAAATTCAGTGCTGAAATATTAAGCTGCTACTATTCAACAGCTGTGTAGAAATCTGATTTATGGAAGAGAGGCACTTTTTTCTTTTTCAATTTCATCCGCTGATTGAATAAGCTTTAAATACAATATAAAATTCTAACTGTCATATACTTATCGTCATAAGTGTATGTCTTCATATTTTTTTGTACAACTTTCATTGTGCTGCCTAGCTTTTGCTTAATTCCTATAGATTCCAAATGGTTCCTGTATCCTAAAACTGAGGGACATGACGATGCTGAATTATGAGACTCCACAGCAATACTGATAGAATTTTTCCACATTGGCATCTACCATGTTTCAAAAGTTTTTCTCTAGTCTTTCTTTCTTTTTAAAGACAATACAAATTCTGGTCATAATCTTGATTGTGAGAAAATCCCGTTTTATATTTCTCCCATTGCAACTTGAAGTCTTAAACTTTGCCTGCGGTATTTATTCCATTCACAGAGGAGCTGAAGGACATTTGATCAATTATCCTTTGGATAGCTAACTCTCCAGATTGCTTCACATTTTCTCCTCTTCTGACCCCGCATAGGCCATTTTTGTCCAGTCTATCAACTACTTTTTTTATTTCCTTTTTCTGAGTCCTTTTCAAGATGCCCACATTTCTGGTCTGTCTGTACATAATTTAGTACCTAACACCATGGACTAATACTTAAGAACAATAATTATTTTTAAAACCAGTTCTCTGGGAAACCACTACCATTTTGTTTGTTTTGGATTTTTTTTTGGCTCAGGAAAAGAAATAGTCTTAGACCCTTTAGTCTAAGAATTCAAGATGATTGATTATGGTTATTGTATTTCATAAAACCTGAAAAAGATACTCTTCAAGATTTGATTATTAAAATAATTAGAAAGCCAAGAAAATAAGAATTTAAAGGAGGCTGCTCTTTACAGAAGAAAGAATAGATTTCAGAGAAACCTGGGTTTGGAACCTGAATTTTCTACTTAGTGTGATGTTAAGATAGTTAATCTTTTTAACTTTCTATTTCCACATCTCTAAAATGGAATGTTAGTGCCCTCTGCAGAGTTGTGGGGACAATTAAGTAACATAATTATACAAAGAGGCCTGCACATAGTCAGCTGTTCCATAGTTATTGGGTTAGCATTATTGTAAACATATGGAGGACCCAAATACAAGGTATAGTACTCTGGGTTTCTCTACCTTAAGGTATTTCCTCCTTCTTGGAAATATGGAACTCTAAAATAGATGGAGAAGGTAAGGAAAACGAAAAGCGTCATTTATTAAGATGGGAGTCCAATGTATTGACTCAAGGAGGAACAGATCACTAGTAATAAATAGAAGAAAAACATGTCAAGATCATCACAAGAAGAAAATTTAATTGGGAAAAAAATTAATTATTGTTAGCATCTTGGTACCATGAACTGCTTTGATTTATTTCAATGTAGGATTAATCATTTTAGAGGCTGCCAGCACATAAAGTAATTAAAAGAAATTTTCCTTTTTGCTTATTGCCCAAAAGCTAATTTTTAAAGATTTTGTGTTAGGTAAACAGTAAAAAAAAAAAAAAAAAAAAAATCACTTACCAAGGATTAATATAAAATGCCAAAAGATAATCAGTCCAAAGACATGAGGGTAGCAGGGTTAAGAAAGCAAATATACTCCTACGCCTGTGAGCATTAATAGATAACAGATGTAAAGATGAAAAAGTGGCAAGAGTTAGTAATATAAACGATGAACAGATATCAGTAAATTACTTACTGGGATCGATTAAAATAAACACCATAATTATAATTAAATATTATCCCATTCTGTGAAACTTAAACCTGAAAGCTTAAGTGCTATAATATTTTATTCACGTACAGCCTTATTGTAATCAGATATATTTTTCAACTTATTTTGTGTTAATTAGTCTGCTAGTAGGTGATTACATTCTGCATTCAGCTAACTGAAGCTCTTAAATGCTTCATTAGTTATCTCGAGTCTTATTCTTGAATATTACCCTGCGGTGCTTATGCTTATTTTAAGAAACCTGAATAACATCGTTTGATAGCTAATAGCTAACAGCAGTTTGTGGAGGAAATATAAATGGTCAGTTTATATATACTGATTCCGGTGAAGACTAAGCTTTTGGGACACATTCTCATAAAGCTGCACTACTGGTGCACTACTGTGATTTTCTATATTATTTTTATTTTAACTTATACATCATTTCTTTAAAATAGCCCTTAAAACGAAGGTATGTATGACACTTGTGTATATCATTCATTCAAGAAAAGTAGCTCATCAACTGTCTAGTCTGTAATCTTACCAATACTCAGCGGAGTGGGAGCAAAATTATTTAGTTTCACTTTAATTCTATCTAATTCAGACTGTTGATTTAAAATGCGTGGTTTGAAATCATGTACAGATAGTCAAACCACTTGTAAAATAGAACATTCATTAATGCAGATTTAAAAATATTCTATGGCTGCATCTATAGCTATTCTGAGAATTAGGGGGGAAATTCTATCACCTTGTCACTTTAGTTATTACAAATTCCCACTGAGATATCTATTCTCAGTGAGCCAGAAAATGCTGGTGCTGGTAAAACTGTTTTTGCCAAGGGCCGCAGGAGCATTTTCTTGATTTTATAGAAAGATTCTGAAGTGAATTCTTTTTTGCCTCATTTCTATAAGTTGTAATTGGTTGTGTAGTCAATACACAGCTCTCCTGAGACACAAGTATAAATAAATCATTTATTACACAGACCACTAGGCGTTTTTTAAGGGTGTGCCAGACGAGACATAAATATAAGTCAATTAGTCTCTTAATCTTGGAAAAAGTGCCAATTATGTTTGAACAAACCAAGAAATATTTCTTAATTTTTCACCAAGAGTTTATGAATTTCCTTTTCTTCACACTTAGATTAGTTGTATTTTAACAGCAAAATTCCATTCAGGTTAAAATTAAAAACAGCACCACTTATTGTCCTGTTAAAAAGAATCCTATTTCAATTGGACTTTCAACTAGAGTGGGCATCAACTTAGACACCCACTCAGGGAAGACGAGTTTACATTTTAAATAAAGCTCTCCCTCCCTCATTGATTCTGTAGAGTAAAATTTCTAGTCTCAGCTATCTATTTCTTTAAGATTAATCATTTTGGGGGATTAGCGGGGAAAAAAAGATTATTTACCAAGGATTAAGATGGAAGGTGTATATTTAAATGTGTTTTGCATGGTCGCTTGCAAAAAAGCTAAACTAGAATCATGTAAGCAGCGCTGGTTTCATATTAAATGATTGCTTAATTAGCAGTTTTGTTGGGTATTGGTTACAATGTATTGTTAATTCTCATGTATCACGTTGTTAGGTATAATGTCAACCAATTTAATCTAACAAAGTTTTCTTAATTCTCAAAATACCTCATCCTTCCAGGTTCTTAATACTCAAGCATAAAGAAAAATGAGGTCATATCTCCTCATGGGATTTTCCTGGCTTTCCTTGATATGCATTTACCTGTAAGAATAAGAGTTAAGGGCACTAGACTGTAAACTTCTGCTTGATTATTTGAACAGAAGTTGTGGCTCGCGTCCCCAGGCACTGAAATGTGAGTTTTAAGTAGAGATACTGTTCTGTCTCATGCTGCTTCAGTGGAGTCTCTCTTTGTGCCCTCAGCCATCACGTGTTCAGTGTGGCTTCTGCATTAAAGCCCTTCTTCCACACAGTTAATGGACTACTTGAATAACTGAAGATTTAGTCCTTTGTTTAATAGAATAGATACAGAGCAGATGATGACATATTCTCTACTTCATAATTGCATTAAACTAATATATACCAATACAATTCTGTGAAGTCCTAATCTTTGAAAATCCACTTCAAAGAAATTATGAAAGGATAATCGGACAAAACCATTTATCCTCTAAAGACAGTAAAATAAAGCTTGAAGCACACACAGCACAGCTAAGCTGTCTAGAGGCTTGTTCCAAAAGAATACTCACCAGTTGTATGGAAGCTTTCCATCCCTCTCTAAGGATGCAAAATTGACAAAAGTTCCTGCTCCACACTCCCTGTTTGAAAGGAACCAGAAAATCAAGGTTATTGCTCGATGAAGCACTCCCTTACCTTGACATAAGAGTCTTTACTGGCTTATCATCATAACATTAAATTTTTTTAAAAAAGCTAAAATAAGTTCCAAGTGTTCCTTTCACACACAATGCAAGATATAAAGATAAAGCAAAACAAAACAATTTTTCACAAGGTCATACACCCTCATATCAAGTTATTTGAGACCAGAAGTTTCAGTTCGCAGTTCTTTCCAAAGCACACTAATGATTCTAAATAAATCTTTGAACTACTTGGGGTATAATTTTTTTTTTACAAAGTAAGGTATGGAAACTCTCTATTTTTAGCAAATATTTTTCATGGGGTTTTGTCTTTATAGCATATCGATTCCTTTCCATAATCATGGTGAATCAAGCTGGATTGTTTTCTTTCTCCAGAAATTTTCCCTCATATTGTGATACCCATATTACATATCACTTGAGATGAGAGTAAAAGAATGATACGTATTGAAATAGATTGGCTTTTGCAGGGTCTCTTATCCAGAAAGCTGGTTATTAATATGTCAGTAGAAAATATCGTTAAAGCTTTTTTTACTCCCAGAAGTAAAGGAAAAAGGTGAATATATATTCTCATGCCTTTTTCCACCATTTGCCTAATATCATGCATAAATAACATAGTTTACTGGGGGTCATACATCTCATTTTTTCCTCTATATGAAATTAATGGATTTATTCAGAATTGAAGCAGAGATTTTTGACAGTATTAGCACAATGTGCGAATTACTTCAGTTATCTGCCTATATTTTATTACATGTTCTAAGAATAGTTTTCTTCTTTTGAAAAATATGCTAATGCATCATTATATTATATTGTATTTTAAATTACACATCATCAATTGATTTTCCTATGTTGACTTTCTACAATATATAGAAATTTATTTAAACTTAAATTAGAGGAATTTATTTTACCTTCTAATTCAAGGGTTCTTAAGCTGGGGCCAAGGATAGACTTTAGGGCTCTATGAACATATGTGGGAAAAAAGTGCATCTTTATTTTCACTTCTCACTGAATTTAGCCATTCCTTCAATTATTAAAGTAGATAAGAAGTCACAATAATATCATCAGTACTTGTGAGATTTGCTGACAATAGAAAAATGCGGATTTTTAATAACAGACCTGTTGCAGGTATTGAATATTGTTCATATTCATCCTTATGTTGAAATATGAGTTATTAAACACTACTAAATATTGTTTAATATATTAATGAAGAAGCATAAAACACATTTGTTTTTTAAATACTTTGATGACCACATTTTAACATAATTAGTTTCTCTTTCAAGCCTATGTATTTGATTTTATGCACTTAAAAAGAAAGCTTATTCTTGGAAGAGATCCACAGGCTTCATCAGACTGCCAGAGAAGATTATGGCACAAAAAATGTTAAAAATCTCTGGCTCTAATGGCCAGCTGGCTGAAGTAGAACCATTTCTCTAAAATATTTTGCTGTATGCACCACAGAGAATGCTTCTGCAATAATATCCTCATAAATACCACTAATTCTATTACTACATTGTGGCCCCTCCACTATTACTGTTGTGAGCTAACATTTATTGCACACGTCTTGTGACTTATGCTATGCTCTTACTGCATTATTGCTCCTCATGATCCACCAATGTAGGGGCTATATCATCTTCATGGTATACATTCTTTCCCTGGCTTCCAGCCTCCCACACTCTTAGTTTTCCTTCCATTCCACTGAATGCCTCTTGTTGGTCTCTTTTGCTGCTATCTTTTTTCTCCATGAAAATCTTAATACTAGATTGTTTCGGTGCTTAATCCAGGGCCCTCTTCTCTAATTTATACTTACTTCCTAGATTTCATGCAATCTACAGCTTTAAGACCATGAACGACGCCCAAACTGGAGATTTATATCTTGAATCCAGACTTCTCTCCTGAACACCGGACTTTCATGTTCAACTGCCTACCTCCACTTGTAGTCATCTCAAACTTAGCAATTACAAAACTGAAGTCTCTTAAACTCTTTCATCTGGAATCTTATTTCAGTTGATGGCAATTCCATCTTTCCAGTTGCTAGAGCTAAAAACCTTGGAGTCATCCTTGATCCTTACTCATTGTCATTCAACACACACTTTGTTAGCAAATCTTGTTGCCTCCGTTTTCAGAATACATCTGGAATCTGATCATTTCTGCCTACCGCCATTGCTGCTGCTCTGATCTGAACCACTACCATTTCTTGCCTGACTTACTCTAATGGCTCCCCCAGTTCATATGGCTGCTTTTGACCTTGCCTAATTACAGCCCATTTTTTACTGGGTACACTCTTCCCCCAGATAACACATGATTAACTCTCTCATGTTCAAATCTTTTCTCAAATGTCACCCTTTCAGTGAGACCTACCCACCTCCTAGAGCTCCTCTCCCCATATTTCCCATACAGGTACTGCCAATCTCCCTCAGTCTGCTTTATGAATTTTTCTATTATCATCTGCTAACATACAATGCAATCTTTTAACTTTTGTCCTTACAATTTATTGTCTATCTTTTTCACTAGAAAACAGCTGCAGGCAGAAATTTTTGTCTATTTTATATATTGTCATATCCCTAGCACCCAGAGGAGTCTTACACGTAACAGGTGTCCATTAATATTTGTTCAATGAATGAATAAAATTTCGATGAAGTGAGCAAGGTCACATAGGTTGTAAATTAGGATTTGATCTCAAGGAGTGTAATTTCAGAACTTGGTACTCTTGCCACAGAGCAATGTCACTTCCCTCCCTATCCTTTAAGATTCGTTCAAATGCCAACATTCAAGAAGCTTTATTTTTATATTCAGAATTCATTTTATTCCTCTACTTTCATGATATCCCATTTTTATCCCCTTCCTGGTTTGTCAGTTTATACCTTTAAATATATTTATTTACATCCATCTCTCCAGCTAGGTTCTAAGTACCGAGGGGACAGCTTAGATGTCTGATTTTTTTTTACTATGCCATATAAGGCACATCATATAAATCCTTATTGGATAGAATAAATGTTTATTTATGAATAAATGAATGACAGAATTCTCAGAAAGGAAAGGATATTAATTGACAATTCAGCAGAAGAACGTTGGGCAAATATAAATGTAAACTAAACTTCCCAAACCCAGTAGTACTCAACTAGGTAACAGTTTTTTTAAGAGCATTGATGATTGTTCTGATAATATAGAGGACCACAAAAAGTTCTTGATGATATGCTCTGATAAGAAATGCATCAGTGGTCAAAGAAATATGGAATCACCAAAATCATAAATCAAAAAGCTTTATAACTGCAAGAAAAATGAAACTGCCTGCAATTCTGAGTAATAAGATCAAAACTAATAGAGAACCGCTAACAGACCTAATCATAAACTCTATGAATCCTTTCTGATAAAACAGCTTCAACAGAACTAATGAGAACACTGATTTTTTTTCTTTCTTGTGGTGTGCACATATCCTAACTCCTTTCATTAATCATACTGAGTAGGCATAGACCTTTCTTTTACTTCAAAACAAGTTAGAAATTACGTAACTGTAATTAATGGATGCCTATGGTAAGAGGTCTGACTGTGTAAACCAACAATCCTATACTTTACCATTTCAATGGTAATGTTTTCTAAAATAATGTTTAAAATTCTTCTTAGAAAACACGTAAAATAAAAATAGACACTGAAAGCTGAAATCAGACTTACTGCTGTACAATTTAGGTTTGCAAAAGCATACATATATGATAAATAAAAATATTTAAAGGCTGTAGGAAAAAGATTAACCAAACTTAACTTACCTGGCCATCTGCAGATGCTTTTTCCTAAGAATGATCAGAGTAACCAGCAGCAGCCCAATTAACAGTGTGCTAAGGATGGCCAGCACTGAGATGACTACCACATTGGGATTCATCTCTGTAACTAAACAAATAATAAGCCACATGTTTTAATTACAGCCTCCATTACATGGAAACTAACAGAACCATTCATTGCTTACCATCTGATTTAAGAGCAACGGACTTATGATGCCAGTAACAGCAACAATGATGTTTTCCAAGCCAACAATGACCTCTTCCTAGTCAACCATAACTCAGTAAAGTAGCTTGATAAACAGTATACAAGGCCTACATTCTGGATGTTCTTATGAAAAGAAACTATAAACTGTAATTCCTGTGCCATAGTTTAAATTAACTTGAAAACCAAAAAATCTAGAAGTCATTATCATGTATTTTCATTCTTTAACATTTTAGAAGCTTAAAGAGTGGCAAATTCTTATTTTATGCCCATGACTTTAAAGTCAAAAGCACAAATGTATATTTCGCTCATAACTAATAATGTATATGAAAAAGGCATTAGCAAGCTACCATCTGCTGTGGCACTTAACACATTGCCAGAAACAGGCATTCTAATGATCTATAACCATATGTTGAGAGGTTTTCCATCTGTACAGCTCAAGAGATTAAACCTATTAAGACGTAGGGCCCTTAAGAACAAAGGTTGTGTCCCTTTTCCTATACTTTATATATAATGATTGGTCTACTATGACACACACTGTCTAGTTCATCACACTTCATGGAAGAGCAAAATATTAAAGGTGGAATTATAGGTAAAATGTTTTATAAAACTCTTAACAATGGACCAGAGGATAAGAAGAGAATGAGACCATCCTCTGTATTGACCATAAAATCATGGAACTGATTGTATGTCTGTCACATTCAATCCCTAAGGCGCTGGGTATTGTCACTTCTCACTTGGGACAACGTGACTGGTTCATCAGCAGAGTTCCTGAACAAACAGGACATTAGACTCGTGGTCAAAAGAACTTGTTCAAATTCACTTGACTACTAACTGCCATTTTGGAATCTATTTTATCCGTCTCTCTGGGCCTCATTTTCTTCACTTGAAAATAAGTTTATTGATATCATCTGCTTCACTGGCTTGCTGTAGAGATGACAAGGAATAATAAACATTAAATGATACTTAGGAAAGTGTAAAAGGAGGTAGAAATGAGAGACCATTGATATACTTTTCAGGTCCATTTTTGTCCTCTCTTCAGAAATTAAAAAACAAAAACAACAAACAAAAAAGTCAATGCTATTCATCATTGGATATAGTGGCTAAATATATGACAGATGTTACAGAAATGAAAATGAAGTCAGTAAAGGGAAATGTGATAGTAAAAGTGGTTTTATTATAGGAAGCTTCATAGAAGAGCTCAGATTGCAAAATCAGACTCCAACAAACAGGGGAGTGAAACATAACTCAGAAAAAAATAAGGAAAGAGCATTATCCTGGATCTTTCACTAATTTTAAGTCTCCCTTCTTATATTTTCTGCATGAAACTTTGATCCAATAATTGAGGTCTGCCATTGTTTGATCAGTGACAGCTAAGGGGCCAAGGCTGAAAAAGGTGAACCTGAGTTGATTAGGATACTGCGCTTCTGCTGAAGAGGATGAAGAAGACGATAAAGTTGATAACAACTAGCATTTAGACAGCATGTGCTAGCGTTTTATGTACTTTATATCTAAGCCTCAAAACAACTCAGCAAGATATATACTGTAATTCTAATTTTACAGATGAAAACAAAGGTTCAAAGACAGCAAATATCTTCCTCTAAATCACATAGCTAGTAAGTGCAGTTTGGGATTAAAATTAGGTATTCCTTGATCTCAAAACTTGGAATTTTCCAGTAGAATGAACACAGGTTCCATTTAAATGATATATTATATATATTTAAAAATGAAACATAAGAAAAATTTGGAAAGATATAATTTCCAAAGACATAAGACTCCACTAATGCATGTAATTACCCATTGTTGAGACGGCTATAAATGTGGGGACACTGGGGCTGTCGTGGCTAAAGCTGGTGACACTACAGTTGTAAGCAGTGGCAGGAAGAAGGCTGGAGATGGTCACAACATGAGAAGAAACAGAAACTGGTTCCTGGAGATGCAGAAAATAAAATAAATGTTATGTAATCTTCATCTATTTTGATTTAAAAATTTTTCATAGTTGTGTAGGTAATATATGGATAGAGAAAAAATTTAAAAAACTAAAAAGAATAGCAGTGAAAAATAAGTTACAAACAATGCTACAGTGAACATAATTTCATAATTATGAGAACATGTGTATATGTCTTCAAACACACTTAATATTTATATGTATATGTGTACATACATACATTCATACACAAAACCAATGCGTGTGTATCTGTGAATACACACACACACATACACACACTCATATTCCTAGAAGTAGATTTGCTGGGTCAAAAATTTGTAAATTTTTAATTTGGAAAGCTATTGACAAAGTATTCCCCAGATATTTCCAAGTTATCCACCTACTATCAATATCTGAAATTATACCTTGTTATAGTCTTACTTAGCATTTCTTTCTCCATGAGTGAGGTTGACTATCTTTTCATGTATTTAAGAGCCTTTTGTGTTTATTTTCTATAAAATATTTGTTTAGAGTTCTTGATCTTTTAAAAAAATTATTTCTAGTAGTTCTTTTTATATGAAGGGCACTACCTCCTTTGTCTGCATTCTCAGCTTTTAAATAGTATCCGCCAAAGACATAGTGACTTTGCATCCTCCAAAACATTTAATATTAATTTATTCTATGAAGAGCAAGTTGTTAATTTGTTGAGCCAATAGTCAGACTAGTGACAAAAACTACTGTACAATATAAAAAGATGACCCATCAAAACACTCTTTTGCAGAAGAAAGGCCTGAAACTGCCCTACCTGCAGAAATGAGAGGTATCAGCACTTACTTATTCCTTGCTCCCATTTCTTTTATTATCCCATGAAAGAATGCTTCTAAGGAAAGACTTTTGCTAATAGGACTCATTTGTAGTAAGTAGATGCCTAACCATTGTTTTCTTAAAGGAAGATATTACTGTGGTTGCAAAAAAGAAAATCCACTATTGGCAATGCAGTTGTTTTCAAAAAGAATTCTTAGAATAGAAAAAAAAAAAGATTCAACTGTTTAGTACAGATCAAAAAGAGATAAGTTAGCAGAAGGAAATTTCGAAAGGGGCAAGGAATAAAGCGAATTATCTTAACACTCAATATGAAAAAATTTGTGCTCTTAGCAATCCTTTTTTCTTCGCCATCTCATGAACTTCATTATTTAAAAAAAACATCAGTTATTCATGTTCATGGTACTAGTCTATACACAGTGTTTCATGATAGTCACTCACAAACTTGCCCTTTTCTTTCTATGACTGACTGTAAAATATTTTCTCTTGTGATTTGTTATCCTGAAAGCTACTGGTTTATCTCTTCCCTTCCATTCATTTTGACCTGGGAGACAACTCAGTATTCATCATATTTGCTATTTGTGATTCTAAAGCTTTAACAGTCACCTTTCTCAGCCTTCATTTTCCCAAACAAAATGTCCTTCTTATTAGCTAGATATGAACCCTTCTTTTAAATTGTCTTAATAATATAGGTCTCTCTTATGGCACTTATGTTTTACTTTAATTACTTCTAGGCTAATGCCATACCCAAACTGTATGAAAAAAATTTTTTGAAGGCAAGTATTGATTCCACCATTTGGGTTCCATACAGTGACTTTCGCATAAATGACAATTGGTTCATATTTGTTAAATTATGTTTTGTACGACAGTATCTTCATCCTCTCAATTAATTCCATATCCAATAGAAAAAATGAACCACTTTAATTCTTCAGTAGGAAACTGAGTGGCTAAGGATTGGGGATAAAAGATAAATACAAAGATGAAAATAAACTTGGCAATTTGGCAAGTTGATTGTCATAACTTATTTTGGGCTTGTTCTAAGCATATTGTTAATTTTATCACTGAAACAAAAAAGCATAAGTGAACAGTTTTCATTTTCTATAGTTCAAAGAAATAAAAGATTTTCATTTTGCTCATATAATTAGCCTTAATCAAAATTAACTCAGAAAAGAAAAATCAAAATATACAGTACCTGGAGTTTTGTTTCCTGACTAGAGCCAACTTGCTGACAGAAGACTTCAAAGAAATCAGCTACTCCCTCTTCTACCCACAGCAAAGTCACCGAAGTCTGGGTTTTATTCACTGCAAAGAGTGATTTTGGAGGAGCTGGTTCTGAACAAATAAAAAGTTTTGAAAGTATAATTCAATTTAACATATTCTTTCTTTTTTACTGATCAGCAGGATAAAATAGCCCCTTCTCCAAAAATCTAAATATAGGTAATTAAGAGCACCATGAAGATTACTTTCAAAATACATACTTTCACAAAGACAGTCATCTAACCAGGAAGATAGAATATCTTTGCCCTTTTTTTCTCTCATCTACTTTATACTTCTCTTTTTGAAGCACTTCTGTTTTCTACTTCAGTTTTATTATAGACATAATCTATTAATAGTTTTGATGTCATATACATTGGAGTTCGCATTGCCCTGATAATACAGAACTTTATGAGTGAAAAGCAAAAATTTGTACTTAAAAGGCTGAGAAAAATGAAAGTGGTGTGCTGCCTTCTAATGCAGATATTCCATCTGATGCTTTGCCAACAACCTGTCTTCCTGTCTCCGGAGACAATTTAAAATACTTTAGTTAAGAATTACTTCTTTAAAGGATAGTCAAAATTAAAAGGAGTAAAGCTAAATAGACGAAATGATTTTTTTTTTTTTTTTAAGAAAAAGATTGATGAAAGTGGACTGGATGGTTAATAAAATGTTAGAGGACTGATTTCTTTATCTTATTATTTTAGATATTTTATCTTGACAATAAATTATTAATCCATTAGTCACGTAAGCTGTGCTGTCCATGCTCTTTCATATTCATTTTTAGTAACTGAGTCACCGAACTTGTTGGCTTAAGACCAAATCCCTGCCTGTTCCCCAGTTCTAGGAAGCAGTCTGTTTGCTGTCTTGTTCCCACATTCCTGAATCTCTGCTGATCCTTTCCTTGTGCCCCTATCCTTGGGGCGTTGCCTTTTCTTTGATATCTTCCAGTGTGCAAAATGCTACACCTGAACCCAAGTGCTTAAACCAGGGTCCCTGTTACTTGCTGTTACACCTCCTTGAGATTGCTTGCTTGGAATATCACATCTTGCTGTTGAGTTCACATAACAGCATACTCTGCCCACCTGCATGTCGCTGTCAGACAACTACTCACACTGTTTCTTGTTACTTGGATTTCTTTTTATTATCTGCCCCAGACTCCCAAGTCTGTCTCCAGTTCCTGACTTTTAGAGTGTGTGAAAAAGCCCTGGAGGCCATTTATCTCCTTTGACAGGTATATGTCTTTATGTGGGAACGTTTGGGCCTTCTTTGTAGAATAGCATCATCATGGCCCTGTCCAGAACCAAGAAGTATGTCAGAATCATTCTTGACATGATTTATCACAGGTAACCTAAATTTGTGCCTAACTAAAAAGAAGCCTTTTTTTCTTTCCAAAGGCAACTTGACAAAGTTAGGCAGAAGAGTTGAAGGAGGAAAGAGAAGAATTAGTCCTGGGTAAGCATAATTCATAATATACATATAATTTTTTTTTCTGATGGGTAGATAAAATCAGTTTAGTTATCCAACATGAACATTGCCCGAATCCTAATCTCCAGATCTGACTCTTTTTACACATGTATTTCCAATCACCTACCATCTGAACTTCTCAAATATTTCACTATTACGTCAAAT
Organism: Pteropus alecto; assembly: GCF_000325575.1. Lineage (NCBI taxonomy): Eukaryota > Metazoa > Chordata > Mammalia > Chiroptera > Pteropodidae > Pteropus > Pteropus alecto. The sequence continues at coordinate 2,912,224 of NW_006436288.1, read as the reverse complement.
TCCATATGGACAAAAAGGTACCTGGAGTCCTCACCTTTCCACAGATCAATTCTAATTTCCAAATACTCCTGACTCTCTCAGGAGCACCACTAGTCTTTCAATTGTCTAAGCCAACAATCTTGAGACTCTCCTCTTGCTTCTCAGTCCCAGAAATGTATCTTTTAATAATTCTTATCATCTCTTCCTTTTATCTATTTTTTTATTATGCTGTATGTCTACAAGGCTTTGGTCATCACATTTATCGATTATTACAATTGTCCCTTACTCCTTTTCCCTGCTTTTTATTGGTTCTTTCTTCATTTGTCAATGATGGCTTAAATTGTCTTAAAACACCAGTTTGCTCATGTTAAATCCCATCTGTGCCATTATTTATTACAATCAATGTCTATTGTGTCAAATCCAAATAGGCCAAGTTCTATAAAGATCCTACTTACATTGGCCACATGCTACCTCTCTACCTTCACCACCATCCCTTCTGCACAAACATGCTGTCTTCGGAAAAGCCAGTGTTCTCACCGACCATCACACAGGTAGTACTCTTTTTTAACTCATGTATTTCCCCTCAAGTCTACTCTTTCTTCTATTTGGATTATCCTAAGGTCAAGATGAAGTCACCTCCTCCTCAAAGCCTCATTTGAATTCTCTGTCTCTTTATGATCTATTTCTTCTTTTACTCCCAATTGCCCTTAACTATTTCCTATTTGATCTACGTGAGTGAAGTCCTGATTCTATTAGGTCCTACTAGATTTTTTAAGAACATGCGTGGTGTGTTATAAATAAATTATGTTTTCACCTTGAACTAGCCATTTAGTATATTGTAGGAACTCAATGTATCTTATCTATTGACAGATTTAAAACATAATTCAAGATTTATTAACCAGAGATATTAGAATTTAAACATCAGTCAAGACCTGATACACTAGGGTTGAATTTTGATATTTACTGCCTTTTTATAGTGATTATGTTTATAAAAATCATCAGCTTTCAGTGGCAGAGTTAAAGACTGTTGTGAATTATATGTATTCTTAGTGGTCCAAGGAATATGACCTGGATGCTGGAGTAGGAGTTTCCTTTGGTCTGGTTGTGAATGTAGACCTAGGTGATGGCTGCATATCGCTCAAGTAATTTCATATGACAAGGAATATAATGACACACAAAAACCTTTTTATTGGTCTCTGTCTTCCTGAATTGTGTTCCCCATATTTCATATGTTGAAGCCCTAACCCCCAGTACCTCAAAATATGTTGGTACTTAGAGATAAGGCCTTTCAAGATGTGATTAAGTTAAAATGAGGCTATTAGGGTGGGCCCTAATCCAATATGATTGGTGTCCTTATAAGAAGAGGTGATTTGGTTAAGGACACCAAAGATGAATGGATACAGAAAAAAGACCATGTGAAGACACAACTAGAAGGAGACCATCTGCAAGCCAAGGAGAAAGGCCAAGAGAAGCCAATACCTTGATTGTGAAGTTTTAGACTCCAAACTGTGAGAAAATAAGTTTCTGTTGTTTAGGCCACCCAATCTGTTGTGTTTTGTTATGGCAGCCCTAGAAACTAATACAGTCTCTTATTGTTCGAAATATCTAGTATAGTCTAGCTCATAAAGAGGAAGTATAGGAAGACCTTGTTCACATTATAAAGAGTAAATGAGCTTTAAGATAATGTATATAAAAACACTTTATATAATATAAAGAGTCATGTAGATGTTACTTATAGAATGTCTCCCATTTTCTATTTTTTAAAATCACATATAAAATCTTAACTTCTTCAAAATACCCCTGATCCATAATGTCAGACTTCCTTTGGTCGAATAATTTCATAGTCTATCATATTTGATGTGAGAACCTATGGATATAGGTAAAAGATAGACAGACTATTTTTACAAAATGAGGTATAGATACAGGGTCGTTTGCTTTTAAATACTCTCTAAAAGCGTTCTAACATTGCTGGTGTTGTAATCAACTATCTGATCCTCTCCATTTTCTTTTCCTCTCTCCCCTTCAATGTCTCTCCTATATGAGTTGGGAATCCAACCTAATTTTATAAGAAAATCAAGTACCACGCACAGAGCATGGGCAGAATGGAAAGCCAAAAAGCTATCTCTACCATTTAATTTAGATTGGATTAGGAGAGGCTCAAGCTGTTGATCCTTGCCCAGGGTCTCTGGGGAGGGAAAGTGACCTTGAATGAAGTGCGAGCTAGTATCTGATTCTTATTCTCTGCTCTGACAGCAAATCTCTTCCTTTCCTAGGGAATTCCAAGGGGAGCCTGGCGTAATACTTAGCCCTGGAGCAGAATAGAATGTATTTATTGTCTAAAATCCATCTTTCTCTGACAGTTATTACATTGTTTCTTATGTTAATGTGATCCATTAGTTTAGCTGCCAATAGAATGATGTTAATGAGGTCAAGATTATATCTATAACGGCCAACTGGATTCATTCTGCTTATATTTTATACTTCTAAACTTGGTGAGTCATTTTACAAATGTGTGATATTGGTGATAAGGGGAATTCAATAGAAAAACATTGTAAAAAATTATCTGCGTGGCAAAATGTATTTTCAATCCTCAGCTTCACTGACAGCGATTTGCTAGTACATTCTTTGTACACATCTAGATTATATAAGTCTAAAATTTATTTTTATTTTCCTCAATTCAGGCAGTTCTATCTTAAACAGAGTAAGCTGCATAACATATTCAACTTGGCCAAAGAAGACATCTGTGGCTTACGTAGTGTAAACTGCATAAATTATGTTCAACTTGGTCAAAACAACATCTGCAAAAGAAAGCACCGTTTAAAAGAAAAAAAAAGGTAGAGAAATTGAGTTAACATTGATAAGCAATGAAATTAGAAAGAGGAAAATTTATATTAAAGAGCAAGAAAGTTTGTTAGGCTTGAAGTTTATTAGGCCTGTCCTCTTGTTGACTTCAAGAGACTCTCTTCCTAGATTCATTTAATAAGTAATTTGACCAATTAAAAAAAAAACATTGGGAAATTTTTAAAAATTAGGCAAATATTTAGCATTAAATTGTAATTAGGCCCTATTCATGAACAAAACAGAAATTAGAAATACTCATCATTTCTATTATGTTTAAAATAAATTCTGTATGATTTAATGGTAGCAAATGTAATATCCTCTTCTGTGAATCATTGGGTGTTTTTATGGTTTTACCAGTTAATGTAACTTCTATAAATTAGTAGAATGTTTCAGAAAACGCTCTCACTTTACTTAGTTTCAAAACATAATGTCTGACTTCCTTCTTTTTTGGTTCCAAGAATATGTGTTTTTACTTAGCTTTTTTATTTAGTTAGGAGTTACATATTGCACAATTCTTAGAAAATAACCACTGCTCTTATTGTATCGTTAACCTTGTTGCCTTTACTCTAAACTCAAGTATGAACTAAAGTATAGACTCAGAAGTTTAAACTCATTAAGGACTATTTAGTCCGGATCCTCATTTTATAGATGAGACAGCTGAAATCCAGAGGGTCTGAGACCCTTTTCTAAGGTAATATAATTTGTCTGTGAGAGTAAGAACTGGAATCCAAGCCTCAGCACCTCTAGTTAAGGATCCTTCCTATATCTGGCTTCCTACCTAAAAATATGGGTGTTTTCCATTGATTTCTATATAACTGCAGTTGATGAGGCCTCCTGAAAAGTTCCTTTGCCCAGAACATCAACTTATCCAGAGTGAGCACTTGCTTGTATTTAAATCAGAGCCAAATATCACAGCCACTGCACTATGAATTCATCATCCAGATTCTTCCAAAATATTGAAAAGAAACTTGCAAAACATGCAAGTCACTTTACGGTGGCAAGATAAATGTTTTTAAGGAAGTGCTAAAGTTGTGTGGCATGGTTGTGGGCAGCAGGTAAATTGCAGTAAAGCTCAGAATACCAAAATGGGAAATGGGAGAGATATATATTAAGAAGAGGTATCAGTTAGCCTCAGGTGCAGGAACAAAGCCATGAAACGATGACATTTCTGGCAGTCTAACCCAGAAAACAATGCTTGCATGGGGCTGCTGACTACGTGGGTCTGTATAAAAGGAGAAGCGCAGCAATTATAATCCTCTGAAAACCTAAAGAACATGCATGTGTTTATAAGTCAATAGAAAAACCTTTCACAAGCTCCCATCTACTCCTACCTACTCACCTACCCCATTAATATCTGTATACTCTATCATTCATCATCTCACTACAGGTTCACCAAATATAAGGCCACTGGCACCCTGGGGCCCATCTCCTCTGGCCTAGTTAAGGACATCACTCTAACAAGTCTCACCTCTAACTATTCTGTATCATCAAAATTTCCTGCTCTGTTGAATCATTCTTGATTGACAAGTTATTTCCACTCACTTTAAAAAAAGAGAGAGAGAAACAAACAAACGAACAAATCTAACCAAACAAATCCATACTCTTGGATCATTTCCTTCGGCTCCTGCTCATTTCCTCTCTTTATAATAATGCTCCTCACAAACTTTGTTACTCTAGCTGTTCAGGTTTTCTCTTTTCATCCTCTAACTCATTTTAGTTATATATTTTTTCCTCACCATTCCACCCAAATGCCTCCTCCCCAAATCACCAACGACCTCTGGGTTGCTAAGATCAGTGGTCAGTTTTCATGACTCTTCTTACTTGATTATCAGCATTCTCGACAAGTTGATCAGGTCCACTCACTCAAACACTTCCTTTGTCTGGCTCTTAGCACATCATATTTTTTGTGCCTCTTCTTATTTCACTGGCTGCTCCTTCTCAGCCCCTTTTGTTGGTTCCTCCTCACCACTTTCACTTCTTAAAGTTGGAGTGTACCTGGGCTGTGTCTTTGGATAGCATTCTTTTTTCTTTATTCATTCCTTGATAACCTCATCAAGTCTGTTTCCAATCCTGCAGTCTCCAAGCTCCTACTGCCTATCCAGTATCTGCTCTTTAATATTTAATTGGAACTTTCAAATGATGACACATCCGAACTTGATCTTTCTCCCAAACCTGCCTCTGCCATAACCTTTACCAACTTGATACATAGCACCTCTATCCTGATTGCTCAGGACCCAGATCTTGGCATCTCCCTAGACTTCTGTCTTTCATTCGTAGATAGCATTTAAAATAATAAGCAGATTTTCTCAGCTTCACCTTCAAAATAAATTTTTTATAATCATCACAGTTACCACCTTGCTCCAAGCAAGTATAATCTCTTATCTGGATAGATCCAATAGCTTCCTTTCAGGTGACCATGTAATTTTTTAAGTGTCCAAATTATACTTTGGGGGAAGAAAAAAATTCTTAAAGAGGATGACTAGATTTTGATTGATCCATAACAGGTGTAAACTGATGTTTGAACAACTAGGCTGCACGGTTATCTATCTTACCAGTTTTCTGCTTTCACTCTCAACCATGAACTGCCTACTCTCACCAAAATGATCCTGTGAAACTTGCCAGGTCATGTGACTCCTCTCCTTGAAATATCTTACTCAGAGTAGAATGTCTTTTCAATAACCCTGTATATATATAACCTGTTCCCGTGTTACCTCTCTGTCTTCTTATCTAAACTACTCTTCTTCTCATTTACTCCACTTCAGCCACACTGCTTTCCTGACTTTTTTTTTTTTAACATGCCAGGCACACTGCTGCTTCTGGAGCTTTACCTGTGGTTACTTCTGTCTACAGAATCCTTTCCCAGTTATCTGCTTGGCTCACTCTCTCCTTCGGGTTTCGACTGAAATATCACCTTTATGGTGAAGCTTACTTTATCACCCACCTGCAAAAATTGCACCCTTACCCCTATACTACTCCCCTTCCTGCTTCATTTTTAATAACGCATCACTATTTGACATTCTATAATTTATGTTTATTGTCTCTTTTTCTCCACTAGAATAAGCGTAGAAGTGTTCATCAGTTCTGTTCATTTCTGTGTCCTCAGCATGTAGATTAGTGTGTAGCACATAGTAAATGCTAAATAAATATTTGTTGACTGACAGAATGAATTAATTTTTAAAAAGTATAGTACCTTAATTATTTTATTACTTGCTTTCTTACTGGTGGCATATGTGTGTGTATATTTATATATACCTTTCTCCCTCCCTCGTTTCTATCCACTCATTCATTCATCTTCCTTTTCTACTCTCTGTGCTACATTGACACAATTTATTCACATTCTTATTTTATTTTTGGTAGAGGTGGCGAGGTAAACTGTTAGTCACTTACTAGAAAAGGATTCAAGGAAACAGGATGGGCGGATAGGGAGGGGAACTTTAGTATGCTATGACTCACAATACTTAACTACTCACTTCTTACCAAAAATAAGGACTGCATATGTCCAAACAACTATTTCAAAATTATGAACTCAATGACTTCAACATAAGAATAAACACATATTCTCAACTGGGAGTGAGACCACGAAGGGCAAACATGTGTAATGGCTGGGTTTTTATAAAGACAGAAATTACATTTCATCAAAATGTACATAATTATTTGGAATCTACTGAAATATTATGTACATGTGAGAAAGAGGACAGATTCTAATGTCCCTCAAATTTCTAACATCTGAAAATATTTTAATTCTTTCTTGTCTATAGCCAAATTGTGTTTTAAAGATTTCTAATCTATATGAAAACTTTCATGACTGAGATTAAGAAAATCAAGCCAATGTCATTAAATACCCAAATTCCAAAACAGGAACAGGAAGCCACACAAATAGATATCAGGCTCCTCCCTACTCTGTTAAATGCATAATAGAAAAATAAAGTTTTTTAGAAAAAAAAAATACACCCGAAATCTAGGAAAACTTAAGCAACAGATAAGATAAAAAATACTGGATCAATGTTTCTAAGATGCGGGCTCACCAATGTGTAAGGTGAGTCATATTTCTCTAGGTTCCAGTTTGCTCAAATAATGACATTGCACTAAATCATCTCTAAATCTCTCCCAGCTCTGAAGTTTTTGATTTCTTGTCTTGAACCTGCCCGAACACGTCTATGGTCAGAATAAGGCAGAAGTTTGACAATGCTGGAGTAGACATTCTGTGTTTTGGCTTTCTCTGATCTCATTGGCTGTTCTTTCCCAGACTCTTGTTGGCTCCTGCTCCTCTGCTCAGTTTCTAAATATTGGGGTGGTTCTTTGAGGCTAGACCCAGATCTTCTCTTCTTTTCTCTATTTCTATTTACTACTTGGTGACACCCTCAGATTTATATTTCCAGCCTAGAATTCCTCACTGATCTCTATACACTCATATCAATAATCTCTTTACTTGACAACTGTATTGGATATGTTCTCAATATGTTTATGTTCAAGGAAGAATCCTTGATTCTCATCTTCTCCCCAATTTACCCCTCCTCTAGTTTTCCTAGCCTTTTTAGCTTCAGTGAATTACACCACCATTGCCCCCCCAACTCCACCTCCCTGACTCCCCACCCTGCGCCTCCCCTCCCCGCCCCGCAGCTTGCTCAAGAGCAAAGCCTAGGAGTTATTTTTAATTTCTCTTTCTCTCATTTCCTATTTTCATCCCATCGGAAAGTCCTATGGACACAGCCTCCAAAAATGTTCCTGAATTCAGTCCACTTTTCTCCATCTTTTTGGTCAATGTTACCATCATTTCCCATGGCACTTGTTTGAATTAGAATGCTGTTCTGTTTTTAAGGCTACGGACGAATAGTCCCTTAATTGGTCACTCTACCTTCATTGTTGACCCAACAATCCTTTCTCTCTTGAGAAAGTCAGATTATTTATTTTAAATTCTCTAAATGGCTTCATGTTGTACTCAAAATAAAATCTCAACTCCATACTGATCCTTTCTTGTTATTCAGATTTCTCCTTATTGCCTCCTCAGAAAAGCTTTTACTGCATACATAGTACTCTGCACCACACTATCCTGTTTTAATGTGAGTAAAGCATTTATTAATATCTCCCCATTCATTAGATCATAAGCTCCTTGATAATGGCACGTGGAAGTGGCCCTTTCAATTCATTACTATAAGTAGTCTGGCATCTGAGCAGTGCAAAGAAGGTTCTCCATATATATTTGTTAAATGAATTAGTGAATGGAAATTCTATTACCTTAAGTTATTTTTGTGATATTTCCAAAACTTCTCATTCCTATTTATTTTCCTTTCTTCTTTAAATTGGAAAACAGATTCTCTGATACAAACATATCAGATCCTCCTGAAGTTTGATCAGAGTTCCAGATAGATTTATAAAGATGATAAGTTATGTCTGTTGGCAGGTTAAAGCCACAGTTGCATGCCAACCAATGAGATCTAGCAAAATGATGAGTCTTAGTGCATATTTGATTGATGTTTGCATTGATTGCCAAAGAGAGCTGTCATCACATACCATTATACTATCATGAAACTTCTGGCAATCTAAAATTCTTAATGTGATGATTGGTTCAAAGTCCCACAAACAGTACTACTATTGGTACGTCTTCTTGTGGATGTTTATTAATGACATAATAATTTAAAATTTTTGGCAACTGTTTTGAGGGCTCTATTCCTTGCACATGCCACCTTGGATTAATTCATACTATATTGAATTCATTGATAGTCTGATTTATTTCCATAGATGTAGATCTTGCCCTTCATGACAGAAAGCAGAGCTATTCCAAAGAGATCTCTGTCACAGAGAAATTGACTTGGGGTTAGCTCAATCAGATTTGGTCTTAGGTTCAACAACAGTGTTCTGTTTCAAGCAAGTCCTAAAAATCTGTGTGCTGAAGTTGCAGTTTTCTGCAAATTAGAATTAATTTGATTTCTATGTGCACCAAATGAATGTTGTAAAGAAACATAAAATGACTAGAATGAAAATTTCGTGAAAGAAAAAGTAATTACATTTCAGTTATTACTAAAACAAAATATTTTCACTTTTCCGAAAGGCGAAACTTATTTGGTTAAATATTAATTAGGATATTATTTTTAACTTTGAGGTCTGTAATTTCAATTCAGTATCTTTTGAGCATCCATAGTAGGAAAGGCATTTGTGCTATAGGAAATCGAAAGAGCTTATAAGACACAAAAATGCAATTAGTAGAATAAGAAAATAGACCTTTAAACAAATGAATAAAAAGTAAGGTTATTTAGTTTTCAGAGGATAAAATGGCTGAGGACAGGCACATTGTACACAGATAGTCTTGTTTTCAGAGACTAATAAGAGAGGCAATATTTTGTCTGATATTAAGATAGCAACAAGGAAAAGTTTATTGATTCTAAGAGTTGTGATTCATTAGAAATAATTTCTATGGGAACTTGCCTTTCCCTCTTAAAAACTTTGAAGGAACTTTCTAAACAAGTTTAAGTAGTCCTGTCTTCAACAGGGAGATATGAAGGCTCAAAACCTCATGATAAGTTTGGGAAATTATCATGGTTCTTACACTCCTACATTGTGTGAGTATAATTGTACCAGCTCATGACTTTAACTCATACTTGCTTAATAGATCATCCATAATGTCTCATAAAAATGAGAGTGAAGCATGCAATAGTCTCACTGAATATTACTTTAGTAAGACTACTTCTGAACTTGCACTTTAAGGAAGACTAACAAACTAAACAAGTTGGATAAAACATTGAAGACCTGAGAAACACAGCTACCAGTTTGGGAAACGAAAGGGGGACACAAACGTAATCTTCAAGTAATTTCAGTGACCTGGAAATGAGTTTTGACTTTTATACGGAGGACAAAATTACAGATAATGGTTGGAATTGATAGGCAATCTAATTTTTTTCTTAATAGAAAGGTAATGCAATGTTGAAAGCTGATGATCTCCACATTCCTAGAATTGAAGTACAGGCCTTTAGGGAAGAAGAGCAGTTTTGCTGAAGTGCATGAAATTGAACTCTACCAGAGGTCCTCAGTAGGAGCAGTACTGCCCCCTTGAGGGTGTTTTGAAATTTGCATAAATGTTTTTAATAGTCACAACAGAAGTTATTAACTAGACTTCTATGAGCAGGGCACAGAAATGCTAGATGTCTTGCAGTGATCAAGAAAGCACTACACAGAAAAATCATCCCACGTCCCACATCCCACTTGACTTTCTGGTGTCACACCAGAATAAATCTAGTGTAAATATAATTGCAAGTACTTTACCATGTAATAATATTGGACATTTTTTTTTCAAGACGTTAAGTAAAATCATTTAGAAGATTGCTGTCATTAAGAAGAATATTTAAATGAAATTAAGATGTTATTTAAAAATTACTCAGTCATTTACTTTTTCTGCCTGTAGTGTCTATTCAATATTTCATGTATTTCTAACTACTTATTTAATTTTAAAAGATTTCAGTGCAAAACTTTAGTTTTTGCATGACAAATATAAAATTCAAAAAAATTAAGACAGTGTTTTATGCATTGAATTACAGAGAAATGTAACTATTAGATAAACTGAGGAAAGATTATGCTTTGTTTTGTTTGGGATTTTGTAAGAGTTTTCTAAAGGTACATCGCTGCCAACAAGTCTATTCATGGTATTTAAGATGCTAATAAAACACCCTGGATCAGTCTTTACTTATAGCTGCACATATGAGTAGAAGTAATAACAGATGATTTGAGACTCTTATGAGTAGAGTCAGACACAGAGTATAAGTGAACAGATGTTTAAAACAGTGATTTAAGATGCATTGTTTTGAAAATAATTTTACTGCCATTCTATATACCTTTAATTTTCAAAATATAAAATTTTTGAAAATTACATACTGAATTGAAATACATTTATTTCGGGGTTGCCTTTCTTACACTGATAGTGCCTCAAGAGGTCTATCTACCACACAACTTTTTGCCAATCCATCTTCTTTTGCCTGCTGCTAATTATAGAATATCATCTTTGAGGTTCTTTTGACTATCAGAAACTAAATACATACCTCAATACATAGTAGATTATCAAATGTAGAAGGTGTACTTTATGTTACATATTATCATTTCTTAATTGTATTTTATAATATAAATAATTATTTTGACAGTACACTATATGATAAATTCCAGCTTGTTTTCAAGAATATCATACTTTCCTCATTTTCCCTCACCCACAGCCTATTACTTTTCTTGATATGTTATCTTTAATTAAAGTCATTTCCCTTTTTCTTTCATCATATGTAAATAGATATAGTCTCCTATTACTTATTTTAATTCTAGTACCTGTACTTATGCTTGCTCAGTTATTTATAATTAATATAAATTTGTTTCTTCATTTATTTTTATACTTCTTATATGGAAGAAATACTGATCCTTTGACTTCTTGTGAACTCAAACTTATTCATTTTAATAATGTGTACTCTTTAGGCAATTCATTATGAGTCTTAGAAGAATTATATCTAAACATATACTCAGAGAATCTACATTATTTCATAAGTTATTTTTCTTTTGTCTTGATATTATATTACAGCTAGGACATTATGTCAAAATTAAAAACTTGATATGTGAGTTATTTTACCTAAGAATTTTAATTGAAAGCATTAAAGGGAACATTACATGATAGTTACATGAAAAGGGAATGGCGTCTGATAGGGTTGAGTACACTGCACTAGATAATCTTCAAGGTCTTTCTGTCTCTAAAATCCTGAGACTCCTTGGTTCTTCTAACCTTACTATGAATGGTGAATATTCCTGTCTCCCAATACAGTAAACATTACACTCACTGAACTTTATACTAAGTTGAACATACTCTTTTGGTAGTATAAACTATTTTGCATTTTAAAAAGACAGGGAGTAGTTTTTCTGTTACTGCATTGAGCTGAGAAGACCATGCAAAACCAAGAGATGCAAACACTAGTTCTCCCAAAAAGATTGTTTTCACATATACACTCATGTACTTTTCTTACCTAGCTTGACAAGGTGGAGCATGGAGGTATTACTTCCTCTTTCAGTGCAAGCAGTTACTGAGAGATTATAGATATCTCCTGGAGGCAGGCTGAGAATTGCAGTCATGACATTGCGTGTTACCTGCAAGATTAGTAAAATCCAGGGTTTAAACTTCTAATAAACTTGAATTAGAATACCATTCCAAACAACTACAGGGCTATCGCAGGCATAACCTCTCTGTTTTGTGCTGCAATCTACAATTGATTATAACCTTCTGAATATGTTATTTCCTCTGGAAAGGATATAAATCCCTCAACTGAGCCAAATGCAAAGTAGCTCAAACACGCATAATACATACCAAAACATTTTTACAGTTAATTCCCTTGTTTGGAATAGATATTACTCTGATATTTTTCCTCATACTCACATCAAATTTTAGAAAAGACAATTGCTGGGTTGTTCCTCTCTTGGCTCTAGCTGAGACACTCAGAAGAAACCTTGCTATGTCTATAGATACTTAGCTTATTAACTAAAAATTGTATTCCCCAGCCTCTCCTACAGCTGGAAGGGACCATGCGTCCCAGTGCTGACCAATGGATTGTAAGTGCTGGGTTTCCATGTCCTTTCTTTTCCCTTCCTGCAGGTTGGACTATAGATGTAATGATAATGAAGATTCATCTGTGCAGATGAGGACTACATATAGTGGCAACTGAAGCTACATGAGAGAAAGAATCTGGACCCCGGATGATCCCTTACAGCAGAGATATCCTGTTTGTCCTGGGTTAGCAAGAGATAGACATAAACATTGATTTTATTTGAGCCACTTTTTTTTTTTATTACAATCATTTAGTCTATACCCTAATTAATACAATGTCAAAAAGCTTAATAAACCAGGAGAAAACAATCAGTATTCTCAACATACCCAAATATTTAGATGTTGCGATATACAGAAAAAATACTGAAATTTGTTCACTGTGTTTTTCTTGAAAATGTTTGGCATACTGAAGAAAAGATCAACTTGTAACTTTAAACACCAGTGAAATAGATAGTTAAAACTATTATAGTTCACTATTAAAAATTAAAAAGTAAGCTCTATGAAAGAAGAAATTTAATTTTTGTTCACTATCCTGTCTCCAGAGCCTAAAACGGTACCAAATATAGTATACACATTTGTTTAATTGTCTCAATAAATGTTTGCTTAATGAGTTTCCATAGTTTATGCAAATTAATGTTCAGATGCCCAAAATTAAGATTCAAAGAAACATACGCTCTTTTTGATTTTCTTCTTTCCTTCTGCAACGACCATCCAGTGCAGCATTCTAGAATGGGAGAGGTCAGTTGTGTCATCCCCATATGTCCAACTGATATATAATAGACTGTTGAAATATTCTACAGAAGTGATTTCTGGAGCAACTGGGGCTTTAAGAGAGGAAAGAGGAACGCTTTAGTATAACAGACTACTAATAATTAAAGGAGTTACCAGTAGAGCATGAAACCCCATATAGAGTTAAATTAAAGAATTAAAAATTCACACCACATGATGGTCCTAGGGAATCCTGGGCCTCTCAGTACCATAGCGAAGGTTGTTGGAACATGGCAGGCACTTGTTTCATGGGACCCCACCCTTATGGCTCAGACACAAGATAGCCTATACCTGAGAATATCATGGTCTTTTATACAAATTTTACAGTTATAAAATTTCTAAAATGTTCATTTGTTTGGTTATGTTTGTTACATTAATAAATTAATAGTCTTAGGTATCGGTGAACTTATTTTCAAAGAAGTACTGGAAACTCCGGGGTCCTGTAAAAGTAAATCTTTTTTATTGTGGTGCAGAAAAGATGTTTATGGGAATAAAGGTCAGTAGGATTGATGAGTAGAAGGACAGAAAATAAATATCATTTCTATAAAATAGTAAGACAACATTACTGACAGTGTCCAGCCTGGTGCTTTGCAGAAGGTAGGCTCTTAATAAATGCTGCTGCAATAAGTATTAAGGGAGGGAAGGAAAGGACTTTTTATGATGCTACAAAGCTAAATTCTCTCTAACATTGAAGTTATTAATTTACTTTAAATTCTTACACATTTAAGCTTTAAAATTTTTTCCTATTGGGAATGAGAGCTCATCATGGATTTACAATATATGAGCTGTGAAAGTATATTTTAATTATTTTTAAAGTAACTGATAATTCTGAGGATTTTAAGAAACAAATACACAGTTGAATTTAAATTCCAAGCGTATGGTGGTTCGAAGACAGGAAAGTGTCCCTTTCCACGTTATAGCATAAAACCAACTAAAATATTTGGAGGAGAATTTCTACAAATCATAAAGAATTATTTTCTTTAATATGCTACTAATACTCAAAACAAACATTCATGACTAACTATGCTTGGAAAGAAAAGTATTTGCTGAAGAGATTTGTAATATAGAGAGTAAAAAACATTTTTATTTCATGTGAAATAGGAGTAGCATTTCTATACGTTTGACAATAAAATTTTGAAATATCAGCAATAGCACAAACCCACATCATAGTTCAGAATATTCTAATAATGCTGGCTTCTTTATAATTTCTTAGTATATTTCTATGTACTTCATTATATACAAGTACCTATACTTACATTTCTTCAAAGGATATTTTCTCGTGTTCTAATTCTAATGAGGACAAAAAAACATATTTAAAATTGCAAACCGAGAAGTATATATCTCCCCCTCACCGGTCTCCAGATTCTTATAATCCATGTTGTTACTTTAAAATCCAGCATATTGCTGACAGACCACAAGATGTCACTATTTGTTTATTAAACACTTTTTGATACGCCAGCATAATTATGAACTTGACTTTCAAAAGTTGCCTGACAAAGATAGTAGATTTGAGGTTCTAATAAATCATACCTTATTAAAATATTTTATTTGTGTTTCCTCTTTCATCTCACAGTTTGGCAATTTAGGTTACAATTAAAAATGAAGAGAAGTGAAGTATGAGATCCTTATTTGTTTTAAAATTGAAATAAGGGAAGAAAAGCAAAAAAAATAAAAAGCTAAAATTTTAACTAGTTTAAAAAATAAGGATAAAAGTAAACTCAGCTACCATTATGTTTCAATAGTGATTTACATTATATAATTTAATTCTTATACTGTCTTGTGGGGTATTATTATGTCCATTTTATAGATGTGAGAATTGAGACCATCTGTTATCGACATGCTTAGATAAGACTGGGGACTGCCAGTGTCAACATGATTGAGTAGTTTGTTCCAGGAAAAATAAGAAATTACCAAAGTTCACTTTACTGAAGGCAAGACTGCTCACTTAGGCATGTAGCTTGCTTATTAACCACAGTTTACGCATCCAGACTTGCTTTGTTCACCCAATCTGTTATATTGCGATCTTTGCCTAGTCCCAGTCAGTTCCCAGCTTTGAAAGGCACACCTAAACCGCTGGAGTCCAGAACTCCAATTCCTATTAATATTTCATTCCCAATGCCCCTCTTCTGAGACACTGTAATGACTATCAAGCTGGTGTTCTGCTTTACTACAGAGAGTTCTAATGTACTTGGTTTTGCTCTATTAGCCAGTTGTTAGGTAATATTTTTGAGTTTTACCAAAGAGAAAATAGAATTCCAGGAGTTAAGATAATTGGCTCAAAGTTCTAACACCAAAAATTAGTAGAGCCAGGTCTACTCAATCAAGTGTTCACATGCTAAGTCTGGGCTTTTTCCAGGCACTGCTCTGTTGGAGAAGGAAAGAGTATTCTCGGAGAGTTAATCCCAATAAAGTTAAACTGTATGAATTATTGATACAGTGAATTTTAATTATAATTAAATATGCAATTATTAATGCATCCAAAAGTATAACACAGGGCTTGTTCATAATTGGTATTTTCTCCCTTCTTGAACAAAGGGAGCTATAGAAATTGGCTAGTAAGGAAAAATAATGAACTATGAAAGTTGATAATATAAGAATTCACATATGATTAATTTCTTTCCATTGCTTTTTTAATTTATAAATTTCAACAGAGCAAATCTAGCTGTTCAGTGAGGAAAATATTTTGTCAAAATTATTCTTCACCTAAAAATATTTTTCTTTTCTTCTCTTAGTACGACTCTAATTACAGCCTTGTAGTCCAACCAAAAATCCTTTAAAAATCTTAGTTCAAACAACCAGGGTTAATGTCTCTTTGATGAATTTCCCCTTTTTATTGCTACCTCTGATTGGCTCTGCTATGTGATAATGAACTACATAATTTAAGACTCTGAGATCTAACACAAACAACTTTTTTAAGTTACTTAATCTTTACGTGATGTATTTTGCTAAGCAGCTTACTTAATTGAGAAGTAATAATAAACATTAACAGATGATAAATACTATTATCCCCATTTTCCACATTAAAAAAAAACAAAACCTGAGGCTTAGGGAAATTAACTTGCTCAAGGTTACATGTGGAATGAGACAGAGCCACGATTCAAACCCAGGTCTACCTGTCTCCAAAGCCTGTTTTAACTCCTGCAGTGGACAATACTTCATTCAGCCTGTGACTTTAAAAATGGCTCAATTAATAAGGAAATGGAGGCACTTTAGCAGATATAATCAAATGGGTAAAGTCAACTGAGTGCAATGTTAAGCTGAAAGCTCTGCCTGCCACATCTCTATTCTAATCAATTCCAAACAGGGGCACATAAATCAAGGGCAGTGACCAGGAATAAAGATAAATCGATGACAGTAATTCAGAATAAAAATAATATTTTAATTTTTAAAGGCTATCATTTAAACAAATAATGGACTTTTAGAATCAAGCATATTATCTTCCGTGAAACTGATGCTCACTCAGTCCTGAGTGAATGATTAGCACCTTCTGCAGATGTGTTCTCAAAACAGTATCTCCTTCTCAGGAAACCATTTCCCACACACCACTCACCTGTTATGAAGCTTATGGTGGAACTGTCACAACAGCTCAATTCTGGGTCTCCCCATGTCACCATGGTCACTCGAAAGTTGTAGTACCATGCTGGCAACAGGTTAGCTATTCTCTAAAAAAAAGCAAGGAGACAAAGGACTAATGAGGAAATCATATTTTTGTAATAGAGTTACATCTACTAGGCCATAAAAACAATTGATAAGTAATTTTTATTTTCCTTTCTGTGCCTTTTTGTATTTTCCAAATTCTCCATAAAAAACTCTTTTTGGAATGAGGTGGGGTGGAAATGATATACAAAAATATAATTTTTAAAAAGTGATTCAAAGGTATAGGATCGAATGCTTCAAATATTGGTTTCATTTTTTAGTTTCCTCAGTTATACTACAAAGTGAAATAGTCCTTATTTGCAAATGACCGAAAGTACCCATTTCCTTATTTCTAAGACAAATGACTTTCATGACTCTGTATTCTCTCAGCTTGGACCATAAAAATGTGTCCTTGATGGGTGGCAATTACTAGAGTCATCATCTGGGTAGAGGACAATTGCGTACTTCATGCATGACCTGTAAGTCACCTGCATTTTTAAAATTACTCAAGTTTTAGAAAGAGCAGTCTTTACCTGCTCTCTTGAAATGCGTCTTATAATGACCTGACACTATAGGTATTTAATTGACTTGTAGATGTCATTATTACAATTAAGCAGTGCCAACTAATTATTAAATGACAAAAGGTAATCTCTTGTGTTTTTCTTCTCAGGCACAGAAAGAAGTAAACTCAATTTGGGGTGAAAGCTATTTTCACACAATTTACCTTTCCTCTCTCAAAGAAAAAAAAAAAAGACCCAAAAAACAATCCTAAAAGCAGAAACAACCAAAAAACCTTGAAAATAGTAAGCTTCCTGTGTATATTTGTAAAATAATCTAATTTACAGATTCCTTTTACGGACATTTGGTACATACAGTACAGGCACATCTGTTTACACAGAGAGTGTGACAGCTGCTTGAGGAGAGATTACCACTGATGCAGTTAAGGAGACAGTCGCCGCTATTTCATAGTAGGTTGTCCACTCTGATGTCATTGTTGAAGGATTGAAATAAAACATTTCGACTACGTATTTTCTGAACACTCCTAAGTAAGGCCTGGTCCAGCTCAAAACCACGGCTGTAGGACCCAAGGGGTAGAGCATTAAATCCTTTAT
The DNA here is from genome assembly GCF_000325575.1 of Pteropus alecto. NCBI lineage: Eukaryota > Metazoa > Chordata > Mammalia > Chiroptera > Pteropodidae > Pteropus > Pteropus alecto. The sequence goes on along the minus strand of NW_006436288.1, from coordinate 2,894,329 downwards.
TCCAGTTGGAACTAAGAAGGGAAGGGGAATAAAAAAAGAAAGCCAATAAGGATTATTTAATATCTTAGCAATGGCTTCGAACTTCTACTTAATAAGTAAGGTTTTCACTTGTCTGACACAATCATTGAAAACCAAACGTATTTGCCTCTGATTTTTTTCCCTAGTAATAAATGTTAAGGATGTCCTCCAGCTATACAGTTGTACTAGTTTATTACTCCAAAGGTAGGATATTGGGTGAACAAGAATGGCCCACCCATATATATGATAATAATTTGAACTTGGACATTGTACCTCTCCAAAGAGTACATTAATAAAGTTATTCTTGTGCTTGGCAACTTACCAATGGCAAATGTCACAGGATCTGAAGGTGGTCCAATCAAAGGGCCTTTTTTAAGGTACATCACAACCTGATATTGGGCACCAGGAACCAGATTTTCAATAACAGATTTGCTTGAGTTCACCTTTAAACCAAACACCCAATAGGATTTATTTACAGCTGGAATTTTAGAATGTGACACAGAGGATAAAATTGAATTCAGAGACGCTTTGCAGAACCACAGATGCCTTTGAAATCCAAAAGACTTTACTCATGCTGGAGAAGGTCAGATTTTTAAATTAGAATGATTTATAGTTCATGTGAACACTGAAGGGAACCCAGAACATTCAAATTCTACGGTTGGACTTAATAAGCCCCGTGAACTACTTTATACCCATCAATGTCAATTGTAACTATGTACACTAGAGACACATCAGCTTCTAACCATAATCAAATCAGCAGTTCCACAAGGATGATCTGACATCCTAAATTGTAGTGTCAGCTGATTACACACAAAGGTCAGTGCAGGAATACCTTTAGTCCCTCGTCACTTAGAAGCATATAATATCCAATTATAGAGATAGAAATGACTTGAGAGATTATCGAGTCCAACTCTCTCATTTAATAGATCATGAAAGTAAAGCCAGAGATTGGTAAAGGTCACATATTTAGATTCGGTGTTGGGACTAGAAGCCTAGCGTTGTGACCTCTCATCCACACTACAGGCAAGTCCTGAGGCTAAGCATCGAGATACAGCAGTAAGCATTTTGCAAGGCTATTGTGACCCTATACAATAATGTTGTAGAGAATATTTCTCACTTTGATGAGCTTCTCTTTACTGTACTTTTTTAAAACTTTTGGTTATGTAACAAATACTATGCAGAGAAAAACAGTGAGAACAGATAGATGAAGAAAATGTATCCATTAAAGCCGAATGCTGGTGTGCACAAGGATTGATGATTCAACTAACGGCTTAAGAGGTGTGCTGCTTTAACCTTTAGTGCTTCTGATATTAAGACGCCTTGCTTAGTGGAAAGAACACAGGTTCTCTATTCATACTGTCTGAGATCAAATCTTGACTCTACCCCATATAAGCATAGGAATTTATTCATAATTTATAATTTTAAAAATAATTCTTACCTTGGTTTCTTCATTGGTAAACCCTAGCTAATACTATTATATACTGCATTGAGTTGTAAGGAGGATGCTTAAGCCAAAGTTTCAATAAAGTTTACTCTTATTATTTATCAACTTTTTGGCCTCTAGGATACTTAACTATGAAACTGCTGCAGGAAGAAGCATGAATCAATGGATAACAATATTGTTGAAAGCTTACCTATGCTATAATGTATTTTGTTAAAAGTCTCATCATAATTTTAAGAATAAACATATTATTGGTGATATGAATTGAATTAAAACATTTCTGACATCAGAAACTGACTCTAAACAGTAGAAATTATATAATTCTAATTGGTACAACTTGCTCTACACATAAGTGGGGGGAACAGCATACCAAAATTTCTTTTTCATTAATTTGACCAAAATAAGATTAAACTGAATTAATAAATTGTCAGTCCACCTTTTCTTTCCTTTTCACACTCTTTTATATCAGGGTTTCTTGTCCATGTTTTAGAATTTTAATTCTGCTAGAATGCTAGTCAACTAGATATCTAGCAATGCTAGTCAACTAGATATCCTCATCCAATAGAGCATTTCTGGAAGAGATATACTATGAATAAGTCCGCATATGTTACGCACAACTAAGCAGTGCTGTTTTATTTCTTTAAAATACGTTTTAAGTGATAAAACAAATACTTGTTCATTGTAAAAATTGTTCACACAGTAGAAGAGTAAGTGAAGTAAATTGGAAGTAGTGTCCTCCTCCCACCATTTCCAACATTTTGGAGGGCAATCTTCCAGAGCTTCCTCAATACATACATACATACATAATTTTATATTGAACCATATAGATGCTATACCATCAACATTGCTCCAAACTTTTAAACTTAACAACACATTGTAAGTATCTTATCATACCTGCCAATGCTGATCTAGCTCATTAATCACTTGTTAAGAATGACACAAAAAAAATGTAGACTGTTTCAGGATGATGTTAAAGTTCCTTTGGTTAGATAATATTTTAGGCACTAGTTGATTCCGATTATTTAAATGGCTACCTAGAATCATAGCCACTTAAATATGCCATTATAATAAATTATACTTTTTTTAAAATAAAAACCAACTATGTGAATATATACCACTATCTATCTATCCATCATCTCTCTCTCTTTCTCTCTCTCTCTCTCTTTCTATCCATCCATCCATCTATCATCTATCATCTATCTATCTGTATCACAATACTAAAAATGAGAAGAGGGCAATAGTATTGCAAATGAACTTGATAACAAATCATAAACACCAATCCTCCTCACCCTATTTTTAAATTTTTTAGTGAGCCACCAGCCTATATCTATACTTCTATCTTTCTATCTCTTTTTATTTATTCTGGACCTCCTTGTGGGTATATTGGAGGTTAGAAAAGGAAATGCTCCTTCATTCTACTTACCGAATAATATGTATTTTATTCTTTAGAAGATCATTCCATACCCTTCTCCCAATTTTCACCCCATCTTTGCAGTCCATTATTTCCTTTCTCTTGACTAGCTTACTTTCCATCACAGAGAATTCAGTTCAGCTCAATGTCTTTCCAAGTAGGCACCAGTCCTATCCCTCTTTGGTTAAAGAAGTAGGAAGAAAGATGTACTCGACAGCACAGAAAATACATGATAGACTGTTAAATAACAGGATTGAACCAGGTGATAATGAAGATTCCTTTGAGTCTGAAACGGTCTTATTTCTACTTGATGTGATCCTCCTTCCATTAACTCTGTTCTATACATTTGTTACAATTACTCAGTTGCATGTTTTTTTTTTTTATGATGAACCTCTAGAACTGTTTCATCTACCTCCCTTGATTCAAAAAGCATCCAGTTAAGTTTGAATGATAAAATTGACAATTCCTTGCACACTTATGTTTCCGGCACTCGCATTAGGCATCAAGTCTTTTATTTCTATTATAACTCTATGAGATAGGATATGCTTCTCCTTATATTACAGATTAAGATACTAAGACTTACAGAGATGAAGAAAGTTGCCTTGAGACTCATAACTGGTATCTTTTAAAGTCAGGTCTGAGACCCATGTCGGTTTGACACTGGAATCTATGCATTTAGTCACTACTCTTGACTGTCAAGATGAGTGGTGTAGCACATACAACCTAACAGAAACAGTGGTGGCCTGGCAGTCAAATCACTTGAGTCTTGATCTCAGCTCTGATACTAAATAATTGTGTGACTTTGGGCAGGTCTTTTAAATATTTGCCCTCTTAGCTCTACAATTTCTTTATTTGTAAATCTAATAGATTGTCTTTCTTCTGATTTTGTCCTTTAGTTATACATTCCTGTATATTATTGCAAAACATTTATGGACCAAGGCAGAGCACACAAAAAATATGCATACATATATTATATAATGATTTTTAATTCTGAAATTTATGATTGTGTGTGAATCTTTGGATAAAATGACAAAAGCCCATTTACTTTGAAGAATCAGCTGAGTCCTTTATATAACACCAATTGAGCACTGACTTTATGTTCAACATATACTTACTGATGAATGAATAGCACTAAAACAGTTGTTAGGAGGAAGCATCAGAAAACTCCCTTTCCCATGAACATTCACATACAAATTAATATAAGAAACAACAATCAGACACAAAGACCATATACGTGATGAGGACAAATACAAATTAATGGGTACAACGCACCTATACAGAAGACCAGATGTTAAGTTTCACGAACTTAATTAAGGTTCAAACTAAATTTGTTTTAATCTTAGCATCTCGCACAGGACCTACCTACCACAGAGTACTAGCAGTGACTATCGTGGATGATCCAGGTAAGATAATAAAGCAATGATCCTGTGGTACAGTTGATGAAAGAGGCTCAGTAGGGAGAGCAAAACTATAAAATAGTGAAACATTAATTGTTAATATGTATTTGGTTTTAGAATTACCCTTATTTTTGAGCTGTATTTTGAATTTTCTATTTAACGTAATCACAGTACCACTGAATATAAAACTTAAGAAGGATTATTCGTTCTTTCTTTCTGGGTAATGATTGCTTTAGGAAATAAAACCAAGTGAGACCACTCCTGGTGAGAACATCCTCTAGATTCCTTTGATTAATGGTGAAATCACTGTAGGCTAGTTTTTGAGACTTCTTGAACTGATGGATGTTTTTTCATTTGAAAATGCTTGTGGGCATGTGTAGTGGAACAGCAGATGATGCTGGTATAATAACACAATCCTTAAACATTCTTGTAGTAATTGAGATAACAACTAGCACAGGGGTTTAGTTTCCACTCTATTTTAAATAGTGGTCTCCTTGCCTATAATCCCTTAACAGTTTCATGTTTGCATTTCAATGAAACATTATTAAAGTGCACTTAAACCAACCTTTTCTGGCTCATTTATAATTTATACTGTCTACCTATGCCTTTAGCCTTTTGCTTCTATACAAAAGATATGTAATTTGTACATTCAATGGGTCAAGGAAGAAATGTACCTTGGAGCAGTCAAGTTCTAGATCACATTCTGTAAGAGAAACACATTTTTCTATCAATGTAGAAAGTCATCTTTTTGGTATATTCAGGGAAGGAAGCTAATAAGTTGCACAGTGAGCTGTAATTATTAGTTAACTGGTTAAGTATATTCACTTCTTAATTTAATTCAAGTTAAGAGGTGGCTTCATCTTCAAGTAAGGGCTCGTCTCAGCCCTCTAAGGCTTTCTAGTGCTCCAAAGACCATGATTCCTAAATTCATTTTATCAATTTGAAATTTCTCTTTAAATTTCACTAAATACCTGATTTTTGTGAGATAAATGTAAACATTCCAAATAGCTTTCATATAGCAAACATCTTTTTTGAGTATTATATTTCCACATGAACTAATAATTTTTTGTCGTTAGGAAAGTAAATATTGTGTTTGTAAGACACCAAGAATCAGTAAATTTGACCTAATGAAATAATAAAATCAGGTTTTTGGAAAACTGGACTGGGCTCCAGGCTTCCCATGGGTATTTGGGGCATCTATGCTGCTTGGTTTCCTTCAGGACTGATGACTGGGCTTGTGCACACACTCGGGTAGCTACTCCCAGAACTACTGACTTGCACTCTGTCTCCACTTGACCCTCATACTCCCTTGTGCTCAGCCAACTCCTATTCATCCTTCAAAACTCTTCTTAGCTGTGATTAGTGAGTTTTTTACTTTACGTATTTTTAATTTTTGAATTACTTTTTCAGTGAGTGTGCATTATTTTTATAGTTAAAATAAGAAAAGGAATAGAAAAAAAGTAAAGCAAACAAAAACTACCCCAAACCTTCTGCTTGGCTGTCTTCCTTCCCTGGGTTAAGTTTTTCTCACCAGTTTCCAAATGCTCTTGCGCCAGGTCATATTTACTCACGCCTATTTTCTTCTTCCTGTGAACTCATACAGTCTCTCGATCATTTACTTTTGGCTTAGGTCTTATTTTATATTCTGTAGTAAATATATGGTCACTTATCTATTTTTCTCATTCTAGATTGTAAACTCTGCAAGGACACGACATAAAAACTCTCTAGATCCCCAACAACTATCCTAGTACTTGGCACATGGTAGGAGCTCAGTAAATTCTGCTGAATGAGGAATGAAAGTGAGAAGAAGGTGGCTATCCTAAGAGAGGAAAGGAAGACGAACGTAACTCAATAGCCATGCATACTCATTTCCCGGTTCCTCTCCGGGCTCTCGGTAACATTGTTTACAATGCACCTGGCGGCTGCGCGCATTTCTTGCAACGCCCTCCCTGCGTCGCCTGCGAGGCTGAGCTGCAGCAGGGGAGTGAGCCCGTCAGCGGTTCCTTTCCTTTACCTGAGTGCAGTATTGTTTTTCTAGCCTCTGGCTCTCCTTTTGTTTCTGACAGGTGAGTGACACCACAGACACGATGGTGCCATTGTAGTTCTCTTGGGAAGAGGTCCAGGACATCAAGGCAGTGGTTGAGCTTAAAACGTGGACACTCACATGTTGGGGCTTCTCAGTTAGTTCTTCAATCCACTCTCCTGAAGAACCTGAACATTTCAAAGGAGAGCACAAGGGATGTTTCACGCTGAGCTGGTTGAGATAAAAGATTCTAGTTTCAAAAGTCATATTGTTTTCTTTTGCCCTTACAAAGATGTTCGAAGTAGCCAGACCGGCAGGCTTTACATCGGCTGCTTAGCTACAGTATTCCATTGACCTGAACAAGATCAGCAACAAAAACAGTTTTACTGAGACACAGAAGCTCCACTTCAATTGTTATGTGGGTCTGAGATTATTCTGGTCAATTCTTCACCACAGAGAATTTATTTCTCTTTCAGCAAAGAGTAGGTGTGGCAGCGTGGCATTTCATCAGTGTTTATAATTTCTTTGCTCTTAGGATCTTCGGGCTCTAGAAATAATTACTTTGAGATTCAAATTAACCTCTACTACAACTGTGTGAAAAAAATTCGGATTTGCTAACAGCAGGATTGTGGAGGCAAGGTGTGAATATATTAGAGAAGAAATGGGTAACAGGCTGGCTCCATTATGGAAGCTGGCTAAAACTTAGGTGATAATTTGAGGGCATGTTGGGTTCCTCATGATAAAATATCTCCATAGAAGTGTCCACCATTAGCTTTGTTCCATTAGGTTTCTAACGTGGTTATTAGCACAGTGCCTGACCCATAGTAATGACTCAAGAAACATGAAGGTGAATATTATCTACAAAAATTTTCTGTTGCTATGCAACTGTGAAGCTTTCTTTTATTTGCTTAGGGAACATTTCTTGGTTCCTTCATAAAAAGCTGTAATCCCAGGGTGGAACCCAGGAGAGGAAAAGGAGCAAGTGGGTCTGCTGAGGACTACATTCTCAGGCTCACTGTAAATGGGATGAGGGAAATAACAACAATAAAAAATGATAATAATAATAATGGCAAAGAGATAAAGCATTCGTTATGTACCAGGCCCTATTTTAAGTTTATATGTGTTTACATATTTTAATCCTCTACTTTTTATAACAAACCTATGAGATAAGTAGTAGTATCAATCTCTCTTTCAGATGAGGTTAACTGAGGCAGAGAGAGGGTAAATAGAGCTGGGATTCACACACAGGAAGTCTAGTTCCAAAATCCATGCAGTAGTTCAATAAATATTTGCTGAATGTATAATAGAATTAATAAATAAGCAAGTAGTCTAACCCCAGGCTAGAATTTTATAATTTAGTATGAGAAGCAAGATGTACACAAATAAAATAAATCTAGAAAAAATACCACACACATATGTTTTGTGTTATGAGCTATAAAACAGTAGAAATTCAGAAAAGAAAAGAGCCAGAATGGCCAGAATTGTTGAGGGAGTTTTTCTGGAAGCCATTAACACTTGCAGTGGATCTCAATTAGCGGACAAGGAAGTCTTTTGGTTAATGAAATATTTTTTGCCTCATGGAAAGAACTGAATAGTAAACTTTGTTCTCATTCTCAAGTGATATCATGTCAAAGATCTTCCATAATTGAAAGACATGCAAGGCAATTATGAATATTCTTTCTGCCCTTATCTATCGCGTTCTTTTTTTTCTACATGCCTAATGAATCTTTCAGGCCTCTTACCAGTGGTGACATTTTTGGTTTCTTAAATAAAAATGTTATGTGGGACATTTTCAACATTTTTAAGCTGCTAAATAAACTGATCTCTTCCCCTTGCCCACCTTTCTGATAAAAGGTGATATTTCGCCTTTGGAGAAGGTGGTAAAATGTATGGTGGTCAGCCATTTTGACAAGCAATTTTTATCCATCACCTTCTGTTTTTTCTTTCTGCCGACTAGAGGCACATTTAACTGCTAATAAGTTAGGTAACTGATTTTTGACCTCTAAACTTCTAGTAAAGATAGTCAGATTAGCTACTAATGTTACAGATATGCACTATTTGTGCTTTTAGAGGCTACATATTGCTGTGCAATTACTGTTTATGAAATCAAGAAAGCCCGTTAAAGACTTGACACTGGGCTTTTAGGATGTTTGTCTTCTTGTGCCAACTTTATACTGAATATCTAGGTTTTACTACACTCAGTCTTTCTTTTGAGCTCTCTAAGCTCAATTCCCTAATGAGGCTTTTCACACAGGCCAACAATAACCATTTTTATTACAATATCGAACAAAAGTCATATTTCCCAAACTGTGTGTTCATGTCCTTGGAGAGTTTATTGTGGCTAGTGTGAAAGGTTAGCTTACTAACTCTGCAATTATACAATAATAAAAAGAAATCCTTAAGTTAAATGTCTAAGTAGGCTTGCGACTATTAAACATACACATATTCTTCTGCTGTCAAAATTTCATGGATTTGGGACTCTCCTGACCTTGAAGAATTCTCATGGTCTCTAAGGTTTGATGAATAATAGATGCTTGAGCATCATTAATCTCATGAGTTCCATTGCTCTAGCTTTCCTGTAAGTGCAAAATAGTCTCTTTGGTACTTACTGATATAAAAACTGAGTGATTTTGCTGACTGACTTTTTCGAGTTTCACAAGATCCCGAGGAGCTAAAGGTTGTCACAGATAATTTATATTTCCCAGGTTCCTTAAGTTCTGTAACAAATTCATGCGCTTCTTCATCCACTGTCAAATATTCAGTAAAATTTTCTAAATCATATATAAGAAAAGAGAATATACATAAATTGATAACTAGAAAGCTTTTGACTATAGACAAGTCAATTAATAAAAAAAGTATTTTTAAATATTATCTCCTTCCTTTCTCAAATTCAATTATACCTCTAAACTAAAGGTACTATAAATAAAAGATAGCTAGCTAAGAGTTCAAATTGATTTTCAGAATACTTTTAAATGACCCAACAAAACCATATGTACAAAACAGAGGTAAAATATTTGGAAAAGAAAGCAATAATTGATTTTCTTACCTGGATGTAAGGGATAAAAAATAGCCAGCAGCAAATATTCTGTAAGTTCATGGTGGTAGCATTAAATACCCAAAAATGCCTTAATAGTATTATATTATTTCTAGTTAGGAATAATTACTCTGGATGTTTTTTTCTGATGCTTGTATATTTTTTCTTTATCCGTTTGCTTCCATAACTTTTAAAAGTAAAAATTATTTTTACATTGCTTCAAAGTCCATCTCCTGCTCCTTATTACTTCATTTGAAGGTGTTATCATCAGTTGGAGAATATAATAAACTTCAACAGAACACACAGCAATCACATAAAAGCATGATTGAAACTTCATGGAAATAAGCATTAAAAAAAATTGAGTTACATGACCCTATGTTCCATGAAATACATTGAGGAGCAGAAAAATAAAAGCCAGATTAAGAAAAAAAAAATTTAATACAAGTAATCCTAGACAAATGTTAAGACTTTTGATTCAAATAATTGAAAATAACAAAGGATTTCAATTTTATATAATATTTGGGTATTACTGGTCTATTATCCAGAATAAAGGAACCCACAGATTTTGTGTCTCATTCTACTAAATAAAATAGGAGCAAACAATATGTCATATCTGAGACTACATGATCCTAATATCCTACCCTGAAAATAAAGCTGTCATTAACTGCAAATTTTGATAACGACAACTTTACCACCCAAATTACTAGACTGGAAAGTTTAAAATGAAGTATGTTGTTGTGAAGACGAAACAAACAGCAATAACAAAAAATCTACCAAACAATCCAGATATGATTCATAACCTAAATTTACTGAATGTGATGGTCTTGCTTTTTATAAATTAGTGAGATAAAATGTAAAGAATGACTCCCACATGCTAGATAACTGAATACAATACAGTAGCTATAGTGGAAATACCAGTTGCTATGTATTTTCTGTTTTATTGCCAGCTCCACATGGAAAATATATAAGTGGTGCTAGTTCCAGAGGAGCACACTAAGGAAAATTAGAATAGCTAGATAAGCAAGAAATAGGCTTGATTCTCTTGGGAAAGTAGCCATTTTGTCAGAAAGATTCTTTTGCTGCATGCTTCATAGATTTATAAAAACAGAAAATTGCTGCAGGTTATTTTGTAATTTGTGATGGTTAGACTTTTATTTAAAAATCTTTCAAAATATGAGGTTTTCCTCAGTAGCCTGGGGTACATGAAGTACTAGGCAGTGAAATTTTTAGTAGCCAGTTCTTGCAATTTATAAACGACTCAAACCTGCAGATTCTGATCCAATCTGTTCATTTTGTTTTCTAGTCTCAGTTCACATTGGAAATTTTATTAAATCCTTCCCTTTCTTTACTTTTTTTTTTTTTAAGATATAAACTGTCTTCCATGGGTCTTTCTTCCTAAATTTAAATTTTAAATTGTTTCAATTTCATTTTCTTTGATTATATCATTTATTTCCTTTGATTTCCAATTGCTTTACCTTCTCTTTCTATGTGTATATGGAACCCATCAAAGGCAGTGGGTGGTTTTGGTGGTAACCAACTCAAAATCATTTGCACAGGGAAAAAAGACAAAGAGTCTGAGGTTGACTTCTCTGTTTCACTGAGTGTGCTGTTATTTTCATATCCCATGGGCAGTTCACTGACAAATTCATCTTCACTTTCAGGAGCTGCAGATGCACTATCCCACCAATATGGCTGGGTTGTAGTTTCATAGTCACTGCTGTTAAAATCATGCCAACCAGAAGAAATGTTGCCAGAGGGAATTTCAAGAGTTTCATCTGTAAAATGGAAGAGTTTTTCTTTTCCCACTGTATCTTGTGATCTCACAAAAGATTCCTCTGGAAAACTGCCACTCTGCTCTTCCCAATTGTTTTTGTTCAAGTTTACAATACGAACTGAGATATTTCGAGGTGGATAAGGGGCTGTAAGAGAGAGAATTTTTATTTTCAAGTAATTTATAACTCTATTATAGTGAATAACTAATCTATTGAGTCAAATGCACAAGATATTTTACAAAATAGAGTTTAGTTTGACTTCTATATTTCTATGTTTTAATTTACGTCAAGAACAATGGTGGTTTCAAGTACATGTACATTTAAGATTTTATGCATGATGTGTACATATTAGTCCATCACCAGTCACAGTTCATATACATTAACTTGTGATAGTATGTTTGTCCAGGTGATAATTCAACCACTTTCAAGGCAGAGTTCTGTAAATATTCTTCTGCTTATCACAATCTCCTTTTTTAAAAACTGAGTCTCTGTCACTGGATATTTCTTACAAAAAAAGTGTAACTATGTATAGTGTACTTACAGCTACCAAGACAAAAGAACTCCCTGTGACATAGTTGTACTTAGGAGGATTGTATATATGAATTGGTTTAGAAACATTAACACACATGTTGGAAATATGGCTTCACTCCTCACCTCTCTAAAATGAAACATGAGTACAAAATGAGTCTATGAATTATGGAAACTTACTTTTCTAGAGGTAGAAAATTATGAAGGCACACTGCATGGTCTCCACCTATAACAGTTCTCACTTATCCTTCAAATAGCATCTCAAATATCACCTCTTCTATGAACTTCCAATAAAAATTAATCTCTCCTTCATTTGTGTTATTATATAACTTGTACCTCTTGTACCTCTTAAATAATATTTATCATATTCTGCCTGATATTACTGCCATCTGTATACTGCCTCTACCATTTTTAAGGAGAAAGAAGCTGCCTCACAAGTCTCTGTCTTCCACTTTCTCAGTATTTGAAACAATTCCCAGATAAAAGGTGCTCAATTAATGTTTCTTTACTTGAACTGAATAATAAAAAATACAAGTAGAATCTTAGATGTTGACACGAGGTGAATAACAGTTTCCTTGTTTTGGCCTAATTAATAAGAATCATAACAACTTAGAATTTCATATTGGAAGGATCTCAGAAGTGATCTAATATAACCCATTTCCAATGTTCATACAAATGGCATCTCTAGCATTTCTATTGAGTATAGGTACATTAAGCACAGACAATTATGTTGTCTAATTATATTAGACACATATTGTTATTGGTAATGGATATTTTACACATTCACTCTTCCATCCACCATCCATCCATCCATCCATCTAATAATAGTGCTTCATGTTAGTGATGTTACTAAAATTAAGCACTGCAAGTTTTCTTTACAGCTGATTCCCAATATTTTCCTTCAATAATCTAGTAATCTGTACTGGAACATCTTCCATTTGTTATTATGCTATAAAGGCATATAAAATAACTGATGTTTACTTGATTCAGTTAAGTTGTTTAATTCTAACTTTTGGTAGTATCATGTACATTTTATTTAAAGATTATAAATCTATGATTGCATTGACATAGTTTAGATTTTTTTGACTATTTTGTTCAGTTGCTTTTACATTAATAGAAATTTTGTTTTAGGTCATTAAAGTATTTTTTTCTTTCTTAACTCTGTAATAGAATTTTTCTTAGAATGATAAAAAATTGTGTGTATGTATGTATATATGTGACATATAATTTAATTACTTTTTTACTAAATTTGATTCTTCCGAAGACTTACCAGTTCTATGGTGTTTCGGTTCATGACTGACACCACTATACTCTACGAGAGTACTTTTATTAAAAGTTGCTTCAGACACCAGCTGAAAGGTGATATTACTATAACATATTCCTGGCAACCAGTGATTAAATACTGTTTTTCCCTTAAAAAAATCTGAGAAGAGAAAAATTCATTATATTAAAATTTTGGTATTCTAAATGACACATACTTCTAGGAAGTCCTAAACAATATGATTAAATATCAATAAAATAATATTTCTTCAACTTCTGGCATGGACAGGAATTTAAAAAGTGGCGTAAGGCTAGAGATGAAAATTTGAATCTTTAGACTATAGTCTTGAAAGGCTTTTTCTACAAAAATTGGACACAACTGGAGTTAAAATTTTATTACAGAAACATCTGGTGTATTAAGTGGAGAAGATCATATACAGAAATAGTAGGGATTAGGTTTATGTTAGCCATTTACTTTAAGATAAAAACCCAAGGTATTTGCCACTTTATGATTCAGAAAAAATAATTTTACAAGAAATATTTTCACTAGGCTCTCTTGTAAAAAATAACCTGTCTTAAAAGGAGGACACTTTATCTGACAGATGTCAGACAGAACCTGCTCAAAAAAAGATCAAAAATTGGATTGCATTTGGAAAACATGAAAGAAAATAATAAATTTAGAAATTCAATCCATATTAGAAAATGAGAGAAAAAAATTAAAAGTACCATTTATTGAATTAAAAGCTAAAAATAATTTTTGAAATTAATTTAGAAAGAGATATTAATTCACTTATTTAAAAATGCATGGCTTTTAAATCAACAAAAGTTCTAGTGATTGCTTTTCAATTATTCATGAACTTGTATTTGCATGTGATCAATAAGCAAATAAAAACCTACTTATTAAATTACGTATTTTCATTGAAAATAAAGAATGCAATGATTTGTAGAGTATGTTTATGTTTACTTAAATGTTCTAAAATTTAAATAAACTGTAAAATTCACTGCATATGTTTTAAACTGACACACACACACAAAAAAAACAAAAAATCTGTGAAGAAAAGGAATTTGTAAAAGCAACAACTCAAAGTGACATTTTTCTGGATATCATGCCCTATGTGCTTGAGTATGCATTCTCCCCCTTACCAATACATGTTTCCAGTTAACCAGTCAAATCTGACACCATCATCTAAGCCCCCTGGCGGAGAAACGTTGCAGTGCTGGATACTGAGAGTATTTTAAGTTCCTCCATTTCAATTCCCCCCAGCGAAGCTGAATGCCCTCTCTCTTTCCTTTTCCTTTCTACCTTCCTTATCACTCCTGAACCCACTGCAATTTACTCAGAGAAGTTGACTTGGTTCTTTTGAAATTATTAATTCCCCTGAGCTCTCTTTCTCTCTCCTCCTCATAGATTCCCCCTCAAGCCAGTAAAAACAGCGAAGCTAATTTTTGTATATTAATGCATTTAGCTGATCATGCAGATAAATATATACAAAGGAACCAAAAAGCATTGTCTTTTGTATTTGAGAATAACTCCAAGCACTTTGTGAAATGCACCTCTCTTGCTTCCCAGTTCTAAAAATTTCCTTCTAACACACCCAGAAAAAAAGAGTTAGGTGAAGTGCTTCTAAAAGTTTGAATTTATTTCCTGCACCAGACATGTTACTTTTAGCAAGAATAACACATAAGTGACAATAATTTGAATATTTCTTGCTTATGCATGGCACGTGACTTTAATGAACTAGATATCATAAGACTCCTCATAACAATATTTTCATGAATCAACAACTATTTTTAATGGTTTATTTATGGTCAAACAATAAATTATAAGTACTCGTTAGAGCAAGAGAGAAGATCATTTGGCAAAAATCATGTAATAAGTTATAGTCAGTCATCATTTATTCAATCTTCCTTTTGCTTCTTACCTTTATATAACATTGTCCGGAAGTCTTTACCTTCCCAATAGCTTATGTTTACTCTTGTGAAAACATTATGTTTTTCTGGATAATGAATTTCAAACAGTACTCCTGTTTCAGGAGAAGGTTTATAGTCATATATTGAAACACTGGTTACAGGTAGAGGTTCTGCAGAAAGAAGGTAAATGAAGAAAGAGAAAATGGGGCAAAAGGGAGAAAAGTTATTATCCATACTTGGAAGTACCAAGAATTACACCTATCAGAACTTTACATATATTTTTTTTTATAATTGAGCATTAGATTTCTTAGTTCTCATGAGTTGAGCATTCTTAGCAGTAATTAATAGAGTAAATTTTATATGGTGTTTTTTGCCTTTCAAAGAACTTTTATATATCTTTTTTCATTTGCCTTTTGAAACAACCCTGAGATCTAGGAAAAGCAAACAAAACAGATAAAAATAATAATTCAGAGACTTTAAATTACTTGTCAAAGGTAATTTAACAAGTACGTGGCAGAGTCTATATCTTTAGGATACTAGTTCATTTTTTTTTCCCCTAAGCCAATAAAATTTAATACTAATAATAGACCAGTAACAAAAAATACATTTTGGTTCTGACCAAGAGTAAAATGTTTATGTGATCATTTATTTCTTTGTGTGAACTTAGTACTTATTTTTCTGTATTGAGTATGAGATTGCAAACCATTCTGTTGTGTGTTTATCAAACTATTCTTTCTACAGACGTTTAAAAAATGTTCATTTCTATTTTGCTTAAGTTCTTAATTCATCACAAAACTTTTTAAATATTCATTTTTTTAAAAAACTGTGATGTATGTATCTCTCCCACATCCCATCCTTCAGTGAAAGTCTTGTAAAATGACAGAATTCTCCCACCCTTTTATATGAACCATTAGATAAGTTTTACTTATGTTTATTTTATTCAAGAAAACTTTTTAAATAATTTGGTTTGGAATCAGTTATTGCATTACAGAAAAAATTTTTTTTGATTCAAAATTTTAGAATAGAGAGGATTCTTGGACACCATATATAGACTAAATGAAAGCAATGTCTTAATTTAAATTTTATACTATAAATTTCAGTTTCAATAACATAGGAAATCAAAATTTGACTTAGTTCATTCCATAAATAATTTTATGGTACTTAGTTTATCTCTGTATGTAGTTAAATATCTTTCATTTTGTTCCTCAGGATCTTAACCTATTTTTGTTGTTGTTTTTGATTGAAGAGATCCAGGAAGTATTGAAGCTACGATTTTTCCTGGAATTTTCTTTAAAAACAACCCAACATCTATAAAAAGTTGGGGAGGCCTTTAGATTGCAGAATATATTCTTATCATGTCTCTCTAGACTATGTACTATATTCTCTGTTAAAATGTTTCTATTTTATTTTTGTCTCCATCCTTGGCCTTCCTACTTAAAGGTAAGTTACAGAGTGAGTTCATTTAGGTGTCAAACGAACAAACCAACAACCTCTGAAGACTGAGTATTTGTCACTGATTAATCCCACAGAAGTTTTGAACCACTGAAGGTCTTTCTTTAAACCCAGTCTAATTTCTAACCCAGGAATTCTTCCTAATCTAGCTATTGACTCTGGATCTAAGAGAAACAAAATGAAAGCTAACAACAAAAAAGCTACAGAGCAGTAACTCTTCTATTGCTGCAGTCCAGTTTTATATCTTCACCAGGGTTCTGTCTACTGAACAGAGATGTTAGAGGTCCACTCAACCTTTCATGCCCTGAGACATGAAGTCCGTACATCAAAGCCACAGTCAAACTTTGAAATTCAAGAGATACATGAGAATCGGAGCACAGATATTTTATTTTGTGATTTGTTTTGCTACTACGAACTACTTAAATTTTAAACTAAGAGAATTTTTAAAATGCCCACTCACGTGTTTGCTTCATATATTTCCCTCAGTTTCAACACAAGTGACCCAGGCTAGCTGCAAATTCTAAAGTCTAAGCCAAGACATTACTGAAGCATTATTCAACACAAGAATTACTGTTTTCAATACAACTCAAATACATTCTCTAAAAATATTTTACTATGTATCTATTTATTTCCTTCATTATTATTTCTTTTTAGAAATTAAGATGTGCCCTAAACAAGAGCTGTTATTACTTGTGTGCTTTTCAGTGATGACAAAGTTAAATCTTGATCTAATTCATTACTTTTTCTGCCAGCCACCCAATTATACTCCCATCTCTTGTCTTAGGAACCAGGCTAAACTAGACAAAGAAATGGAGTTGTTAGAAAATGTAATTTATTTTTATCTTTATTAATGATTTTTTTTATTTTTAGATCTTTTTGTTTCTCAAAAAATTAAGCTTTGAAAACATAGTTAAAACTCCCCCATGTAACTTACCCAGATCCTATTTGTTTCCTACCACAACCAGAGGAAAATTATTATTTCGAATTTAGTGTTTATTTTCCTATGTATGGTTTTTACTTTTATATTTGTTTGTGTCCAACAATCACATGGAATGTTATTTCACATGTTTTAAAATATTATGTTAATGGATCATATTATAGATATCATTTTGCAGCTTACTATTATCACCTAACATTACATTTGAGATTTGTTCATTTTGTTGCAATTATCCCTGCAAACTTTGTTTTAGCATTCATTTTACAACTATAAAAACAATTTATCTGCTATTCTTTTGTTAGATAGGTTGTCTTTAATGATTCATTTTTGCAAATAATGCTGCAATAAACATTTTGGGACACGTTTCCTTAGACTCGAAATCCTGGATAGTAGGGTGTGCACATCTCTTTCTGTATGGGATACTGTCAAATGTGTTCTAACTTTATGTCGTATCTATCAGTAATGTATCATAGATCCTCTTTCTCCATATTCTTTTCGAACAGTTGCTTGTATCAGCCTTTTTAATTTTTGCTGCTCTGTGAAGTGTGAAGTTTTGTCTCTGTTTTATTTTCCTGTTCATAAAGGAGGTTGGTTATCTTTTCGTATATTTATTTATCATTCGTCTTTCCTTTTCATCAAAATGATTCTTTTGCCTTTTTCTTGGGTTCTTTTTCCATAATCTCCTGCTGATTTGTTGTGCAAACTGTCATATGCCACATTCTCATTGTTGTTTTTTTTTTATTGTATCCTGTGCCTTCCTTCTGGGTTCACCTTTCTTCTTGTTGAACCACGTCATTTAGCAGTTATTTAAGTTAGAGTATGGGGGTAAAATTATCCTAGGCTTTATATACTAGAAAATTTCTTTGTTTTATCCTTATTCTTGATGTACTTCAGCTGGGAATGAAATTCTAAGTGGACAGATTTCTCCTCAATATTTTGAAGATTCTGCTTCATTGTCTTCTTGCACCAATTACTGTGGAACAGAAAACATCTGTCAGTCTAATAGTTATTTCTTTGTAGATACTGTGCTGTTTTCCTTTGTTAACTTCTAATTTTTTTATTTTTATTTATCCTTGATAATCTGCAGTTTCACCATCTCAAATCTAATTGTCGTCTTATTTTTGAATTGCCCTAATAGGTACTCGGAATGCTTTGTCAATTTATGGGTTCATGTCATTCTTCAAGTCTTAGACTTTCTCATAATCATCTCTTCAAATACTGTGTCCATCAAATCCTCCATTCTCTTTTTCCTGAACTCTTAACCTCCTTAGAGCTTCTCCTACCTCCAGACTTGTGAATTGTCTCAATGCGCTAAAGTATGGGGCAATTGCACTGTATTATCTTTAAATTTACTAAGTGTGTTTAACAACTACCAGTGTAGAATTTACCCATTTATTCAAGTTTTTCAATGAGTTAACGTTGTTATTTGTTTTACATTCAGAATATTTTATTTCTTAAATTGAGATCAATTAGTTAACTTTAAATTTAATAAAATTAATTTTACCTAGTTTAACCTATTAAAATATTAAATTAATTTAAATGATTATATTTTTCATTTCTAAAAAATTTAATTTATTTATGTTATTCTATGTTTTGGTTGTATTTCTGCCAATATTTATTTTGTTATTCCTTGATCTTTTTTATGAATATAATTCCTATATTTATCGCTCTGAATATCATAACATACTACAAATTTTTTTAGACTGCTATATAAAATATAACCTAAAATGATAGAGTTATGGGTTTTATGTTTATCTTTTTTTCAGCGTAGATTTTTTTGTGTGTTTGAAATACAGACCCTAGGCTGGGTTTATGTTTTCTCATCTCATTTCTCTCTGATTCTTGTTGTTTTAAGGCAATTTAGCCATCGCCTCTTTTCAGGTCACCAGAACTCTTATTCTAGAACCAGAGCATGTAACATTATTTGGGGGTTTTGCTATTGTAGATGATACAGTGGCTATTAGAAATTCATTTCCCATTGCTTGGAAAAAAGAATATACAGATGTCAAATTATAATGTGCACCTGAAAATTATGTAATTGTATTAACCAATGTTACCCCAAAAATTTAATTTAAAAAAAAAGAAAAAAGAAAGAAATTTATTCCCTGAGTCTGAGGGTAACTAAGCTTGGTCTTTGACAGTAAGATTGAATATGTGCTCCTTGCATCCCCAAGTTCCCATATAAGCTTTTTTTCATAGATAGGAAGTATCTTTGCTCCAAGCAGAGAGCCTGGCTCTGTGCCCTATCTAGTGTGGAGCATTTCAATCCTTCTTGCTCTACTGGGGCTCAGACACAGAGTTCAGAGGCCACATGACTTCAACCCACTTCCTTGCTTTGAGTGTCTGTTTTGTTTCTGATTCATAGAGACAACTATCATACTTTTGAACCTCACAATGCACTTCTGGTTTCTTTTTGCTTTGTCATAGGAGAAAACAGTGTATGACAAAGCAGGAATTTGCTGCATTATTTTTACTAGAAATTTTAACATTAAATTCTCATTTTTCTTCTTTTAATAAAAAATTTTAAAAGGACATTTAATATGATCATTTTTTTCCCTCATTAAGTGTCCCCTATAATGAAAACTGGTGTTCAAATTGAAGAATATTTTATATTTTATGAAGAAAACTGGTGTTCAAATTGAAGAATATTTTATGTTCTTTAATTACCTTTGAACCATTCATAATAGATTATGAATGGGGAGTTTTTAAAAGTTCTGGCTATGACTACCTCATACAGGAGATGAAGAATCAAAAGCAAATGTGAAGTAATTATTGCTTAAATAAAGCAGAGATAGCCCTGTACTTGTTAACAACTACTTAGTGCTAAGAGGTGCTTCCTTCTTCTAAGATTACTCTGTTTCGATGGACTAAAACTAAGAAGCTATTGGGTCAGTGATCAGTAACCTCTGCTTTTCATGTGATCAATCTAAGAATGTGTCTCTTCTGACACCGTCCTCTTGAGGGCGAGGAACTTGGGTTTAGACCCTCACGTCTGATGGCTGGAATAGGGAAATAGGACCAATCCTGGGGGCCAGGCCAGAGCTCCCGCTCTGTATTTAGATGATGATTTGAAATGGGACCTGGTACCTCATCTATATGCAAGCAGGCCACTGAGGTGAGCTGTCAGCAATATCCACCCATGGCCCAAGGGGAGTGGTTACCATCATATCCACTATCTTAGTTCAAGATTTCATCATTTCTTTTCTGGAATATTTCGACAGTTTTCTAAATTATTCTTTCTGCCTCCAATCTCACCTTAACTTTTCTTATTTGTTTCTGCTCAAAAGTTCTTAGCCTGGAGACTACCAAATACTCTCACTTTTATCAGAATCAGTCTTAACCCAGTCACTTCCACCTCACTGACTTTTTCTTGCCCAATCTGCTTTGATTCTCCTTTGCTCCCAAACCTTTGAGTAATTTTTTTATTGCTTATAATTATTTATTTTATACTAGGTGTTACACACTTTGTTAAGGAGTTTAATATTTTTACATTAGTTTACAAAAATATTTACTTTTTTTTATAGCACCCTCTATTAAATCAGCAAATTATAACCTGCAAACCAAATCTGGCCTGCTAACTTGGTTTTGTATGACTTGTGAGCTAAGAATGGCTTTTACATTTTCAAATCATGGACAAAAATTAATAGAAGAATAATATTTCGAGACACATGAAAATGATGTGGAATTCAAATTTTAGTGTCTTTAAAATTTTATGAGAACAAAGCAATGCTTCTTTGTTTGTGTCTATGGCTACTTTTGTGTTGTAACAGCAGAGATGAATAGTTGCAACATACACTGGTTGGCCCACAAGGCACAAAATACTTATTATGTAGGCCTTTACGGAAAAAGTTTTCTAACCCTTGGAATAGATTATAGATTTAAAAAACTAAGATTTAGAGAAAGTAATAATCTGCCTAAGGCTATATTATGGTTTCCAGATTTCTTTGGCCCTAAAGTTTATGCTTTAAATCATTACTCCAAATACCTGCTTGATAATTTGTCTATTCTAATGCTGGATTCACGATCCTGTGGCTTGTAGCTCTGTTACCAGAAGAAAATTTCTCCCAATCAAATCATATTATGTCATTTCTTTGTATAAGACCTGACATCATTCTTTACCACTTATAGATTAAGGTCTAAACTCTTTTGTAAAGTATTCAAGGTTCTTACCAACATTTCTAGCCACATTTCCTGTTATTTTCTAGAACTATAATGCCTGCAATCTTATCTCATAAGTGTGCCATGCTGTGCATGTCTCCATTCTTTGCACATCTGATTCCCTTTGATAGTGAGTGTAACAATTTCCATTATTTGGCAAATTTTCATTAATTTTACAATTACTTTCTTTTCTATGGTGCCTTCCTGGTGTTCCCTAGGCACTCCCTCTTATGCAACTCTCGTGTAACGTTTGTGATACTTTTATAATGACTCGCTTATTTGTCTTTTCCACTTTAGTATACCACCTTTGAGTGTGGGCATTTTTATTCATCTTTATTTCTCTGGCACCTAGTACGTAGTATTGAGATTGTAAACAATAAATAAGATAGAAATGTATGACATATTTTTATTTATAATAGATTTCTACAGAATACTATATTTGTAGAGTGTCTGTATGTGTGTTCTGCAATGTTTACAGCCACTATCTCAAGGATTTTACTAATAGAGAAGATAGTTGTGTGTAAATCATATTTCTTCAGTTTCTAAATAATTGTTTTCATGTGTTATTTTATCTATTGAGAAACTACTTCTCTCTAAAGTGTGCACAATATACTAAAGGTTCTCAGTGGATTAAATATTAATCAGATGTCAGAGCCTAAGGGTTGTAAAACTCTTTTGAAGTGTCCAAACAACTTGTTTGTGTTGAATTTATTCTTTGTTATGTTTCTTAACTTTTTCTGAGAGTACCAGACTCAGAACAACTATAGAGAAACATCAAAGGACTGCCACAAGGCCAATCACTTTGTCATTGCTTATTTCATCAAGATAAGGATCCAGCACACAATAAATGACTGCAACAAATGTACCCTTTTATTCTCAAGAGCAATGTGCCAACTCCATGAGTAGGTACTACAAATGTTTCCAAAACTTTTAAGAGAAGCTTCCCAGTAAAAAAATAAAGATGGCAAAATCACATCATTAACTGACAAATAATGGTAACTTTAGAGCTCAAAAGTAATCTTAGTCATCATGTATTTTAATTCTCTTTTTTTGAAGAGAAAACTGAACCCCAAATGTTTACTCATGTCTAGTGTCACAGAAATGTTTAGGCATTAATTCTCAGTTTTTATATTTTCAACCTATTATCTCTTTAGAAATCTGAGATGATGTAATTGAGTCTTTAAAAATGGAATAGAAGAGGAGGGACAATAAACTATATTTTATTTTTACTTTTAAGAAATCAATGCAAATTTCTTCTTCCACTTAAGATGTAGGAAGCTGCAAGTCAGTGCCATCCCCAACATCCAATGACAAGAAGAAAAAGCCGAAGAATTATGAGTTTCATAACTTTTCTTGAGATTATGAGAAGCGAGATTATAGGGCAACCAAATGAAGTAAATTCCAAAGAATGACAAACCCCTTTGAGGACAGGAGGGACACTCTAACTGTTTTACCTGAAGGGGAGCATGACAAGAAGAGGGGGGCATAGTTAAAACAGGAAAGAAGAAAGCAACTAAGATTTTAATGAACACATAAGGCTGAGTTTGTTTCTAAACTACAATTTAGAACTGCTCTGTCCAATAAGTTAGTTACTAGCCACCTGTGGCTACTTAAATGAAACTTATGAATGAATGAATGAATGAATGAATGAATGAATGAATGAATGAATCAAAATGAAATAGAATTAAACAGTGGCTACTGTACTGGATAGTCTCGATATAGAACATTTCCATCATCCACAAGTTCAAGGACAGCGCTGGCTTAGAATGATTGAGAGTCCCAGACACAAGTAGAGTCCACACTCTCTCTCCAGCTCTTTTCATGGGCCTTTGTCAGGTGCTCATGAGAAATATTTGGGCAAGAGACCACCCCCTGGAGCACAGGCATGCCGATGTTAATTGGTGGCCCTAAGAGATCAGGGAGAAACTTACTCATTTCCTTGGACCTTTCTTGAATATAAAACAGAAGCCTTAAGGCATTGAGGAGGAGCAGAAAAATCTTTTTCCCCAAGTTCTCAGGCCCAGATACCCTTCTGAGGGATAGGAAGTAAAAGATGTCTGTTCCTGGGAGAGGAACAGAAACTCTCTCAGACCCATTGATTGTGCATTGATGCAAAGTAGAGTTCTGTTATTATTGGGGATGAGGTGGGAAATTCTCCAATTCAAGCCCTTTCACAGATTTAAGGTAGACTTTAGCTGTCAGTGTAGTGAGGGGCTATTCCCCACTTAGGACCGACCACAGGGTCTGCCTAAGCCTGAGGCTGGGCCAGGAGAACCATGAACCTCCCCTGTCTCTGCCAAAAGCTTAGCACTAGTAGGAAGCAACGGCAGTCCATTGTTAGAGGAGGAGCAAGATCATGGAGCCCTTCTGTGGACAGGCGTTCAGGGCTTGCTGAACACTGACTAGAGAACTTATCACTTCTTGGCCTTTTGGCTAAGATCAAGCGACCACTGAGGATAGAACTGGAACTCTGAGAAACGTGCTATGCCACTGCTGGCAGACTACCTCTGGAGAAAACTGAAATCTGTGTTGAACCGAAGGTGATTAATACCTGAAACCTAGTTCAACTGTTGATTAGATTGACTCAACGCCCCAACAATAACAGCATAGCAACATGGTAGATTTAAATTAAATTCAACAATATAAATAATTACATAAAGTATAAATGCTCTAAACTTGCACTGTCAAAATTGGTAACCACTAGCTACATATGGCTATTGAGCCCTTAAAATGAGGCTAGTGTCACCGAGAAACTGAATTTTAAATTTTATTTAAATTTAATTAATGTTTAAAACTAAAAAAGGTTGATTTCATTATCATATTGATTATATATTAAAATAATATTTTGAATACAATGAATTAAATAAACTATGTTCTTAAAATTAATTTTTACATTTCTATTTTTATCGGATAGTACTAGTCTAAACACTCCAATTAAAAGACAGATTTTCAGATTGGAAAAAAGCAAGATCCAACTCTATGCAGTCCACATAAATCCCACTTACATATAATGACATAAGTAGGTTGAAAGTAGAAGGATGGAAAAGTATACTGTGGCAATACTTATAAAAGAAAACTAAAATGTCTATATTAATATCAGACAAAATAGACTTAAACACGCGGCATACTACTTGGGATAAAGAAGGACATTGCATATGATAAAAAGATCAGCTCATCAAGAGGACATATTAATACCAAAAGTTTTTGTACCTACAACATAAAAACAGGGCTTCAAAATATGTAAAACATAACTTGACTTGAATGTGATTGATCTTGCCATTCTGAGCTGATGCTCTTTCAATGAGAGCCTCATGAGAATGCACCCAAAGAAGAAATACAGAGGACAATGTTATGCATGATGCTTACTTGTTAACACAGTGATTGATCTGGATGGCTTGGTAACCACATGTCCATTTACCACTACCAGAGTGATTATATAATAAAGGCCGTGATAACTGGCCTTAAAGATAACAGGAGGAGGCAAAGTGCTGTTGAACTGTTCAAATTCGAAGAAGTAATTTTTTGATTCACCAGTTATCTTCACAACATACACGGATGATGGACTCATGACATCTGAAGCTTCTAAAGAGACAACGATGTTATTATCATCTTGAACAGTTACATGGAATGTTGTAGCATTCTGTTTAAGAAAAGAGAAAAAAAGGAAATGAATGTCAAATTCAGATTATTGGCAGTAAAATTATATTGAGATAATTTTTTTAAAACTAATGTTTGTGATAAGCATTAGTTTGTAAAATAGAGTTACATAGTGTACAAGGAAAGACAGAAAGAGAGATTAACTCTCCTATGTTTAATGTTTTTCTCAGGACCTTACTTTGAGAATTCTTCTCCACTGAAAAGCTGCTTCTAGTTTATGAGCTGTGTCATGTAATAAAGACAAAATAAATATGGAAATGAGTAAATAACGAATGAATGAAAAGAATCTTGGCATTCAACTTGCAGAGAAGTCCTTGGTTTCAGCTATGCTGGAGAAGCTCTACGGTTTGAAGAAGCACTTTATGTTACTTTGGAGGGAGAAGGGCTGTGGTAGTCTTAGGAGAATTCTACAAGAAAGTTTCAAGACAGTCATTTCCCCTCACATTTCTCACCTGTCAATTTCTCTGTGTTAACACTCCTTATTCACGGTTAGCTAGTTCTTAATAACAGAAGCTAAGACACTCTTTGAAGAAAGGACCAGACAGAGGATCTGCAGCATCTATGGGAAAGTCAGTTGGTAGAGTACTGAAAACTTTGCTCCAAGTCTCCAGCTAAATGTTTATGGATGGTATTTGAAAAAGCATTCATGTAGTTGGCTTAAATATTTCTAATTTTTTCCCCACACTCCACAGGTAGAATCAGTCCTTCTGCTCTCTGGTCTCAAACAAGACACAGATACTTTGTACCACTTGCTGCTTTGTTTTCAATTTATCTTCTGGGCAAGTGATTTCATGACTCTGAGCCTCTTCTATGAAAATGGGACAGAAAAACTGCTGAAACTTGTTCAGGACTTATAAGGGTCCAGATACTAAGCCAAGCAGTCTGTAAACACAATCATCTCATTTAATATTCAAATGACCTCATGAGACAGGTATTATTTTCTTTCATTCATTCATTCATTCATTTAATTTTATTATTATTTTTTTAAGCGAGGCAACCCTCAGTTGACCTCACAGATTGCAAGAACCCTGTCAGCTTACAATCCTTTATTTTTTATTTTTTACACCTTCAGCACCTGGTCTTCCTAGGTGTTCTCCCATCCAAATACTAACCAGGCCCGACCCTGCTTAGCTTCCGAGATCAAACAGGATCGGGCTTGTGCAGGGTGGCGTGGCTGTAGACTACAGGTATTATTTTCAATCTCAGTTTGCAGCTGAGGAAACTCAGAAAGATCAAGTCACTTGCCCAAGGTCACACACACAGTTTGGACTCTTAACCACTGATCTACATGAATACCAAAACTGAGCTCCATTATTTTTCCACATGTCGGTCTCCCTTTCTTGACTTATTTTTCTGACACTGAGTCTGACACACACTTATCAGTGTACAACTGATAAGTGTTTATTAAGTGAGTGAAAGAATTGCTGATTCTATTAATTATAGGTGGGTATTTTTCTCTTAGAATTAATCTACTTATGGATGTTGGTACCTCACATATTTGTCAGCAGCCAAATCAAGCACACAATACACACCACTACCCTAAAAAAGACTGTATAGACCTAAAATATACTGATATTTGTTCCATCGTATTTAATTTTTTTTTTTTTTTTTTTTTTAGAAATTTATTTTTTACAGGTCCTAGTACTGCTAAAGAATATCTGGCCATTAATAGAACTTTAATTCTATGTTAATATTTAATAGATTTAATTGTCTTCATGATATTTTAAGCACATTAAACCTCAAGTCCTCTAAAGGCAGGGACCGTATCTTATTCCTAGCTGCATTTCTAACTCCAGGACCAATACTTGGCATATGCTAGGTGCTTTGTGACCGGGTAATCCTTAATCAAATTCTGCAATATGGAATAGTCAGTATGAATTGACTTTTAAATTACCCCTTTATCTATATAGCCTCATCCTCAGACATATGAGGAGATTTCTAATATTTAATTCTGTACTTGTTGGGAGAGGTCATTGAGAGGACGTGACTGCCAGTTGACCCACAAGCTGGACCTGGGCAATTGGAGGCTGTCTACCCTCTCCTCTGTCCTTGGACTGTGCTTTCCACCTACCTTCTTTATTGCCAGAAGCTGCCCCACGGTTATACCCTTGAGTTAGAAATGTGGTGTTGAGACCATCTCAATGGCATATGTGACTGAACCCCAGTGAAGGCCTCCTGTGTACATGATCAAACCCCATTAGGCCCTCTATATAAACTTGTAAGCTTTCATGGACTGTGCAGAGATCTACTTATCATGTGCCACCTAAGACAAGCTTCAGAAACTAAGTCTCCTTGCTTACAAATCTTCCACTTACCAATCTGGAGAGGTTTGCCGTTTTTCCATCTTTCCCTGCCCTCCTCATATAGGAGTTCGGTTTTGGATTAGACCCAAGAGGTTCCTGGCCAGATTGCAAAACAACGGTACTTCTGAGATCAAACATGAAATGTGACAAATTCTATACAGTCATGCACTACATGATGACTTTTGAACAATGACAAAACTGCCTAACGTCACATTTCTCAGGATGTATCCTGGTGGATAAGAGGCACATGACCATATTGTCAATGGTCCTGGTGGAGCTATGAGGCTGAATACTCAATAGCATTGAAATCTGACCTTTATTTATTATTGATTATAGAAGCTGATTCACTAACTCTGAAAACAATAAGTTTACAGACATCGAATTCATAATTATTAAGAATTTTTTGTTCTATGTTTTAACAGACAATATCTGAAACTTTTGTGATAATGAAAAGAAGAATAAATAGATTCAGTTTTGTTATGTTTAAGAAATATATGTCCAACTTGTCACGATGCTTCATAGATAATGAATCTTCCAAGGAAAGGGGCTTATCTTCCAAAATCTCATAACAGCTTTGAGAATGATTGTATCAGCCATGAAAATAAGCTTTGGCCTATGTGCTCCCAGGTTGTCAAAAATAAATCACGGCAGGCTTAATCGGCTTCAGTCAGCACGACTGATGAGAAGAAGGCATTAGGCCAACTTAGATCTAGGCAGTGAGCCTAAAAGAAATGTCATCTACGCTATTTCTTCTCTGTCCTCTCTGTTTCAGCTTTCCTTAGAATTTATATTCAAGAAAACATTCTGGGTGTATGCTGCAGACATATAATCCCTGCTGAGAAGTAGAGCAAGAAGGAAGGGTTAAAAGTAACAGAAATGGATCTGACAAACTTAGGCAAGGCCAACACTGATTTATTTGGTGGATAGAAAAATATTTAAAACTTAATTTTCTTCTGCAACTGAGTAATAGTATTGTTTGACTCTGCAGTGAAAATATTTTCACTAAAATTTCCTTTGCATAACAAACTTTAAAATAGAAATTTCTTTGGTTCAACACCCTCGTTTCACACTTGAGAGAACAGCGGTGCAAACGTCACACGGCTAACTGATATCAGAACAAGGTCTGGGAACCACATGTCTTTGTGACTTCTGGGATTTCTCTTTCCTGAGCCAGAGGTAAGCTGCTTGAGGCAGTGAAAGGGGCCTGGGTGCAGCAAGGAAGGGGGATCCAGGAGTCTGTTACTTGTTCCATAATCAGTCCTAGTGGCTATAGAATATGCTGGAGACAGAGTAGGCAGCACTAAAGAGGAGGAAAATGCAAGACTAGTGCCTAGGGTCTGGGACAAGGAAGAGGCCTGGCCATAAACACCTACTAGGAAGTCTGTCACCATCCCTGACAAATGTAGCTACTATTGCCAATTGCTTCCCTAATCTGCACCAGGGTTTGCACTGGGCATTTTATATATATTGTTTTTTCTTTTATTCCTAATACCAATCTTCAGAAATAAGTGTTATTCTCTCTCACTTTGTTCAGAGAGGTTAATAAATAATTTGCTTAAGAGCACAGCAATAGACTTGGCAGCAGAGGGCCTGAGTTTCTATTCCTTCTCTGCAGCCATTACCTGTGAGAGCTTGGGGAAGCCCAAGGACATCTTAATTTTATCTTCTTAATTTATAAAATAAGGATACTTTCTGTAACTCCTGGGATATTTGTAAAGGTTAAATGGCTTTTATAAAAATGCTAATAGCATGAACTCAATAAATATTAGTGGTATTGCAAAGGTTATTGTGTTTTAGTTAAGACTCAAATCATTCAATGACCTTTTAATTATAGCGGTTCTATAAACATTCATTTAACTAACTTCAGAACACAAAATTCTGTAATTATGTCACCAGATTTTTTTTTTTCACAGAGCATTGGAAAGCTATCCAATTATTAATTTGACAACAAACAGATATTACCTAAGTGCCAACTTGGCATCAGGCATCGTGCTAGGTATTGGTGCCAGGCAAATGAGTAAGACGGAACTTGGACTCCAGGAGCTCAGATTCGAATGAGAGAGGCACATTCAAATGCATAGCTATAACACAATTTCAGTGTTATTAGTTACAGATGTTGAACTGTCTGGTCGATACCTGTTTTTTCTGCCTGTCTGAAAACCCTTCTAAGGTTATACCATCTCCTTCTGTAGCACTGCTTCTTCCCCACTGTAAAGTCAATAAGGGGTCCTAATGGAGACTGCTAATTACTGTGTCCCACTCCCAGACTCCCAGCTCAGAGCAAGATGTATCTTGACTCAGTCTGAGTGAATCATGGTACCCAGTCCCCTCTCCATGAAGATAGTTACAGGGATGCACATGTGGACCAATCCCACCAACCAGAATGCCTGCTCTGGAATTTTCTCACTAGAATTCAAAGGAAGGAGCTTTCTCCTTTAGTTTTAAGTAGGTATGGATACAAAGACGGAGAAGTCAGCATCTGTAATTTCTGCCCCATGTAGATAGCTGCTTGAGGGAGAGCCCTGGTCTCAGTCACCATAAGGCCCAGCTGCTGTGTAGGATGGAGACATGAGTGAATAAACCCCAGTTTACGTTTAAAGCTAGACTTTCAAATTGTGCAGCCAAAGGTGCTGGTCGGTATAAGCTAATTGTTCAGTGCTGCAGGCATAAAGAGAAAGAGCAATTGATTCCGCTTCTACAGATAGGTTTGAGGGGAGGCTTGAAAGTGACAGATAGAGGCGATACTTGAAAGACGCTCAGGAGTTTACTAGGGGAACAAAGATCAGAAAAGTCATCTGGAGAAGTGAGAAGAGATGCCACAGTCCTCTGGAGTGATTAGATAGTGGAAGGATGCTCAGAGGAGAGGGTTGATAGCCTTGTCCAAACGTGCCTTGTTAAGGAACAGATTTTTTTTTTAGCACCTGTATAGTTATGAATTGGCTGACAGGACCCATCTTAGGCCAGCAAGACAGTAAGGAGGCTATTGCAACAGTTCGGGTAAGGCATGATGAAAGTTAGAGCAACTGTTGGCTGCACCAAATCTGTATGCACGATATGTCCCTAGAACATTATTAGTGCTTCAGCTGCCAACCCAATTGATGATTAGACTTATTAGAGGGTGTTTTAGAAGGAACACTTAGAATATTCTGCTGTGCTAAGGTTACCACATAAGAAGTAATGGGATACTTATTTCTTTTAAAGAGTAATATTAATGATGTCCGGTGCTTACATAGCACTTATGCCCATGAGCCTCTGCAGACGTTATGTAATTCATACTCTTAGCCTCCTGTCCAGCTCCTAGGAAATCTTTTCCAACAAGATATTCTTTCCTTTCATTTCCTTCAGGAAGATCAAAGTCCCAAAGTGGCCCTGCCAGGACATGGCTCCTCCTGACACTCTCTTAGACTTATGCACAACTCTCTTTCAAAAATTGTCAGATCAGAATTTGGATGTTGATCTTAAAGGCTAGGAATGGCCTCCTCTAACATTCCATTATTTAGTAAATCATTCTTTAGATATGTTTTGAGCAAATATGTATCAGGAACTTTGCAGGACACTGGGGATACACTCTATTTGGGAATAAAGAGAAAGACAAGTCTTGTGTGCCTTCGTCCTTCATAGAATTGTGTCTGATCAATAATAATAGCAATGGTGATGATAAGGATGATACTGACAACATAATAAAAAATATGAACTTACGTAGTACTTATGTGGTTCTAGGAACTGTTCAGAACATCATACAGCAGGCTCTTGATAAATGCTTGCTGAATGAATATATTTACAATCTGCTGTGTAAGACCAGGCTTCTTTATTGTATCCTAAATGTATCTTTTCAGATAGAGTATGTCGATTCTCTCTCCTTGCCTGAGTTCACATTCACACCAGCTCCACCTTTCATGTTTGACATGCTTAGATACATTCATTTCTGTCTTTATGATTTTATAATACAGGGCCCTCATCTCTTATGCCTCTCATTTGTAAAGGGGTTCAAACTCAAATGTCAGGCAGATAATATAAATGTGAGAAGCAGCCAAGCATAAGAAGATTGAATGATGGAATACTTAGAAAATGGGAGAGTATCTACATTGTCTAAAAGCATCATTAAAAAGCAAAATTACAACAAAATAAAGCTGTACTGGCCAAAGAAAACACATTTATAGGCCAGTCTCAACCCATAGGCCATGAGATTACAACCTTTGAATTTGTTGCTCTGCCATTTCCTTAACCAAATCTCTCATTTTAGGACCATCAGCTTCTGATTCTATTCAATTTGCTCTGCCCAATCAGAGTGCAGAATAACTAAATTCTGCTAACGTTAAGCATTAATTTAAACAAATACAAATGATATTTCCTTATCAAGTTGCCACATGTTTGTGTTTGTAAAATGTCATTTTATCATATATATTAATGCAGTCATTATTTCCTGACTCCCAATATGGATTTGAGGTGGCAGCTCTACAGATCTCTTAATTATGGAGATTAAACAGAACATACTTGAGAAAAGAATTCAATCCGGCATTTTTAATCGGAAAGAAACTGTTATGCTGAAGAGATGTGCCATTTTATGTGATATGTAGGATAATATTAGGATAACAATATACATCACATTTTATATTTTATAAAGCACTTTCAAATACCTTTTCTCTGTTGTTCCTCAAAACATCCTATTAAGTCATCATCTCACTTTCCTGATGAAAACACTGAGGTGCAAAGAAATTAAAAGGGTTTCTCAAGTCTTCTCTATTATCATAGAGAAGGAGCTGGATACTCAATTCTTTAACCGCACATTTTATGACTCTATTTTACTACAGTCGCCAGACTGTAAGGTCCTGGAGCCAAAATTATTTCCCGAATGTTGCCTTTCATATCTGGACTTAATTGATGGTGAGCTCCCTCAGCATAAACCATGACTTGCATTTCTAGAACATGACTGATAGATGCTCAAAAAATGTGGTACCAGGACAAAAGCAATTTTGGAGATAGAAAGAAATTTTGGAGATAATTAAACCTGGGTTCAAATCCCACTTAAGGGATAGTCTCTCATTTGGATTTTTTGAGCCTCAGTTGCCTGAGGTAAATTATGGAAATACTAAAACCTATTACGACTAGGTTATTGTGGGGGAACGAATGAGAGTATGTATATATTATCTAGCTCAATACCCGATATTTAGTAGATCCTCCAAAAACAACAGCTAATTGTTACTACATAATTTATGATCTATGTTTTCTCTTTGATTTTCTTTGGGACATGTAAATTTTAGAAGATGTATCTTTTTATGTCATTAATGCCATGATTCATATATAGTTCAATAACCATTCTGACTTTCAGTCTATTTATTCAATAATCAGTATTACCCCTTTTTGTGGCATCAGGAACAAGAGCAGCCAGTATTTCTTTTTCTATTATGCCTGTGTATGCCAGGCTGAGTTAACCTGTTCTACTGAAGGTTACCATGGGAACAGTTTCTAGGACCTACTGTGCTAAGAAGTTCAAGGACCTGTGAAACTGTGGCTGGCTGATGACTGCCTTGGAAAGAGGTGAATCTACAATTCAGAAAGTCACAAACTATATTTGTTCTCAACAGTTCAATAATCTGGCAAATTCTAAAAATATGCAACATTTTTCTGACTTAATGTTATATGAAAAATAGGGTTTCCTGACGGGTTAATTCTGCCTGTGAAACAAGTGTTATTTTCATAAAATGAAGCACTGACAAACATAATTTTGCCTGGATTTTTAATTCCCCATCCCTCTTTTCTATCCTATCAGTATTTATGGTTTTACAATCATTTTACCTCAGAAAGATGGTTGTAAAAGTGTAACTGTCCTATTTATTGAAAGATATTGCGAAAGATGATGGTGCTAATCATTTATTTTAGAATAGATGAGTTCAGTCAAACTTTCCCACAGGCATGAAGTGTCTTTTCAACTGTGACACCAGTTAATTAAATCCTAATGACAGCTGACAAAGAATGCAGTCTACTCACCAAACATGCAGTTCACAAAATATTTTGACATGACTCTTGTGACCTTTTGTAGGCACTGCCTTTTAACTCCCCTCCTTGTTGAATTGTTAGCATCATCAACAATACTGGCAGATGTTTAGGGCAAATAGTTTCTCATATCCTCCTCCATCACTGGGATTTTATGGCTTTGCTAGAAGGCTGATCCCTTCATGCCAGATAAATTAAAGCCCAGACATTAAGGGAGATGAAGGGCAATACTTTACATATATTCTTTGCTCAATGTTTACCTTATGTAGTTTTTAAAAATTGAATGCTTGTAGCTAAGGATATGGTAATTAAGAAAAGAAATTTGGTCTCTGTACTAGTGGTGTTTGTAGTCCACAGCAAAAGAGAGGAAATACACAATTTTAAATAATTAAATAGTTACAAGTGGAAAAGGCATTGTTAAGAAGTGCATGATGATAAAGAAGGACCTAGCAAGAGGATCTGATCTAGAGAAAGTAAGAGACTACATAAGCTACAGTAAGAGTTAGCCTGATGAGGAGTTGGAGAAAGAACAGGATATATGAAGAATAGTATATGTGAAGACCTGGGGGCTGCAGAAAGAATACTGTATTTAAAAACCAGAATAACATCAGAATGGCCAATAGTGAAGACTAAATCATAGGATACTTTGTAGGACCTTCTAAAAAAGTTGAAGCTTAGTGCTAGAGGCAATGGGAAGCAACTTATAGGGTTATTAAGCAAGGGAGAGAAATGATCAGATTTGCATTTTGTAATAGAAGAAAAAGAAATATGTTAACTGCTGGCTCCCAAATTCCTATTGTAGGGAGGGGACTTTTAATGAAGAAATACATGATAATAAACCACTTGGGCGAGCAGAGGAATATAAGCAAACAAAAGAAACAGCCAAATTAGTATTCAAGTTAGAAAGAAAATGGCTTTATCCTAGAAAGTAAAGGAGAGAGATAAGAAGAAAGGAGCTTGAATAAACATAGAGAGAAGAGCCAGCAAGATGGTGTGATGCTGGGATGTAGAAGGGACAAATCAGCTAAGGGAAATATCCAGACGGCGAGGAGGTCAAAGAACATTTTAAAACTGAAAATGACTAATGTTCCATTTGGAGTGCATTTTGAATAGTAAACACTTCCTCACCTCCCCAAATCCCAATCTTCATTAAGGTTTATTACAATCACAAATGCTTTCTGTGAGTAGATCACTTGTGGAACTTACTGAAGGGGCTGAGTTTCACATCCAATTGTTATGACACAGAGGCATATTTGTGGAAGTTGGAGCCTGAGAGAAGAGGAAATTGTGAGAGTGAAAACCTCCCCAAATTGACAAAAATCCTAAAAGGATTTGAACTTCCATAGGAGATGGAAAAGGATTTAAAGCCAATTTCAGTTAAGTCTCAAGGGAGAAGGAAAATCCTCTGGATATAGTACAGCGAGCTGGTTGGTGAGGATAAGCAGAAATAAGTGTGATTAAAGTATTATTATAGAATAGAAATGATGATGGCTAGGCCCAGGATGGTGTCAGGAGAAATTTAGAGGGTATATTCCTCAGAATTCAGTGACTTGAGATTTGATTGGTCATGGCATTGATTTTATACACATACACGCACATCATCATCATCATCATCATCTTCATCATCACCTATAGAAAAGACTGCAGGTGAACAGATATTAACAGAGTAGGAATAAGGGTGATGTGCATCCTTAGTTAGTTCAGTTTGATACATAATGAGTACAGATGTCTGTAGGATATCCAAGTGCAAATGCCCAGTAGTTGATGAGATATATGGCTCCAGAATTCAGAAGAGAGGTCTGGATCTAATATTTGGAAGAAACTGACCCAGATACGGTTAGCTGGAGCCCTGGGAATTGAGGAGACACCATAGTGTGGTAATGCAGTTACTACTATTAATAGAGTTTACTTTTATTGAGCACCTACTTTGTGTTAAGAACTTTTTAGGCATTACTTTGGTTAATCCTCTTTAAAACCCTCCAAAATAGATATTACTATTACTTGCACTTCCAGATTAGTAACTGAGCCTCAGAAAGTTTAAGTAACATACCTGAGGTCACACAGCTTTTAAGTGGTGGACGTTAGAATTAAATCCATGTTCCTCTGATTCCAAAGTCAATGCATTAATATCTATAACTGCTATGACCTGCATTTCAGTTTTGTGCCACAGACTTTTACTGTATTCCTATACAACCATGAGGCATCAACATCACTTTAAGATCACTAATCTATATTACATGGTGAGTAGTTACGGGATGTTCAGGTGTAATGGAAAGAATAGTGACTCAAAGACAAACAGAGCTGAATATGAATATCAGTTCCATCATATACAGACTATCACATACAGACCTCACTGAACTTTACTTTTTTCATCTATAAATTGGGAAAAGAATGCCTACCTTACAAGTTGCTATGAGATTAAAATTTAAAAAATGTAGTAAAGATACTTGCCGTATTTTATGCTTTGCACATACTAAATGCTTAATTTTGATGGTTTAAAAAAGTAGAAATTATACTTAATGGATCTGGCTAAGGAAGCTCTTGTTAGTTGCATTGCAGAGCTTTCTGAATATCATAAGAAACCTAATAGACAAAAAAAGAAATTTAAGTTTTCACTTACACATGAACCCTCAACATCATAATAAAACTCTAAAATAATAATCATGCAATTTTTCAGTGTGCATCCTTCGGGAACAGTGGTAGCTCAGATTTGCTGCTACCCGAACTAGTTAGAAATATAATTTAATTAGAAATATTATTTTTCATTGTCTTATTAAAATAGTTTCTAAACTAATCTAACTCCTATTTCTCCCTTCTTCAAAATCCTGAATTATGAAGAGTAATAGGATTATGAGGTTTCAGGATCTTGGTAAAACAATAGGATTATGAAAACAGAATTATAAAGAATAAGGAGCATAAAATTTAGGGTAAAATTTTCTTTTACTTGTTGGATTGTTGAACACAGGCAAGTTATATAGCCTCTTTGTGTTTTCTCATCTGTAAAATGGGGTAATACTTTTTCAGCTATACTTTTGCGACTATTACATTGCATAATGTTTATAAACTACCTAGGTCTGCTGGGCATATTCTAAGTGTCCAGTCGAAGCACAGTTCTTATCATATGAATATTCCGGGTTTAACATCTTAGGGAAAAAATCACTGAGGTTACTATTCGCTGCCAATAAAAATCAGATTATTTAGCTTGACACTCCAAACACTCCACAATCGGTCCTGAATTAACCATCCCACCTTATCTGACGCTACTTCTCTATTCTGAACTCCACGAACCCCACAAACTAGTCAAACTGCCCACTCCATATGCCCCAGAGCTTTCTTGCCTCTGTGGTTCTATTTATGTATTCCTTTTGCCTGCAGTATTCCCTCCCCCACTTCAAATATCCAATTCTGTCTGTCACCGCATCTCCATCAAATGTCACCTTCTTTGAAAAGCCTTTATGACCACCCTAGGAAGAATTAGTCTCTTTCTTCCTGTCATCCCGCAGAGCAGTATCTAACTAAATCTCTCCCAGAGCACATCACTCTGTACATGGGATCATACAAATCTAGTTAACAGGCAGATTGCTCTTACAGTAAGAGGTGAAAATAATTTTAAATGGCTCTTCACTTTTACCAAGATCCTGCTTTCTTCGCATTAAGTATTTATAACATCTGCTTAAACCATTTGAAGTTAACATTTTGCATATTCATCTTCATTTCACAATGTTAACTTTAAATCGTCACCATTTCTTAAATTTCCACTGTATGAGTAATATGTTCAGCCAGCACTGATGCTATTTTGAATTACAAGAAGGCTGGAACGACAATCTGATATTTATGTTTTATAAATGAAGCTCAAAAATATCTTTGTTTTGGGGAACAGCTGTAAAAAGACAGTATGCAATTTACTGCACCAAGTGAAAGGATTCCGTTCTTTGGGAAAGGATGGCATTTATATAAAACATGCTGTGGTATTTGGTAAGAAAATGTCATTACTTTTACTTGACATACTGCATTTATTGTTAATTGGCATTTCATCATTAAATATTTTCTTATTGCCCTGTACAAGATGTATTTTAAAAGGTTAAAAAATAGAAACGTTTGCATTGTTGAAATAATTTCAAAAAGTAGTTTTCACCATTAGAGAGTTTTGATGATACAGAATCTAACTGCAATGGTGAAAATTTTTCATAGGATTCTTTGCAGAAATGAATAAATCTCTTTCCACACCTTTGCCTACTATTTTAACGTTTCTATTCTTAAAAGCAGCAGCTGTTCCTGGTGGCCTGAAACAAGTACTTAACACTAATTTACGCTAATCTACAGTTTACTTTAAATGATCCTTATTTATGAAGCTTTTATTCAATTCATAGTGAAGACTTAATAAAGTCATAGCATGCGGTACTTTTACCAATGACTGAGTATGGAATCCATGTGATTTTTAAAAACCAATGTCAATATGCTTTAAGTTCTGAAACATGCCTTTCCTATCTTGAATACCTTGAAATACAATACTTATAATCAATATTAATTCTCCATTTGCTAACTTCTTTATTTCTATTTCCTCCTCCCTGAATAATATCTCCAGCCTCCCCTTTTTAAAATTTTTTTCCCCCCTCCATTTGTCCTCTCATTGTACTGCTTCTCACGGTCTGCTTTGTGCAATGTTTGGTTAGTTCTGTATAAAGATTTTAACATCCTAAGGACAGAGAATCAGATCTCATTTATTATCTATCATAGACTTTGATACAATACTTTGCTATTTGGAACTTAATAAATATTTGTAAACTTAAATTCATACATTCATTTATCTACCCATCCATCTATCTACCTTATATTTATTGAAACTTTATCTACATATTCTTACTGTGCCCATCCAGCCTATTCTTATATGCCAGAGTATGTATTTTTAGAGCTCAATTCTTGCATTATTAGGCAATGTCATATCACTGTATTACAGAAATAAAAGAATATTTGGGCATAGAAAGGTATTAGGGAGAGAGGCAAGGAGCTAAATGGGGAAAGAGAAGCAATCGGATGAAAAGGAAAGACTAAAGGAATATAAAGAAAGAATGAGTGGGAGAAAATGAAGAAAATTTGAAAATTGGGAATAAGAGTAATAATGAACAGTAAAACAGTTACAGAATAAGACTGACATTTTGTATCTTTGCTGGTCATGATTCTATCTGTGTTATTATTTAATACCTGACAGAAAAAAAAAAATGAAGCTATCTTCTGATAAATATCTCAATTGTTTCCTTACCCACTGTCCACCTTCCTTTTTTCTCCTATGACTATGTTATAATTTATTTCTGATATGCAGAGAATGCATTCTTAAAGACTCAGAGATAAACCATTAATAAATCATATGTTGCTATGGGAACTAATAGAGATTTAATCGTCAAACTGCCCATGTAGAGGCCTTTCATCCACTTGGCTAAGAAGGTGCCATGGAGATTCAAATGCAGATGGGAGACCGAACTTTAGAACCTCTTTCGGTTCATACCTTTGAAGAGTTATGAATTAATAAAAGCTAAACCTATGAGTAATTTCTAAAAATATTAAGAGACGCATGCCAGATTTCCTTTCAGATCATAAGTATCCAGGATCCATTTTCCTCAAAATGATAATTTCTCCCAAGCCTTTTCTTTTAGCTTAAGCTTTGAGGAAACATATCATGGAACATTTACGGGAAGAATTTAATAATACCTTCTGATAATTCAATAGAATATTTTCCAAACATATTGCTGCCTAATTTATAATAAATATGGTTAATTATATATATTACTACACAACAATATAATTCTGTTTCATTGGAATAAAAAATAACAACATTAACCTGACACATTTGTTTAGTTGATTAATGTGTCTACTTCTTTGTGTATTCCCTTTAGCATTCAAAGTGAGAAAGAGATTTTTAGTTATCAGGTAATTATAATTAGGTCCATACTAATGGCCATAATTAAAGAAAGAAAAGAATAATAATGTTAGTAATAGCCTAGCATATATTAACTGCCTAATATATGCCAAGGTTTGTTCTAGATGTTTTAGATTAATTATGCCTAATTCTTAAAACAATATTTAGAGTTACTATTATTATTTATCAATAATTAGAAACCAGAAGAGAAGGAATTTAAATAGGAGTAATTCAAACAATAATGTGTAATGCTTATTTGGTGTTAATTACAAGAGCATGATTGTGAGCAAGGGAGACTGGCTTCAAATCTCAAGAAGATTAATTCTAAATGAGCAGTAACAGTAAGAAGCATCTAATATTATGACAAGAAGCACAAAATACTCTCGTAGCAAGAACACCTTACCTAGTGATGGTGAAGTTGATACTTGAAAGAATAGCAAGACTCAGCTGGCAAGGAGGCTGGAGTTTGGCAGATATTTCAGGCAAGAGAGATTGGGAGCAGTAGTGTGTTCAGGGACTGAGGACAGCACAGCACCTTCAAGGCACAGGAAGGACCTTGAAGGCCATGTCTAGGCATTTCGGCATTACCTCGGGGCTGCTGACATGCTCTAAGCATGATGGCTATGATTAGATTTTCTTTTGAGAACAACAGAACTGGTGGTAATGTGGAGCCTGGACCGGGGGAGGGCAAAATGAAGCAGGAGATCAACTAGAAGGCCATAGCAGTAACTTATTTGGACTTCTCAGTGGTAAAAGAGATGAGAGGGGCAAGGAAAGATCTATTAAAAAAGTATTAGTAGAATCTCAACAAGTGCAGAGTGAGAAGGAGCCTTGAAGATTGTATTGTCTACACTCCTTACTACAGATGAAGAAACCCAAGGCCCAGAGGCGGGAGGGGGCTTGCCTCAAGGCGTCTGGCTGGTTAGAGGAAGAGTCATGAAATGCAGGTCTTCTTGAACCCATTTCAGTGATATTTCCATTAACAACGTTTTGCCTTCCAAAACCTACCAAATCAATTAATTTTTCCCCCTTTCTACGATTGGAAATAGGGCTTATTTAGGTGGGCTTTCCATGCATGCTATAGAGGTTACAAGGCAAATTTGGCACTTAAATGGTCAGAGTCATGAGGCTCTAAACAAGTGATTGCTTTCTAAGAGGTGATGAAGACTGCCTTTAGAGCTTGTCATTTTTTGATAATAAATAGACAAATTAAAAGCCAAAATCAAGAAATTGAGAGTTTTTCACTGTTTATTCACAAATATACTAAAACAATTATTATATCTTAAGAGAAGTATCTTAAATTCATAGAGTGCTTTAGATTAGGTCTTTCAAACTTAAAAGCATATGAATTCAGGTAGTCTAGGATGGGGCCCAACATTCTACATTTCTAATAAACTCCCAGGTGGTGCTGATGCTGCTGGTCCACAGAGTACACCCTGAGTGTCCAGGCCTTAACTTTTCAGTTGTACTCACAGGTTGCCGATTCTGAGCAAGTCAGTCTCTCTAACTGGGAGGCATTTGCAGTGTGAAAACAGGTAACTGAGTGGACAAAGTAATTTGCTTATAATCCATTGTAAAGTCATCTTTTGAAGAGGGTGGATTCCACCAGTGGAGCAACACACAGATGATGTTCAGAGGCTTTAAATAAACCAGGAGGAAGCATTAGCCATGTGCCACTACAGATGACAAGTCTCCTTGACACTCTGGGTGTCACATTGGGAGCACTAGACTCTGTGTAAAGTACCTGAGTTCAAATTCTGTTGCTTGCTTTATGACCTTGCTTTACCCATTAAAGATTTTGAGCCTTAGTTTTACTCAGTTTTATATTTTAAGCTTAAGTTTTTGTCAACTTTATGTTTAGAATTATTCAGAGATGGTAATAAGATAATATGCATGGAAAATGACTGTTACATAGTAGGTGTTTAAAAGAATTAGAGAGATGTGTGTTTGAAAATTGTGTAGGTGAATCTTTCAAGCCTTAGGTCTAAATATTCTTTTTCTTACCCCTGGTCTGGAAAATTCATAACACCACTTCCATATCAGGCAGTTAAATGTGACTCTTTTCACATGGAAATGGTGTATTAGAGTCTGAAAAGAATGTTGCTCCTGGACATTTCTGGGATTGTATGAATTGTGAATCTGATTTAGATCCAGAAAGAGCAAGTAGAGTTGATGAATTCCATATAGCAGAGGCAGAAAGCTTGAACTTCAAGATCTAAAACTTTACCGAACAATATGGACAAAAAGACTTACAATTTGCGCACTTGGTGTAACAGCAAGGTTTCTGTAAAGCAGTCACATCATATGGCCAACAGAGGAAGAAGGGCTAAGGTGACAAAGGCAGGAGAGGATCTGAATTAAGACTAGGAAAGAGCCATTTCCCTGAGCTACTTCTGCCTAAGAGTTTCCAATACCCAGGAGAGGGAAAACTGGTAAATAAGCTGCAGTATAAAACTTCTGCATTGCCAAGGGTGTTGCTTAGTAGTTCACTGCACTTCGATAATTAGAAGAAATTTTCTGCATGCAGGATACTGTCATGGGCCATAAGAGACATAAGGTTAAAAAAAAAAAATGCGGCATTGCTGAGAACTTGCAAATACAGCAGGGAACATAAGACATGGATACAGATGTATAACCGCAAACATGACATGAACAATCAGAGATAGAAGCTAAACAAGAGATCATATTCAGGGGGAAAATCAAAGAATGTTTCTCATAGAAAGTGGTACATTCTTGAATCATAAGTTGTTATGATTAAAAATTAGAAGGGATCTTGCAAGTAATTTAGTCTGTTCCTTTATGCTGGTGAAAATGGTGAGGAAAGTTTGTTAGAGGCAGACAGTATTAAGTATAGGACCTGTTTTGAAGAAAGAATGAGAAACAAGGCTAAGAATTTGATAGTTGTTAAGGGGAAACCATTCAACAAGTGTTTGATGAGAACCTTCTGCACAAGGCCATCTACAAGTACAGGCAGGCAAGGCCAATTTACTATTCCTTACCACCCTTCTTTCACAACCAGTGCTTTTTGTTAGGCAAGGGAGGATAAAATAGGCAAAACTATAACCCCAGATGGATCCTTGTAAATACAATTCCATAAGGAAAATTTCTAGTATTAGAAAAAACATCCTGTATAACATGCTGTAACCAAGTTACATTGAGACATGCTAAACAGAAGTACATATGTATGTAATGTTTGGCATTTCACTATCTTATAGACTAAAGAAATGAGATATACATCATATGTTTCAGAGTAGTTCTGCATTTTATAATATTGCCGCAGAGTTGTGACTGTTTAGTTACCACAAGTAAAGACAATTTGCAATTTTTTAAAACAAATCATTTTTTATCTCAGTGATAACTGAAACTATTTTTACTTGTTTCTGTGAGGTAGCTCAACTGGAATTATACTTTAAAATAAAATAAATATTTCCTGAAAAGACTGACACATAGAATCCACAATTTCTTTCTTATAAATTGCAGTGCTTTTGAAGTGACCTTGATATAAGATATTTAATCATTAGTTTCGAAAAAAAATCCAACAATTTAAAATATCTGTAATTATCCTTTCTGTTTGAAGACAATAAGATGCAACCCACTTATGTAGCTGGCAAATTTAGCTCTCAAAAACTTTGCTTCCTACATCCTTTTTTGTGTATGTGTGTGTGGAAAATTATACTTACAAGACATAGGTTAGTGGCAAATTCAAGAACCAACTTTTAAATGGTCCATCAAGAATTCCTGAATTCATCAAGAATTCCACCAGTAATCCATTAGTTGTCTTCAAGTTTAGTAATTCCTTCATCATGAAGTGTGCTTTTTTATTCCTAGAGATAATTTTGTGTCAATACTCCCTTGCTTGTCCAAACCTTCTCCATCTTTCTTGATGGAAATCAAGTGAGATCAGTGAATGCTGATGGTAAAACACT
>NW_006436288.1:2848083-2851149 GCF_000325575.1 Pteropus alecto | reverse complement strand
TGCTGAGCTTGATTCCTTGATTTTCACTCACATTGCTATGTCTTTTTATCCTCTGCAAATGGGCTGGAATTGAGCAATAAGTCCCTGCTGTGGTTTCTTTTTCAGATTTACTTCAGCACAATTTGAAGCTGAATATTCATTTCTTTATTCCCTGTATCCTTTCTACTGCCTTTCTTTCCTGAAATTCATTCACAAAGAGAAAAGCATGGTCATTTGTTGTTGTTCTGTTTCACTTGTGTGGTAAGAAGCAACCATCAATCCATAGGGCTGGTTCTCTAACTGAAATCTTGTTTTTTTCAGGCAATCTTCTGCTGGGGGCTTGATGACTCATATGCTGAACATCGGCTCTAAGAAGCAAATTAGAAAGGAGTCACTGGAGGTTGGGCCCTTCACTGTGTGCCAGCATGCAGGGAAGGGGGTGTGTGTGCAAAGGAGGCATGGTAATTAGCCAAAGTATGAGTAATGTAGGATCTTTGCAGGTGTTACTTTCTGGTTTTTGTTTTCATTTTTGTCCTCTGGTGATAAGAAAAGGGAAAGGGGAAGTGTAACGGTCTGCTCTTTCCAACCTCGCTTACTCAGGAGAATCTTTTCTTTAAATACCAATCATTGATGCAATGAGATGGGTCTTTTTCTACTTTGTTTTTGGACTCCAGGTAAAAAAAGAGAGGATTCTCTGATTCTCTCATTATTTTAGCTGTTTCAGCAGCTGCTGCTTTGAGTACTTTGTGGAGACTCTGTGTTCCCCATTTCTTTGGTAGGCAGGAGAAGAGACTGCTGATTCCTTCTGATTCTGCTTCTTCTAATAATGCCCTGACCAGGAGATTTTAATCACAGAGGTGTGGGTATATTAGTAAAATT
This sequence comes from Pteropus alecto, assembly GCF_000325575.1. Taxonomy (NCBI): domain Eukaryota; kingdom Metazoa; phylum Chordata; class Mammalia; order Chiroptera; family Pteropodidae; genus Pteropus; species Pteropus alecto. The sequence goes on along the minus strand of NW_006436288.1, from coordinate 2,850,291 downwards.
TAAACCTCAACATAAAAGATATAATTTAAAATACAAACTTAAAAGTTTAAAGAAAAGGTTTGGGATTATTTATTCCTTTTTAAATGGAAGAACACTAGAATAATCTACTGAAGAAGCGTACTGCTACTATGCATTGTTTTAAATAGATTAATACCATATTAGAGGCATTAGAGTACTAAGCGATTTGCTATTTTAAAAGCCTATGTATTTAGTCCTTTTTATTAATATGCTACAAATTCTACTTTACAAATATCAATTTCGTAAGTGCTCTCTACCTCAGAAGAAATAAATTCATATAAATTGGATGTGGCTGATATGTTTCAGTTGAACTGTTTTTGTCCCTCCTATTTTGACATTTGACTGAGTTTTGTTCCAGATATGTCAAAGGCCTGCCCTAGGGAGATAAGGATTAATTAATTGAAGATAATTTACAATGCAAAAACCAAGCAGAGATTTGCAGAACTTATTGTTCATGTCAGTTCAGGCTGGTTCATTTAATGAAGCACTTTTTTTTTCAAAAAGGAAATAACAATTTTGCAAAATCGAGAAAAGTAAAGATTATCTATTTGTTATAGGCACATAATTAATTTTTACTTAGAAAAGTGGGAAAGGAAATATTACTTAGTTATAACTTTATTTAATATTAAGTTAAGCCATATGAAATTACCAATATTTAAGCAAATATGTCTTTAGAAATAAATGCTTTGAAAATAAAAACCAAATAACATCAGCCCTTTCTTTTCTACACAGTGAATGCATCTTAAGTACCCACATTTTGTCATTCTAAGACTGTGTCCTTTATTTATGGGGCTTCCAATCCAGCCACTTATTCGAGCTTATAAAGCTTATAGAAACTGAATGATAGACCCTGAATTGAAATATAAAAATACTGAATGATCAATTTAAAAATAGCAATCCATGTCCATGAGTCCTAATATTTTAATAAATAAAATACACAATCATAGTACAAAAATTAAGATATGTTGATAAGAAAATATTAACAACATGGAAAATTATCCCTCGTAAATCCATCACCCAGAAGTAACCACTCTTATACTTTCTGACTTTTCACCATGCTATTGTTCTTTAATAAAAATAGGATCATACTTCTTTCTAACATGCTTTTCTCAATTAATATATGAGAAAGACAAATTATACTGCAAAGTGACAATAATCAAAACAGCATGGATTTGGCAGCAAAACAGACATACGGATCAGTGGAACAAAATTGAGAGTCTGGAAGTAAACCCATATTTATATGGGTAAATAATTTTTGACAAAGAAGTCAAAAGCATACAGTGGAGAAAGGAAAGCTTCTTCAATAAATGGTGTTGGGAAAACTGGAAAGCCACTTGCAAAAGAATGAAACTAGACTGTTATCTATCACCTCACACCAAAATTAACTCAAAATGCATTAAGGACCTAAATATAAGAACTGAAATGATAAATGCATAGAATAAAACATAACTAAACTTAAGGAACTTAGACTTAAAGAGAATTTGATGAATTTGACCTCAAAAGCAAGAAAAGTAAAAGCTAAAATAAATGAATCGGACTACATCCAACTAAAAAACTTCTGCTCAGCAAAAGAAATTGTCAACAAGGTAAAGAGAGAACCATCTAAATGGGAAAATATATTTGCAAGCAACACTTTCAATAATATCTAAAACACACAAAGAATTCATATAACTCAATAACAAAAAAAACACACACAAATAATCCAATCAAAAAATGGGCAGAGGACCTGAACAGACACTTCTCTCTAGAGGACATACATATGGCCAACAAATATATGAAAAGATGCTCAACATCACTAGCTATTAAGGAAATGCAAATCAAAACCACAATGAGGTACCATCTCACACCTGTTAGAATAGCTATAATCAACAGGACAAGTAATAACAAATTTTGGAGAGAACAAGGAGGAAAAGGAACCCTCATACACTGCTGGTGGGACTGCAAATTGGTACAGCCACTATGGAAAACAGTATGGAGGTTCCTCAAAAAACTAAGAATTGATCTACCATATGATCCAGCAATCCCTCTACTGGATATTTACCCCAAAGACTTGAAAACCCATATCCAAAAAGATATTTGCATTATTCACAATGGCCAGGACATGGAAGCAACAAAAGTGTCCTACGATAGATGACTGGCTAAAGAAGCAGTGGTACATATATACAATGGAATATTACTCAGCCATAAGAA
>NW_006436288.1:2811608-2847631 GCF_000325575.1 Pteropus alecto | reverse complement strand
AGGGGGTTGAGGGGTGCGAGAGGGGTGGGGAAGTAGACAGGGTAAGGGAGATCAAATATGTGGTAGCTGAAGGAAACTGGACTTTGGGTGGTAAACACACTATAGAATATACAGATGTCAAATAATAATGTACACCTGAAAATTATATAATCGTATTAACCAGTTACCCCAATAAACTTAATTAAAAATTAAAAATATATATATGTAAGAAAGATCTCTACACATCAATAAATATTCTTTTGCATTAATTTTAAATGACTGTATAATATTCCACTTTTGCGCGCTGGCAACTTTGGAGTGTTTGTCAATTACAGAGCCCATCAGTCCTATGCTTCTCAGTCATTACCACTCAGAATGTGGTCTGTGGAACAATGCCAGTCTGAAAACTGTTACTCATCAGTGACCAAAGTAAGCACATCAGTTAAGGGTAAGCATTGAAATCTTTATAGCAATCTGCCACAGTATGCTATGTCTGCTGTCATGTAATAATAATAAATAAATTGGAGCTTTTATTTTATATTCCTGCTTTAACTTAATTTAATTTTTCATACATTTATTTTTAATGATTGATAGTATTGATCCATATAAATTGGAAGGTGAGGTGTTCCTTTAGCACAAATAGTTCAAAAAGTGAAGCCAATCTAGCTAATATGACCAGAACTTCTTGGCCTGGAAATCACAGTCTGAGCTAATGGCTGGCTGATAAGAATATGCTTTCAATAATATGGGAACTAAAATATGGGATGGGGGGTGCGGTATGAATTAGTACTTTGAGAAACAGATACTCTTTAATCCAATGTACTGAAGCACCATTTCTCAGGTTATTTCTTCTAACCTTGGACAGCTGGTTACTCCAGACCAACCTTTCTCAAAAATTCTGAATCAGGAGAGAGAAGAAACAGTAGTAATATAGAATTGAGAAATGTGGGGAAAAGAAAAATAGATAATGGTAAAAAGGAATTTTACAGAGAGATTGCCAAGAAGAAAAAGAGGTGCTTTGCTAATTAATTGACTAAGAAACTATAATCAACCTTAGTCAAAATGTCAAAACAATAATAGATTTATATGCCATGCAGTGTAAAGTTGCATTGAGACTGACATTAATAGATACATTCTTTCAGAAAGAATGACAAATACTGACCAAGTGAGACTGCATGACCCATATGTCATGTCAGTACAGTTACACAAAAATTTTTATAGGTTTTCTTTGCTTTAGTTTTCAAGATGGATGAAAATTACGTTTTGTAAAACTATCCCAAATCATATAATTCATGCCTTAGGAGTCATTATTCGAATGGTTTATTTCACATATATTTGAAGATCTGTTTTATTTTTGATAGTTATATTACTCTAATTCTCTGATAGTTTTGAAAGTCTATTACCCCATACCAGCTTCTTAACCACATGTTATGATTATAGAAGATGCTCCATGTATAATAGTGACCGATAAAACTAATCAGAGCCTTTCTGCTTATGGAAGTTAAGTTAGAAAGAAATTAGGGACCCTGTTTCCTCAGGAGCTAGAGACCCTTGAGAGAGCAGGATAAGAGCTAGGGCCCTGTCCTACAGCACAGTTGCTAATGCTTCTCAGTAACTTCTACTCTTTTGAAATTGACCATCTGCGTCTGTGGTTCTTGCAATGTGAAAGGACAAAATTATAGATATATTATAATTTATTTAATCAAACTTTAATTTTTATTTACTTAGGTTGTTTCACATTTTCACTGCTATAATTAGTGAGATTGTGAATATGCCTGTAGCTAAATCTTTGCACACATTCAATAGCTCTTTTAAATCTTAAAGAATTTCTCAGATATTCACCTGATTGAAATTTTAGAAGTTGTTGAGAGAAATAAACCCAAAAGGCTATAATAACTTGTGCTTTATTAATCATAATAGTACCTACAAAAATTGGGGAGGAGGAATCTTATCTATATATGTATAATATTTTCATGTTGTCTATGAACAATGCTCGTTGCTCAAATGAATTTGAAGACTCCTGGCAAAAGCATTATGTTTTCTCCTTTTATCCAGAAAATATTGATCTTTTCTACTTTACCATTCACCCTGAGAGAAAATAAAGCACTCACTTGCTCTTCGTTTCTTTACCTTTACTTATATGAGAGACATGCCACCAAAACGAATTTGCTTTTAGCGTTACTCTGTTGTTTGTGGATCAAAAATATAATGCTGAAAAGAGACCTACATGTATTTTGAAATTTGGTGTGAAATGAGAATTTAATGCATTTGAACATAAGATAGTTTATCTTGACCTACATTTGTTTTTACCTAAGGAAGCAATAGTTTTTAAATTGTTAAAAGGGTCTCACAGTTGTGCTAATACTGGGTGAAAAGAAGGACCCGTGAAACAGGTGCACACACAGAATTCAGTGGACTGCACTATGACCCAGAGACCAAGTGCATATTTAGCAAATGGACAGAGAGTTTTGAAGGATTTTGAAACTTAAGAGACAAGAAAATATTTAGTAAATATTTAGAAAAAAAGAAAAAAGAAGCTGCTGAGCTTAAGATCATAAAGAACGTTAATTTGAACGAACTAAAGATGCTTGAGTAGTCATGGAATATTAGCTAAGATTGCCTTGTGGTAATCAGCAGCACAAATAGACAGGGACAAGGCATGCTCCCTTAGGTTGAGAAAGCAGATTTAAAAGAAATAATTAAACAAGAGCAGTAAACTGATATTGAAATAACATATGGTCTTTTTGGTTAGGATTCCAAAACCTTGCACAAAGTTTTTCTAATATTAATATTTTTCTAAATTAAAAACACAAATATAAGAGAAATAATCTCTTTGAAAATTTTCTGAATTTATAACAATACAGAAAAATCATGAGTTTCTTATTGCGTTTTCATTTGCTTTATAGTTGCATCTACATGAAACCTATTTCATTGAACTATAACAATTATTAGAACCATTAAAATTATAATTGCCTCTTAAAATAACTATAGTATCTTGTCAATTAAGTTGTTCATCCATTAAAATATTTTAATTACAAAAGGAGATAATTTGACATACCTCCTTATTGTAAAACCTTTAAAAAATGTAAATAAGGGTAAAATTAAATACGTATGATATTTTGAGTGGAGATAAATGATTAAGGGCTAGAGCTTTCCAAAAGGTACAGTTTTTGAAGGTACATTCTCCGAGTGTGAGAGAAATAACCAACCCTTCCTGAGATGATGAGAGATGACAATCACTATACTCCATTCTTTCGGAGACTAAAGGCAAAGTGTTTGGGGGCCACAATTTCAGCTTTCAGAGTCTGATGCTGTGATACCCAGGCAGTGTTTCTGAGGGACATACCCACTTTTTTTAGTCAAGGGCCAACCAGAGGCTCCCGGGGTAAGCACCCAAAGCATCTTGTCCTAAAATTGGAAACTGTAACAATTCTGTTCCTTGAATGACTGAAAGTTTATAAATTAATTAAACATTTTTTTTTATTGAGGTCAACATCAAAATATTAGATACAGTTTTAAGAAACTAATGACTTTATTGTTTCCATGTATTCTGTGAAATGCCATCTTTAGTAAAGCTAATCTTTACCAGGATCATTGAGAATTCAGCATCAGAATGATCCAAATATTAACCACACACACACACACACACACACACACACACACACACACACACACACACACACACACAGAGAGACTTAAAGATGTATTCGTCACACCTTATACTTGGTGTAACATTTCAGAACCCTTTTGTAGTCTGAAATTTTAACTTTCTGCCCTCATCTTCCTTGACTTTTCTGTAGAATCTGACTGTTCAGTGCTCTTGAGTGCTCCTCCCTTGGTCTCTATCACACTATAAACTCCTGACTTAGTCTCTACCTGCCCAGCCACTCCCCTCAGTCTCCTTTTCCTCCCCTCCTCATCCCCTTCCTGCTGTTTTTCTATATTCAAGTCCTAGATTCTCATTTTTTTCTCCTCTCTATTATCTCTGTAGGTGATCTCATCTGAGACTGTGGTTTAGTTACCACCAATCTGTGTGCCAAACACTCTAAAATCTGTTTCTTCTACCTCTGATATTTCCTCTGAGCTCCAGACCTATATATTTAACTGACTCCCTGAAATACTTACTTGAAGGTCTGAAAGGCACTTCAAACTCAAGTGTCTTAAAACAAACTGAAAATCAACACCTTACCTATCTAAATCTAATCTTTACTTGGTATTTCCCTGTTTCAGAAAATGGTCCACCATCCATCCTTTATACAATCTGGAAATGTGTGGGTCACCTTCAACTCCTCCTTCACCCTCACTCTCTCTTTCTTATCATATCTAAATCATCAGGTCCTATGTTTTATCGCTTGAATATCTCTTGATTCTGCCCACTTCTCTTATTTTTTTGGCTTGGATTTCTAGAGTATTCTCTTCTTATAAACTCTTCAGCTGTTCTCTACACTGTATTCAGAAAAGCTTTTCAATATATAAAACTAGGCAAGTTGCTCTCTGCTTCAAACCCTTCAGAGGATTCTGATTTATACTTAGGATAAAGACAGAAGTAACTTTATGAGACCTGTCTTAGTTCCCACATCATTTTAAACTTGAGTTTTTCCAGCTTCATCACCTTCCACTTACCATCTCGCTTTCTGTACTCCAGCTCTACAGATATTCTCTCAGTTTTTTAACCAGAAATTTCTTTCTCGCATCTTGAGATTTGTGTGCTATGCTCTTTTCTCTAAGTGATCTTCCTGCTCCAGCCCTTTCTTTAAATAGTTTGTCCTTGTTCATTCTCTAGGTTAAGTATATGTAACATCCCCTCAGGAAAGTCTTCCTGAATGGTCGCCATCATCCTGCCATGCATATGGCAAAGTCCTTTTGACCATTTTCATGATATTTGGTAAATTCTTTCATAACGGTCTCTCAGCTTACATGAATATACTAATATGTTGGATTATCTCATTAATGCCTGTCTTCCTCATTAGTTTAAAACTCCAAAAGGACAGGGACCATGTTTATCTCAAGTCCTAGCACAGTGCTTGGTATGTGGTAAGCACTTAAGGATACATCTTTGGAATGAATGAATGAGAGATTCATAAGATTCAAAAACATGGACCTGGAGATATACCAGCTGTTAACATCTTGCATTTGTTTCATTTGTTTTTATCTATCATCTACCTATCATCCATCCATCTACTATCTATCTATCTATCTATCATCTATCTATCTATCTATCTATCTATCTATCTATCTATCTATCTATCTATTTATCTATCATTATTATCTTTATATCATCTGTATATACATAAGTACATATGATTTTAATATAATATACATTTAACAAAATTTTAACCATTCAAGAGTAAGTTGCATAAATCATGACACTTTACTCCATAACATGTGCATATTTACTAAGAACAAGAATATTCTCCTACTTAACCACAACATAGTTATCAAGTTCAAGAAATTTAACAGTGATACAATACTATTACATAAAACTCAGCCCATATTTCCGTTTTACCAATTGTCCCAATAATGTTTTCAAGAACAAATTATTTTTCATGTCTAGGATCTAATTCAGGACCACACATTGCATTTAGTTGTCATGTCTCTTTAGTCTTCTTTAATCTGGAACAGAAACCATTGATTTTTAACTGAGCACACAGATACATGAAATAAGGACTAGATTTCTCAGCAAGGTGTACTATGTGACTAAATTCTATTCCATGGTATATAAGCAGATATGTTGTTTTTTAGATATTATGAAATTTCCTTAAAAAACAAGAAGCAAGCGTTCTTTATCTTTTCCAATCCCCTATGCCTCCATTTTGCTGCCTAAAATGTAGTGATGCCTGGAGCTTCATTTTGAACTATAAACAGGTGGATAATACCCTAAGGATAGCAAATAGAAAGATGCAAGGTTTCTCTCATTTGATAACACAAAACATCATCTCAGCTTGAAAGAAATACTCAAAATGTATTTTGAATTTGAAAATTGTGCTTAAAAAACCAGAGACAAAAATGAGAAAGGAAAGTAGTTGCATAAATTAAGGAATAAAATTTAAAATTATGTGTGTATTTTAATCTTCATAGCAGGTAAATTGCGTCATATAGTTTAAAAGTGTGAGGTAATCCAACACCTTGATGGCAGAATATTTGAAAGCACATTCACATTCCAAGCAGTAGGTCTAATTTCATATACAACTCTTTCATAAGAAACTAAATTATATTACAGTAAAGTCCTATATTTTCAACTAATTCTTTTCTAAGAATTCTTTTCTAAGTTGAGTATAAAAATAAGAAAAGAGATTCTACTCCCACAGATGGAAAATAACATCGTGCATGATCCATGATCCACATCTTCGCCTGCTTTTTGCAGACAATGCTGAACACAGAGTGAGCGTGCTAAGGATCATTATGTTATTTTTAGTAGTAAGCACCTTTGCAATAGAATGATTTGTAGTAATGGCTGTGAGTCAGCTTGTTCTAAAAACAGTGAGGTCCTCAAATTTTGATTGTCCTTTGTTAAAGCACTTGATCTTAAAAGTGCTACCTTGAGGAATTCTTGCTTTGACAATTATGAAGGTGTTCAGCTTTTCTGCTTCCTCCTGCTCAAATTACAAAGGAAGGCCAGCATGCTTAGATCTCATTCTCAGAGACCCCAAGTTTCCTTCTTCTACACAGAGGAATAGCTTATTGCAAAGACAGATTTTCACAACTATGGTCAAAACTACTGTTATTACTTATATTGATAAACCAAATCCTTCATTTATAAATATGAATGTATATAAACAAGAATGGATAACCAATGTGTCACCAGTATTTGAGGATAACCAACACCTTCATGGAGAAGGAGAAAGCTGATCACACAAAACTAATCCCAGAAGAGCCCAAAATAACGCAATAGTACAAACGAATTTAAAAAGATGTGGAGCAAGAACAAATCACTATGAGAAAAGAATAACCTGACATCAAGAAAAAATTCTTAGAAATTAAATTAAAAATTTAATTTCAATGATAGCTAAAATTTTAAATTTTAATGAAAGGTCTAAGTAATAAATTGATTTGGTTACAACAGTTCCCAAACATAAAACATAAAATATATATATATATAAATTTAATAGAAAAGTTATAAGAAATAGAGAAAAGATTTAGAATTGCTAATATCTATCTATCCAGAAAATAGGGACCGAAAGAATAAAGGAGACAAAAATCTACCATTTTTGTACACTTCTATCATGTGAGCATTTTAGAGCCTATGACAATAATCAAATTAAGAACAGCTTGTCCAGAGGATAAAGGCAGCACGATATTCAACATACACAATGATTTTAAGAACCGGTTTTTTGACCTAGTACAAAGTGTCAAAGAAATAATGAAAATATTTCTCTGAGCTGCAAAAGGACTTTAGTCCCCAAAAGCCTACTAAATGCCAAACAGTAATAATAACTATAAATACCCCCATAAAGATGATCAGATTTGTGAATAAAAATAGATACATTTGAGATAGAGTTTTAATTCATTGTTTATCTGAAATTCAGTTTAACTAGGTGTCTGATATTTTGTCTCGTCACGTTAACTCTAAATTTATATACATTTAAACTCAGTTGAGACGAAGTTGAGGTGAAATATTTGAACTCCAAGGCTGAAGACAGTTCTAGAAACATTTAGATGAAGTTGAGATGAAATATTTGAACTCCAAGGCTGAAGACAGTTCTAGAAACCAACAAGGAAAAGAGTGGAGGACCCTAACAAGTTGCCACTATGGAATGACTCTCAGATTGGCATCAGACTTCTTCTCTGAAACACAGGATACTATGTTGGGAAAGATGCTAGAAAGTTGAGACAAAAGATTGAAAACTTAAAGTTCTGTACCAGCCAAATTGTCATTTAAATGCGTGGGTGAAATAAACTACTTTAGGAATAAAAATCAAGCTTCTGTGTAAGACCATTTTAAATTATGAAAGATAGAAAGAATTTCAATTAAAATCAGGAACTACAAAATTAAGAATACTATCACCAATAGTTTTCATTATAAATACATACAAAAGGAGACAACATAATTAAAAAGTATAAATATTGCAGAGGAAGAAATAAAGTTAACAATTTTCACAGGTATGACTTCTAAGAAAATTTCCAAGATAACTAATTTAAAAATTACAAAACTAATAGAAGAATTTAATATGACAATTATATACAAGAAAGACATGCAAACATTAATAGTTTTTCTATATGTCAGCAGGATCCAATTAGAAATTTTAATAGAATTTGAGAGCTCATTAAAAGTGGAAAGCAATGAAAAATGCTTAGGAATAAACTTAGCAAATATCGTGGAAGACTTTTAAAAAAATTGAAAGTACAGTATTAGACTTTAATAAATGGAAGAACATACCATATATCAATATGAAGATAATTACTTTGATGTTATTAGTTTTCTTCAAATTAATTAATAAGTACACTGTATCCCAAGTCAAAATGCAGCACCCTCAAAAGTTAAAAAAAAAACTTTATAGAACTTAAGAAACTGATTCTATATACTTCTTTGAAGGAGTAAGTGCATGAGAAGAATGACAAGTATTTTAAAAAATGAAGACACTTACTCTAACATTTATCAGCATCAATGCCATAGAGTTACAGTAATTAGAACAATGTGGTATTTGTGAAGGAATGAACAAATTAAACAATGAAATGAAATCAAGGACCTATTAAAAAAACCTATGTATATATGAAAATCTATTTTAAAATAAATTTATTATTTCAAACCAATGAAGGAAATAATGGCTAGTATAATAAATGATGTAGCATTTGAGGGGAAAAGGAACTTTCTAATGCAAATCGTGCGAAACAATAAATTACAAATTGATTCAAGTTTTAAACCTAAAAGTCACAGAACCATAAACTTATTATAAGAATGTCTTAGGACGTAATTTTATAATCTCTCATTTGGGCAAGATCTTGTTTAATGAGAGATAAAATATAGGTACTATAAAGAAATAAAGTGTCTAATTTTAAAGACAGCAGCTTAGCCTAGGCTCAAAGTACAGGTTCTGGAGCATATTCTGGATTCATACCTACTAACAAGTTACATAACCTCTCGTGTGGCTCAGTTTACTTACTTATAACATGGGAGCATTAATACCCTCCCCCTAGGGTTGCTATAAGGAGTAACTGTGCTAACATTTTTAAAGCACATTTGAATAACCTAGCACATAATAGGTGTTTCTTAACTAAACTTAATAGATAAAGCTTGTGTACAGGATAATACCATAGACAAAATAACAAACAAAATGCTGTAAAAGCACAAACAACACATAAAAATGGCAAAGGATGACTATCAGTAATTGTACAGAGCTTTTACAAGTCAAAAAGCAAATTGTGACAAATTGTGAAGAAAATGGGTGAAAGATATAAATCAAATAAAAATGAAAGCCAAGTGGTTCAACCTTATCATAACTTATCATAACACAAACTTAGACAGCAATAAAATAACTGCAGATTCAGGAAATACTTGATGCCTGAAAGAAAGGAACAGCTATCTAGCCTCCCAAATGAAACCTGGTGACCTGTGGGGTGACAAACATCTGCATCAAATGGCCTGTCCAATGATGCCGCACTTCACCTTCACCATGACACTTGAGCTGCCTTGACCTGGCAACCATTTCCTAAATACACACCTCCTTAACATCTGTTGATATTTCCACTGGCTGCAACGTCCTGCTTCTCTTCCTTTATCTGGGAATATTCTCTGCATCCTTCGAGACTCAGTTCAGATGTTTTTTCTTCTGGGATGTAGTCCTTAGCTTCTCAGGAGAGATAAAATTCCCTCTTTCATATTCTCATTGTTTTTTGGTTTATATATCAACTATGGGTTGATTCCATCTTCTGATTTGTTTTATCATTCTGTGTGCATGTCTCCCAAAAGACTGCATGCTCCTTAAAGACCAAAGTAATTTTATTTTCCAGAGTTTATTTCTCTGGGACCAGCACATAGCAGAGACTTAATAAATCTTTGTAAATGATGAATGAATATCTATTCTAAAATACTTCCTCTTTATTTTCAGGAAAAATCACAAGTTCATTCTATTGTCTTTAACAGATTTATTCCTACTTAACACATAAATGTTAAAGGAAAATGGGATATTTACACCATCCATGTATTTTTCTTTTAATTTCCATCTTTATACTCTAGTGGAAAGGCTCTTCTTGTCAAATGTGTGAATTTTGATGTTCTATAAATACAAGGTTGAAAATAGAACATGCTTTATGTAAATAAGAATAGATTTCACTGAAAAGATAATACATGTGCTACATTTCATATTCTTGCAATATTTATGGGAGAATATTCAACTACAATTTGAAGTGCCAGAAAAATGCTGATAACTGAAAATGCTGTCCAGCAAGTCAGAGGTGCTTCTCCTTGCAGGTTGCCTGTCCCATTAGCTTGTCATATTTTAAAAGGCTAATGAATTCCTTTTTGATGACCAGACTCTTTTCTAACTTATGCCTTTAAATTCCCAGCTGGAGAAAAAGTAAAAGCAGAAAGACAAGCTGGAACTACAATAAGTTCCCTCCCTGGCATCATCTCCTATCATCAGTATTCATGGTATTGACTCTGAGTCAGTGGGTTAGAGAAGTAATTAGGATATTGATAGGCAGAAGCAAAGAATGTGAAAGAAGCTATGATTATCCTATTACTTGCCCTTTTCAGTGTGATGTTGAAAGCACAGGAGCAACTCTAAAACCAAATGCACCTAAGATGTCATTGTACACATGGGAAAACAAACGAACAAACAAACAAACAAACAAACAAACAAACTTCTAGGTCCCGTCCCCTAAATTATGTTATAGGTCCAAATGAATCAAACTATTTGCATTCACCTTAAGGCAAGTAGTAAAATTGGTTTTAATTGACAGAATGGCGAAAAATATGTAATTTTTGAAAAATATTTAAGTGCTTAGTAATTTCTAGCTATTTTTTTCACATGCTGGCCTAGTATTGGTTTCACATACCTCAGTTTACATTTCTACAAGAAATAAGCTATGATTAAATACGGAAAATATTTCCGATGATAAGCTAATTCATGCTTCACTGTTTTATTTCTTCTATCTTAACGCTTTGCAAAACATACATTTAAATGATAACTAATGGTCTAATTTTACAAGATCATTAAATTATAAAAAGTCTATGAAATTATAAAAGTCTATGAAGCATCTAGTCCAGCCATTTTAGTATTAAGAGGAATCAGAGGCCCAGGAGAGGAAAGGGATTTACCCAAAGTTCACAGCAGTCAGAAAGAAGCGGGCAGGAGTTCTGCTTTCTTCTCTCCCTCCTGGGAGCACTTTCCACTGGGTGATTCTGCCTTCCTGAATATGCAACCTGTTCTTTCTCACCTCCTCTTTTAAGTTAAGCAAAAAAAGTAAGACATTCTCTTTGTATATCAATATAATCATAACTTTTTAGAGTTTAGGGAGATAGAATGTAGGACAGGATAAACAGGAATTGATCGATGGTAATTATCTCATTATGTGGAGGGAAAATGTTCTTTAAGTTATGTGACACGGGTCTCACCTCCTTAATCCATATCATCTGCTAAATCAGCGGCATGTTTTGTGCTACCTTTGATTAACTTCTAAATATTTACCCTCTTTTAAATATTTAACATCTTACTGCCCAGTCTCTCTTTTACTATAGCAAACATTTCTTATATTTTGTATTATTTACATGACCAGGAAATATGCAAAGGATGTTAGAATTAGCCACTAACGAGATAAGCCCCAAAACCTGGGCTCATATCTCCATGCTGTCACTTTGTAGCTATGTGGTTTAGACAAGTCACCTAATGTAAGACTTGATTTCCTTCCTGAAAAAATGAGAACACTACTATTTGAAGGAATGGAAAAAACGCATTTAGACTAAAACTTATTCCATGGACATTCTTTCAGGTTAAAAATGTCAAATATTGGCAGTGTTATTTGGTTCACCCTAATATGTAAAGCACTGAAAGCATTTGACACATAGTAGGCACTCAATTATAAATAAAGTAATTATTTTAATTATTTTTCAAGCTTTTTTTTTTTTTTTGCTATTTTATTCATTATCAAGCCACCTTTGCACCAACCCATCATCTTAAAATTTATGTAGTGGGTACCATGTGTAAGTTTTTAGGATTGCCGCAAATGCTCTGAAAAACAATTAGTTAAATAAAATAAAGAAAAAAGTAAAACCATTTTGTGTGGAGATAATGTCTTTTTCCTCCTTTGCAATCACATTTGACAGAGGCGAGAATGAATTACAACCAAAAACTATCTTAAACACTTAGTCTGGCAATATCAAAATTCTACTCCCTGGGTAAGTTATTTTGGAATTACTGCAAAGCTTTGTTTAGAAACTGTGGCAGAGAAAGTATCTTAGTATCTTAAATAGAATCATTTTTTTTTCTTAAATGGAATGTTTTACATTTGTTTCATTGTTCTCTTTTACCTAGATAATAATAGTTAACATTTAAAAAAATTCTCATCGTAAATTGGTTATGGTCCTAATTGTGTCACATACTCTCAACAATCACATAAGGTAAGTGCTATTATTGTCCCACTTTAAAGATGAAGAACTAAAGCAGAGAGTGTGATTTGTCCAGGTCACAGAACTGGTAAGATAAATTGCTTCATGCTCAGGCATGTGCTTTTGTCCGACAGTTTATAGAGGCTATTTTTAATGGGCAGCTTTACTACTATATTGACCTTTCTCCAAAACTCCTGAGTCTGAAAAATTAGACCACATCACTTAGTCCCCCTCTTATCATTACTGAAGCATCTTAAAATGATAAATGAACTCACTGGCACGAATGAAGGGAAAGGAGGCTTTTCTGCTAAAAGCCATAGAGCTCATCTGTGCCTATTCACTTTGTGATTCAAACTCACCTTTGCTCTTTCGAAATTGCATCTATTTTGATCTTTTATGAACTCTAGCTTGAAAGTCTAGCTAATTTAATATGCGTTAGTATGCTTTAAATTTTACATTGTAGAAAATGTTTAATTTGCCACGCAGATCTTACTCTTGAAGCTTTTAAAAGTATGACAATTTTTCTACTTTTATTACAACATTTAATACTTCTGTATATGTATGGTGTGAGTCCCTAAGTCACTTCTGCAGAGGCCCTTTGAGCATGGCCAACCACATCTATGCCTCAGGAAGTTCATAACCTAAATCAGAAGAAAGAAAACTTCAACAACAACAGGAGTTGAGCCAGGCAGCTCATTTATTGAAGCCCATCTCTGTTCCAGGTTCTGGGAATCTAGCAGTGAATACAATGGATGTTATAACATTTACGGAGAAGTTAACTGTATTAGTAATTAATTTTTGCTATAACATGAAGAGCTTGGAATGCTTAAGCATGTTCACATTGTAGCAAGTAGAGAGGCTCTCTGCATTTAGTCTCTGCCTGAGTTACTCAAAGTTCTTGTCCATGAAAACGGCTGTGAGCTTGGGCCTGAATGAAATTCGATAGACTGCCGCCTTCATTGAGAAAGTCTTACTAAGAAAGAGTAGGAGCTAAAATTACGTGTGCGTCGTGAAGTAGATCATTTACATGCTGGTACAAGCGCCTTATCTCATCATGAACATTCTACCAAGGTCCTTAACTTGGTGCGGACTAGGAAGAAACAATTTGTGGATAGGCAGCCAGCATTCTCTCCTCACTTTGGATTGCATTGATCTAGACTATATGCCCACCTTGCTGAGAACTACCAACTGTAGATTCGGTTCACAAAGGCTGTAATTTGAGCGAGTGTTTAAGGAAAGACAATATCTTAGTATAAAAGACTCTGAAAAATCCCAGTTCAGAGTAGACTTTGGGGCAGCACAGACACAAAAGAGAATTTAGGACCAACCAATGTTTCTGTCTTCCAGTTATATTCTTTTAATCACAATGGTTAGGACTCTATCATTAGTTCCTTTGTGAAAAAGAATTGGAGTGTGATCAATACATATGATATTCGTTGGAGTCGCTTCTCAAACATAATGTGCATACAGATCTCCTGGGGACCTTGTTAAGAATGGGATTCTGATTTAATAAGTCTGGGCAGGCCCTAGTTTTTACATTTTCAACAAGCTTCCAGGCAATTGTAATGCTTCTGGACAGTAGGTCACATTGAGTAATGAGGCTTGGTGTTTGTGGTATTTACGATTCGTTGTATATATCATTGTAGCAAGTTAGATTCAGTCATTCTCCATATATTCTTTTGTTGTTTTCACGAAGACACAAATTAAAGATCCTGTCTATTGTAATCAAGATTCTTCTGGTCAGGGTTATTAAGAATATATGCATAAAATTTACTCATTTCTTTCTTGATATCTTGTATTTGCACAGGTATTATTAATTTTATTTGTTTGTTCATTTTTGGTATCTTGTGCTAGATATCTTTGCATTTGGTTGAACTGTGTAGGAATAAAAGCCTTGGCATTTCCCAGAAAGTAGTTCAGGTAGTTCCACATAGCAAGGGTGTCTACATTCCTATGGCTCTCAGGAAGGCACAAAAAGGGCTAAGGTGAATAAGAATAAGAGAATCTTACAATTACATCCAATCTGTGTAAGTGTGTATAAACGTGAACTTCATGTGCAATTTACATTTCCAGCTACTTTTCCACTTCTCCTCATACGGAATATTGATTTTTGTATTACTTTTTCTCTCTGGCCAACCACTGCCACAAGAACAAATTTAGAAAGCTAATGAAAAGAAAGAGAGCTCAAGTGTTATTGTTTATGACTTAGAGAAAAATCTGCAAAATCCACTTTATCACAGAGAAGAGCATGTTAGTTGCCAAGAAAAGAGAAAGCGGTAACACCACTCCCAGGATATAAAGAAACTGCTCATTTCCTAGCAGAGAGCTATCAATAAAAATTCTGGGAAAATGGATTAACAGAGAAGAGCTAAGATTTAGCTTGACCATTAATCATGGCATGTGAGAAATATTAAGTAAGCTTGAGACTCATGATTCATTCATTTATTCAACATCATGGCAAGGACATGGCACTGGGAGAGGTTTCAAAGTCTTGAGTCTGTGCCTTTCAGTCCAAATTTGTTCATTGAATATGAGCTAGACACTGTACATGTGCAGGAGATACAAATATGAATAAAAAATAACCTCTGGCCTCAAGTGGTCCACTGCTAATGGGACTGACAGACAAAATAAATTAGGGATTAAGATATATGATAAGCGTTATTCATCTCATGTCTGAGTTACATGATCCTTGAATTTAACTAAGAGACTTTATGGGGATCCTGGTTATGAGAAAACTCTATCATGTTAGGCAGATTTTTCTCCTTGTGATTTTTATCTGCTGATACAATTTTAGTTTTCTGTGGCAAAAAGGAAGTGTTTGTTTTCTTCGTTATGACAGTCTTTTAATATTTGAGCCCAACTATCACAGTTATATGTAGACAGTCTTAAAACCAAACACTTATGTCTTTTAAATTAAAATTAAGTTAAAAGAATAATAGACATACAGTTCATTTTAGCACATTACTTTACTTACATAATCAATAGAGTATATAATAAATTCATTTCAGCCAGTTAAAATCCCTGTTTTATAAATAGAAAGGAAAGGAGAGAGAGAGAGAGAGAGAGAGAGAGAGAGAGAAAGAGAGAGAGAGAGAGGGAGAGAGAGAGAAGGAAAAACTGGGGACAACATGAAACAGCAAATTTTGCTTACCTTTTCTCGAGCAAGCTGCTGATTAGCTGAGAGAATGCAAAGAGATCATTTAAGACATTTTACCTTTGGACAGCTAGATGTGTCAGCAAAGAAAACAATCTAGATTGTTTATAGATTTTCCAAAATCTGAATGTTTTCCTGTGAAGTGTGCATGGCAGCTGTCTGTCTCTCAGGGTTATTTCTTAGCCTCCCCATTTTAGCTATGCTATCTCTTGACTATTTTTCTTATTAGAACTTCTCATGCACAAAATGCTGTCTAGTCTCCGTACCATTTTAGTGAACTTAGCTTTTGAGTTTTTTCTTGAAGAAATTAATGGGCAGTATTGGCTTCACACTCTCCATGGTAACATTATAGGCTTAAAAATTAATTGGGTAGATTCAGGCCAATTTAGCATACAAAAACCAAGTATATGTTCAGGAATGGCACTTTTCTAAATGACTGTATTAGATGACTAAATTTCCTTTCCAAGAAAAAATAATCACATCCACTTTCTCCTTCTTTGTGCTTTTTAAAATAAAATATCAGTCACTACTTTGTTTCTCTTATAGGTGTTCAGATAATTGAGTTTCTGGGCAAAGTAATTGTGAAAAAGAGAAGCTATTCTGAAAAGTAATTTATGATTTTAACTGAAGCACCTAAGTAAGTTAAAATATAGAATAAATACTGTGAAAAGCCTGAATTTGACCATTATGACTCAGGATACTCAACGGAAAGGGCCCACCTCAAACAGAGCAAACATAGTGCTCAATTTATCAGAGTAAAATAAAATAGTTTCTATGAGCACTGAGTTAGGGCAAAGGAAAATAAAGGAGGAAAGAAAAGGGGATATTTTATGCCCATGTGCCTAGCTATTCTGATTGAGCAGTAAACAGTTATTGAGGACCTGCTCGATGAGGAATTTTGTGCATATTTCTAGAATGCTTTGCAATTCAATGTGTGACCTACAGAACAGCAGCTTTAGTATTATTGTGATAAGTGAATCCCAATCTACATTTTAAGAAGATTCCTAAATCTTACAAATTTTATTCATATGAAATTTAAAGTGTGAGGAGTACACCTCTAATACAAACAGGAGATCAGCATTTCCTAAATGTATGTCAATAAAGTGTTAAATTACTTCTGGGAACCAATATTTTAACAAGGAACCCAGGAGATTCTTGTCTAATGACAAGTCTGGTAAACACTGAACTAAATAAATATCTGCACTAAGGCAGATGGGGTAGGGATCAACTGTTTCTCTTCTAATTATTTTGCAGTTTTGCAGTTTATGTTTTGCACTTATTAGATACATAGAAATATTTATTTAACATGTTGACACTGAAACTGCAATTTTTAACATGATATTTGATCCCAAGTTAAAGTTTTAAACTTTTTTTTTTAATTTTTTAATTTTTTTCAGCTGTGGAACCCTTTGCTCAAATGATATATATTTTCCCACATAAAATATTCATTTAAAATATTTTAAAAATATTTTTCTTAATCTCAAAAAGACTGTGATTTAAAATCTCAGTAGCCTCCTCTTCAAAGCATATAGTCATCCACTATAAAAATCATACCCAATCAATAATTATATCGAGGACATCTACCTATTGGCCTGTTATTTCTATAAGTACAAGAGGTGTTTTATAAAATGTAATATTGTTTCCAGTAATTAATGGCTGGCACTTGAAAACAAAACTTTCAGAAGAATGTAAAGATCATCAAATACTCATTAATAAGGAGATACAGAATAAAACTTTATCCAAAACAATTACTTAGGTTTGTATATGACTCAACTAGTTATAAATAAGATGACCAAAAAAAAAAAGTCACAGGAATGTTAATTAAGGGTTTTCTTTATCCCAAAAACAGCAACAGCTAAACTAATGTCTTAACTGTAAAAACAAAAAACAAAAAACAAAAACATTTTTGATGACTTACCAATGAGCCCATGATAGCCTTTCTCACAGCAAAACATTTTATTTTATAGCATTTAAATAGTAATATTATAGAACTTTTAATGAAAAAGTCTTATTTGTCTTGAAATATGTATAAAATTTTGTAGCTGACATTGCACATTGATTTAAGGATCTACAAAATATTTTTTAAAATCTAATTTCTAAAGACTGGTTTTCAAAAGAAACAGTATCCTTAGGGCAAGAAATAATGACACTTTGTGCTTTTAAATATTGTAAAGCATTTCTCAAATGCTATTCTCACCAGAAAATCTGATAAACCAGACTAAAAAGATGCATGGTTTCAACCTTGTGTGAGTGATCCCCCAAAGACATGTTGTAGTTTTGCTGACAGGTGTGTGTGAATAGGGGAGAGAGCCCGGTGAGAGAAAACAATAAACAAGGTAGTAAATGACCTTGGCAGAACATCCAACAGACTCCTCTTTTTTCTTATTCAGTGATAATTATTTAGATTGCTTTTAGACTGCTTGAAGCATGCTGCTTGGCCAACATAACTTCTTTCCGCAAATTGTGGTAGGATTTAGGTTAAATAAAGTAAAATGACCCAAAATAGTGTTCTGAGTCTTTGAGGTAAATCATAGATTATGTGAGGATTAAACTCTTTTTAAAAATAGAATAACATGAAATCACATTAGAAGTAGATTGTAGTCCAATTGCCTAACTTAAACATCATGGTAGTATTCAGTATTGTCCTTTAGACTCTCCATTTTTAATATCGGATATGTCCACCAAGCTCTTACGTAAGCGTTGAATGCACTGAAGTGTCCTGTTCAGACTTGGGAATGGGAAGAGTTGTATTAGAACATTCTATATCGATACAGTCACTGTTGATTGTGTTGAGATCCCAGCACCTCAAAACTTTGCTTTCAGCTTCTCCACAGGCATTTGCACCTTTTCTGTTCCCTTTCCAAGTGTAAGACATATGCCCAGGAGGAGCAAGGAAAGTAGATTATTTAAGGAGCTTAAAAATAGGACTGCATTCTCTGAAGCAAGGGAAAAGATCTGCACATAACTTTCTATTGCATTTTTAGATAAAACATAGCTTGTGTTTTATGTGTAGACAATGGAAGCAAATATTCAAAAAAAATTTAGGCAAGTAATTAACTTGGACCATATACAGTTATCTGAATGTATCAATTAGGAGATGGTGGAATTAAAAATATCTAAATAATTGCTTTAATTGACTCTGGAAGGAAAGATACATTCTAAATTACCAAACATCCTTTTTACTTTTTAACTTAATTTTTTAAATCACTGAATGATTTAAAGGGCTTCATTATCTTTAAGATATAGTTCAAATATCATTCTTTATAATAATCAACTTCACATTTCTCATAGCAGTTTACTTCCTCAGACTTTAATTTAGTGAGCTAACATTTCCTCATTACCAAAAATATTGCATAATTGTCCATGTAATTCCTTTAGGAAGTTAATTGCATAGCATCCTAATTTCAGCTGGAAAATTAGCTGTCTGGGGCACATAATTTGTATGTGCCAAGATTTAAACTACTATCCAATTTTATAGTCAAATATGAAGAGCTATATTAAATGAGGAAGTCAATAATAAATCTCTCCTTCAATAAGGAACCTGTGGTTTCCTCTTCATCATTAATTCTAAATCTCAATTCCCTGACTATAGTATTCTATCACAATGCTTACATTTCCATTAGGATGAAATAATATTTTTATAATTGGCAAGATTTTGTATTAGCTGCTGATGAAAAGCAAATTTGAATCTCATTTATAGACTACAATTATTTGCCTAGACTAACTTAAATTTACCTTTGCATTTATACCTGGAAAATATTAGTGAAATCCATTTTTACCCGAAGTATATATAACTTAATTTATATAGAATGTATAGCATCATATTGAACTTCCACTTGATTTTTCTAGCATATGTCATTCTTTCAAACATTCTAGTATGTTTGCTTCTTTCATTCTCAGTTTTGTTCTTTTGGTAGAAAGGATCTAAAAATACGTGTTCTTACAAGCTACAAAGGAGTGATTTACACAGAATGACTTTTGTATGTTTAGGTCATAAAAATACCTAAAATATTTACAGAAAACCCATAAGCTCATATGATATAAATGAGACATAACAAACATGACATACTATTATTTTGATAATA
Source organism: Pteropus alecto (assembly GCF_000325575.1). Classification (NCBI taxonomy): domain Eukaryota; kingdom Metazoa; phylum Chordata; class Mammalia; order Chiroptera; family Pteropodidae; genus Pteropus; species Pteropus alecto. Next base: position 2,827,869 of record NW_006436288.1, on the reverse strand, counting down.
TTATCTGTTTAATTAATGAACAGATACTGATACTTGATATTTACATTAGGAATGAACTTAAGTAAGCATAATTCCCTTAAAGAAGCTCTCATGATGCAATGTTATCTATGACCTTTACTTGTTAACTATTCCAAAAACATTAGAATTATCCACCTCCCCCCATTCCTTTCTACTCCCCTCCCCCCATAACTGCCCAAGACCTAATCTAGCTGCTTACCTGCTGGTTCAAAGAAAGCCTCAGGTACTACATATATTATGTTTTCTAATGTAGACCGTTGCTATTTTTTAAATAAAATTTAGATATATAATTAAAATTTTTTCTCTAACCCACCCCGTTCACAATCCACGTGCCTTTGTTCTTAGGGGACACCATGCATACCCCAAGCTGGGAGACAAGAAGAGAAAAACCAGGATGGGGCTCAGGGATACTCTATCCCTCAAAACTTTGCCCTCAGGGTGGGCAATCCTTACACTTCAGAGGCTCTCAGATTCCCAGGAAAAGTAGATGTTATAAAAAGGCAAGTTCTCAGCGATATCCTTGCTTGGTGCAAAAGGTCCTCCAAAAGAGGATGATCCTCTGCAACCATCCCCCACCACACCACCCACCCTAGCTCCAGACCAATTCAGACACCAGCAACCTTTTGCTGAGCCCCATCGATACTCCATCAGCAAGGCCGTCGCACTCACGTACCCAACACCCAGGCCTTCTTCCTTCCTTCCCTTTTCCAGATTCATCCTTCCCACCCCACCCACCAGAGCAGATCCCCTTCATAGCTTTTCCTGCTCTTTAGTTTCCCATCAAAGCACTAGCTCAGCTCACAACCCCAGTAGATATTATTTGCTGTTCCTTAAATAACCAAATGCTAAATAGTCAAAATGCTAAATTTGATTATCATTCTTTAAGTCCAAAGTCTAAAACTTATATACATGTACAACATAACAGGAGTCACCATAATCAATGTCAAACACTGAACATTTATTTAAAAATACTCTCAACCATCAATAAGAAAAAAAAAATCTCTATTATTACATTAGGATATTGAGAGGGTGATTTACCATGGCTACACATTAAGAAAATGAACAACTTGAATTATGAACAATTTGAATCAAGAGAAACTTGATTCAAATTCAGGACCATCAAGCCTTGCATACTTTGAATCAAGAGAAACTTGATTCAAATTCAGGTCCATCAAGCCTTGCATACTTTGTTCTTTCCTCTAACACACTGATCAACAATGATAATGTATTCAGTAAAAATCCTATCGATATAATTATGCACCTGTGAGGGAAAAAATGGTCATAAAGTTTAAACTGTTTTGTGACAATTCTGATTAACATTGGCTCTCATATCAAATAATAACCAAAGATCTTGTATTTAGGGAACTGTTTTGCTTAGGTATGTTCACTAGTTGTGTTTGTTGACTTGACACTTCTTGTGTCAAATTGTGTCATTTTCATGCAAATATATATTTCTTTTTCTTACATCTGTAAATCTTCTTTCCTCCTCTTTCTTTCTATTTGTCTGTCTCTCTTTTCATTATACTATACCTAGTAACTCTGGTGTACCTTAATCAGACAGGCATCAAGTACCATGAGGCTCTCTCTTCTACTACAATTTCCTAAGCTTGTTGAATCTAGTGGTCCCTACTCTGAGAATAAGAGAGAGATGAACAGCTTCTTATGAGTTGATGGAAGGATACTTCCCACGAGTTGTCACTACGATCAGCATTACTTTTACACTCCTATCTACTACTTACAAGAAGCACTGATGTTGCATGATAAACAAAAGCAAATAACTGGGGCTAACAGAAATTACACTGTGCTTTACCACTTTTAAAGTGGAAAATAAGGTACATTTTCTTCTACTTTCATACCTCAGAGATAATGTTAGAGGAAAAAAATTATGCAGAAAATTTGACTTCCATCAAGGTTAAAAACATTTTTTCAAAACGCCATAAAGAAAGAATGAAACTTCGAATAACTGGTCTACTCTCCAATATTTGGCTATTTTATTAAATACAGGATGTCACTGAACTTATTTGGGGGAGAGATACTTGATAACACAGCTTTGTACAGAGTATTAAAGTAAAAATGACTGAATTTATATCTTTTTCTAATCTGAGATAATAAAAAAAGAATAGCAACAATTCTAGCAGAGACCTGTAATTACTAACATCATTAAAAATCCCCTTACACAGGGAAGCATCAAGGCATATCCAAGAGAGGGAAATATTTATGTGGTTAATATAAAATATGTATTCTTTCTTAGAAAATATAGTATCTCGGTCTCAGAGACTGAAATTAAATAATGATAAAAGAGAATACTGAAGAAAATAATCTGGAGCTACAGTCTGGGATTTTAGAGAGATCAAATCAGCCCTTTCCATCAAATGCCCCATTCCATCCCAATGGCTCCTGCTCTCTTTCAAAATTTAATGTCCTTATCTTGTAGAAGCAGTCAACTTTGAAATTGCTAGGAAGGCAAAGTGAATGAGCCTGATAAATAAATAGATTGTTTCAAGTCTTTCATACAATGATCAAAGAAAAATCTAAAAGAATAGTCATGTACGTTTTTCCTTTTTAGTCTACATTTTGCCCTCATTCATTTTGAAATTCAGTACAGTCTAATTTTCATATTTAACAAACATAATAAAGGAGAAGATAAAGTAAAAATATTTTGGGTAATTGCAAGAGAAAAGTTAGAAATCCCAGCTGTAATTACAGGGTTGGAAGTTGGTTATGGGTTATAGTACAAAAGGTGATTATACAATAGTCATATAGTTTTTGTTCTTTAATTGTTCTGTTTTGGCCCTCTAAGTAGACAGTAAGCTACCTGAAGGGAAGAAATGCATCTTCTGCTTTTTCTGTTTCTCTCACAGGACCCAGAATTGCCCAAAGACTAATACGTGGGAGTGCTTTTGCGTTAGACACTGTATTAAGCTGTAGCTAGGGATTCAACTAATACTTCGTATTTGGTGATCAACTGAATTGGGGGGAAAAACTGGTAGCTTTGTGTTTATGAACAAAATTAGTTTCCATGAGATTTTAAATAAACTGGATTATGAATAGAGGCCATACCAAGGTCTAGGCTGACATTTGTCCTTAGATTTTTTCCAAATAATGCTGAGCCCAAAAAAACCCCACTCGCAATATAATTTTACCATTAACTGAGAGATGAAGCTTATCTACTTATTAAGTACATTAATGATGAGAGAACCAGAGCCCTACATTTTAGGAGAACAATGACATTCTTATTCTTATGATACAAAGCTCAGGGAAATCACTATTTCTCTTTTTGTTGATGCAAAATTGTTCTCATAATATGACTTTTTAGTTCTTATCCTGTTTTATTAAATGTAAACTGAAAGAAAGTGAACAGAATATTATGATGCTTCTTTCTCAGCTTCATCATTTATGTGGCATTTTGTGCACTCTCTGTAAGCATGATTACATCAGGACACTTTGAATTGATGGCATTTATTTTTTACTGTGACTGATTTCAAATCCTTGAGGAAACAGTCATAACTAAACTTAATCTAAGACCATGTCATTATCATCTTTGTTTAGCCAAGGAAGTTCACTAAAGGAAAAATGCATATGAAACAGCCTAATCAGAAAGTGAGTAAACAAAGGAGCTAAAATATCAAAAAAAGATTAAAAATAACTATCAAAATCACTTTCAAAAATGATAGTATTTCGAGGTGAACATTGGATATAAGACTAAAAGAAAAAATTGATGCTGATCAAAGCATGCCCTGGACCTGAAGTTTCTGGGTTCACGATTGATTTGGCTATTCCAAAAACACAAATTTCATTTGAAGTTTTATGACTCTTTATACCTTTTCTGGGCTTACAGAAACCATTTCCTTGCATGTATCCTTACATGTGTTGTGCAACTTGTTTTAACAATATCCATATGCAATCACTGCATAATCAATAATTAACAGAAGGTGGTTTGGTACATAATTGTGATTACTATAAATCACACCATCCTCAGAGTTATAGTGAGTTATGGCTATGCCAATATTACAATGAACTCAGAAGACCTCTGAATTCTTGTCCCAGCACCATCACTAACGTATGGTATGGTAGGCAAAAGACAACTCACTGAAGCAGAGCTTAAAATGAAATAATCAAATTATATAATAAAAAATTAAATTTAATGACTTTAATATCTTAATCTGAAATGAAGTTTCCTTTAGCAACTATACAGAAATATTTTGAATTTGCACTTGATCTCACAGTTGTCAGTATCATATTCACATCCTCTTCTGTGGATCTCATGTCTTGCTGTTTTAGTTCTCCTCCACTGGTAAGACCATAGAGTTCCATCGATCTTGATAAAATGGAACAGTTCATTATGAACTCATCTTCTGGTATGAAAAAAGCTTGTGGCTCAGGATATATTATTTAGAATAGTAACAACTGACTTTCAATAAATTAACAATGAGAAAGATTTACTTTAGAATTTTTCCTTTTCTTAAAATGTAATATTCAGTATAGTGTAAGGAGAATATAGATAATCTTTGATAATGGTTTACCAGTTTTTCTCACCAAGAAGGATAGCATTGATTTTCTTCTCCCCTCATGGAGTCTACATTATTAAATATTTTTGTCTACCTACTAGGTAATTAGGAAATCATGCAATTTCCCATTTATATTTACCAAGACATATAAGACTATAAATTAGAGTTTCTGATTAGTATGAAATATCATTGTTACCATGCTGAGATAGTTAAAAAGTTGCCCCAAAGCTCAGAAACATATATTTTCAGTTGGCCCACACTGCCTTAATGCAAGCAAAGAGCAATTTCCATTAGACACACCAGAAGAGCCTTTCTAAAATTCAGAGTCTTTGGATGCCTAGATCTTTTACTAGATGCCATTCGTGATATATGTATGTGGCAATCAAGCAATAAAACTTATTTATTTCTTCAAATATATGCACAGAAATACATGTTTAACTATTTTCTGCCAAACATTGAGAGATATTGTGTCTCTAAATGTGCAGAAGTCAGCTGACATGTAGAATGGAAAGAATATGGATTTTGAGTTAGATAAATCTTACTAAATATGAGTTGTGTAAATTTTTTTCTTAGTCTCAGATTATTCATTTGTGGAATATGATAACATTCACCTGAAAAACATTGGCAACCTTTGTGTCATAAAATATTGAAAGCCACATTTTTAAAATATATGAAATGGTTAAGAAGTCAATGTCCTGATTATATAAATAATGCTCACAAATAATCAAAAAGATTCTTCAATAGAAAAATGGACAAAGTATATAAAATTCACTAACAAAAATATATATGGTCAATCACCATTTAAAAATGTCAGTGTCTTGAGAAATCAGAGGCAAATTAAAATAATATGATGCTTTTCACTTATGAAATTAGCAAAGACTTTTAGAAAGAGTACTGGAGACTAGTGAGGGGTTCATTTTGTTGTTCTGTCCAATACTATTTATTGTATATACCAGGTAGTCTTTGAAAATGGGGATAAAATACCTTACATTCTGGAGTGTGTGTGTGCGTGTGTGTGTGTGTGTGTGTGTGTGTTTAGTGTTTAAGAGTGTCAGACAATAATTAGGTAAATAAACAGAGTTATAAATTGATCTAAGTACTGTGAAAGAAATGAACAAAGGACTCTGATAGAAAATAATGGGAAAGGAGATAGGAAGTTCAGGGTAAGCCCCTCAACAAAAGTACATTAGGCTAAAATTGGAGAGATGAGAAGTAACTAGATTTGTTTAGAGCCTGAAAAAAAGTCTCTAGGCAGAAGAAACAGCAAGTCCAAAGGCATTGAGTTAAGGGAAGACTAAGTGTGCTTTCAGAACTGTCAGAAGTTCAGAACTGTCAGAAGTTCTGAAACTTCTGACAGTTCTGAAAGCACACTTAGTCTTCCCTTAGACCAAGGGAAGTGTGGCAAGATGGGAAGGGGCCAGGCTGGAAGGGGCCAGGTCATTCAGGGCCCTTCAGACCATGGTGAGGGGTTTGAATGTTATTTTTAGTGTAAAGTCAAACAGATATAAACTCTAAATGAATGAGAAAGCAAATGTTTACTTTGGGTATAGAATATAAAATAAAAATGTATCAATCGAATAGAAATAAAACTACAAAACTGATAAGATTTAAATTGTCAACATTGATATAATGTGGCAGATAATCTCTGCTGACATTCTGTTACATTTAATGTATGTACGTAGTACCAAGTGTGACAATGTAGGTTCTTTTTAGTTACACATACTTATATAATAATACCAATATTCTTATTTTAGTTATTTTGAAACTATCCTTTACTTTGCTCATCATTTATATTTTGTTTGGCTTGAATCCACTATTTTCTCATCCTATAACTATTTTCTTTCATCCTACATATCAATAGTTAGAATAACTAAACTAGTACTGCTTGATGACAGTGAAATAACAGACACCAGAATCTCTAAGAGAGATTAGCACTCCTATGTTTATTGAAGCACTATTCACAATACCTAAGATGTGGAAATAATTTAAATGTCCATCAACAGATGAATAGATAAACTGTTATATGCATCTAATGGAATATTATTCAGCCTTAAAAAAAAGAAAGAAATTCTGCAATATGCAAAAACATGAATGAATTTTGAGCATATTATGCTAAGTGAAATAAGCCAGACACAGAAAGATAAGAACTACATAATTCCCCTTATATGAGACATCTAAAATAGATGCATAAAATCAAAGTCTGAAATGGTAGTTACCAAGGGTTATGTGGAAGGCGAAATTGGGCATTATTAATCGACAGTCATAATGTTTCAGTTATGTAAAACAAATAAGCTCTAGAGATCTGCTGTACCACATTTCACCTACAGTCAACACTAATGTAAGAGGATAGATCTCATGTTGTGTTTCTAGCACAATAAAATTTTTTTAAGTCAGTCATAAAATAAATATCAGCATTTATCATCTTGATTACCTAGAATATTTTTATATGTATATTTATTTATACGCATTTGAATTGTTATCAAATGGGAACATAACATTTAAAAATTTACATAGAAAAAACTCAGTCCTCCAAGAATATGTCCAAAGACTCCACCCAGGTGAGAAGCGCCAGTCTAAGCCAGAGTCCTGTGGACAGTTCCTTCAGAGAGAGGACTTGGAGTTCTCAGAATTCATAATTGAAAATCTCACTAAGCTGAGGTAAACGAATTTCCAAAAATCTTATGCTTCAAGGAGAAATTTCTATTGTGTTTTCTTATTGCTCTGGTTAAACCTTCTAATTTAAGTTCCAAAAGCTCCTTTCATGCCCTAAATTAAAGGTAGAATTTAGTTAAACAAATATCAAATTCCCATCTGGGCACTAAAATAATCCTGACAATTCTTCCATTTCATATTGAAATAAAATGCTAGACCATTTCTGTGTTTAAGAAGCATGACCCATAGTTAGAATTCAATGAAATGATGGGGTACAATTTATATTCTAATGAATTTTAATTAATTTTTAATTAAATATAGAAAATTGAATGTTTAGACAAAATATAAAATTATAGTTGGCAAGGAGAACAAAATGTGCAATAGATCTTGCTTTTCAATCAACTCTGAAGAATTTGCAAAGCAGTGTAAAAAAAACCCCAGCAATGTGAAATAGTCTAATGAAATCTAACCTACAAAATATTTTATAGTTCATTTGAAGAATCAATTTTAACATACAGTGAATTTTCAGTTATTTGCCTGTAGGATATCTGTTTTATATTTTGTGCATAACAATTTTGTCATCCCTGGTTACATTTAACCAAACTATGGGTAGATGATATAGCAGAAGCAGTGCAAACTCATTTTACTGTTAGCTTAATCTATACATACAACACACATCATACGAACACATATTTCATAAAGAAATTTATTCAGAGAAAAAGACATGGCTTTCATTCATGTTACAATTACTCTTTATTGTGATTCAGTCATCATTTCCTCAAACATTAAGTTTTCTCTATCATAGACAGTAGTGATATCTGTCAAATAATTATTGTTCCTCACTTTGGCCCGTTATAATTAGATATGGTCAAGTGACTAATTTTGGCTAGTAAGTTGTAAATGGTAGTGTCTTGTGAATTGCTGGACTGGAATATCTGGGGAGTCATTTCACTCTTGAACAGTTTCTCTCTCTTGATAAAACACTCTCGCTCTCTCTCGCTCTCTCTCGCTCTCTCTCTCTCTCATACACACACACACACACATACACACACACACACACGTGCACGCATATAGACTGGCAATATTTGAGATGACAGCTGTTTTACTGAGCTACATCTCTTAATGACAGTGATGGGAAGATGAGAAGAGATCCCAATCATATAGAATGATCAAAAATAAATTGTCTTGAGCTACTAAAATTTCAGGGTCATTTGTTTCCATATCATTAGCCAGGCTATTCTAAGTAATACAAACTATGTGCAACACATTGGTGTACTACTAGGTGCCCTAGGGGTACTAAGAGATTCATCTGTGAGCAGGACAAAAATAGTCACTGACAACATGGTGCTTATATTTTAGTGAAGATACTTAGCACTGATAAAATGGAAATTGCATGAAGGTAGGGACTTTTGTACATTTTCTTCATGGCCGTATCTTAGGGCTAGAAAAGTACCCAGTGTAAAGTAGATGCTGATCTACAAACTAGTTACAGAGGGAGAACCTGCTGTCTGCACAGCTCCCCGCCCGCTAACGAGACTTAGTTTGATGGCTTAGTCTCATATTCAGAGCAATACAGGAAGAATGTGCACAGAATGTTGTAGAAAAAATGGTTCATTTCCTTACCATGGTCTCTTTTGAAGATCTTTGGAGAGATTTCTTCCTCGTTTGATACTAAGTTTATTTCTAAATGAGGCACTATATACTGTTTGGAATTATGAGATCAAGAGAGAAAATGTCTAAGATGATTTCCAACTACTTTAGAGATCTCTAACACTTTCTTGATGGATGCTTCTTTGTTATCATTTGCAGGAATCTGAAGCTTCCTTCTGAACCAACTAATCTATTCTATTGTGAGGTGTCTCTAATGGTTAGCAAGCTTTTCTAGGTTTGAGCCAAACTCTAAAGAAATAAAAAAGAAAACTCTAGGACTGGTTTCTAGTGTATGATAATTTGATATGCCTAAAACATGGTAACTACTAAGTTGTACATAGTTACTTTGATTAAGCATATGATAATGAAAATATTTGAAATATAAAACATGATCATTCTAACCATAGGTATTGATTAAGGACCCACTTTGAATCAGAAACAGTTAAAGTTCTGTAAAGGGTTACATTCACATGATATTGAACAGGTATTCTGAGGATTTAACTAAATTTACTAAATACCTAGCAATTTACTAAATACCTAGGCAATTTAAATTTCATTTAATTCTCCCAATTCTCTATGGTAAGTTTCCTTGTCCTTATAGTAAAGATGAAGTAATAAAGAAACCAAGATTCAGAGAGCTATTTTTCATAAGAAATATAGATATAGCTAGTATATAAATAGCAGACCTAGAATTTGAGCACATCTCTGTCAGTTTTTTTCCACTGTACCCAGAGGATCAAAGGACAAAAGTAAAAGAGAAAGTAAAACTGCACATGGGAAGAAGGCTTGGCTTCAGGGTGCCAAAGAACCATTATTTTAAAATAGTAGGCCAAAAAAGGGGAGATTATTAAAAGACTACATCTGAACATTTGAACAATGCTGTGTTTCTATGAACAACTGATTTCACAATCACAATAAGCCGTCTATTAATGTGATACCAGTGATATTGTTAGTGTTAAAAGTGCTCACCATCCACTTACACCAGTCCCATTGTGACCACTTTAGATTTCTCTTCGCCTCTCTCCGATTTATCTTCACATTAAAGATGGGAGCATAACTGTGTTAGAAGCATCAGTTAATTCTTGCCTTGCCCCCCTGCTGCCTGTTTTGTGGATGTTGGTTTTGTTTTGAGGTTTATTCCTTTTACTCTTAATTCTTCAGTGTAGCTAAAAACAGGATTTGTGGTCAGGAGAGGTAGTCCATCGCCATAATAATGCATATTCCCAACCGCCACAAAGTCTATCTTAGAAGGATTTAAGTTCTTAACTAGGTATGTTTTTGGTTATATTGGTTAATTAGTATTCAGATCTTTCTTGTATATTATCTGCACCTCCTCCTCTTCCCCTCACAGAACCCAATAGAATGTAAGATCCTTGAGGGCTGGAACTTTTTGTGTTTTGTTTCTTGCTCCTAAAACAGTAGATTGCATATAGATGCTCAATAAAGATTAGTTGATGAATGAATAAGTTAAGATAATAGCCACAAACCTTATACCCTGGGGGCCATTTGGCCTTCTCAGAGGACTGCATTGAGGGTTGTGTATATTCATGTTCTCACTTAGAAGAGAAATGAGCTTGTGAAATTCAACTTCATTGAAATGTGGCTATTTTGAAGAACACTGGATAACTGAGGCCAATTCAAAACAACATAACTGAAGTAAACACTCATTCTGTTTGTCAGCCCAAGGAGGGACTTTTCAATCAAAATGATCTGGCTTAGAACCTAACTTCTTTATTTTATTGTCTATAATGTGGGCACAATGGTAGTAATCTCTTAGTATTATTGCAAGGAGTAAATAACACATGTGAAAGCATATTGCACAGTGATTGGCACATTGTTGTTTAATGAAAGCCTATTTCTGTTCTTCTTTTGTATAAATAAAAACACAGTTGTTAGAAATATAAATATTATCAGTTGCTTCAATCCTGATGGCTAAAGAAAGCAAATCTAATTAGAAAGAAATGTAATCTTTGAGTTACAAATTTTGATGATAGGCCAATGGCTTAAAATATATTATTTCAGTATATCACCGTATCTTTCTGTTGAGGACAAATGCAGTCTTAGGATTTAGTAGTGCCTTGTAAACAAAGAGAAAAATATACAATAACTCATGCCAATGCCAAGCTCACGGATAGCCAAAAATGGCAAAATCCTCAAGATTGCCTTAATTTCATCAGTCATAGAACTCAGCCACTTCCTGGGAGAGTAGTTTCTAAAAACACCCTATCTACGTTGTATGTGATCCTTCTAAAATTCAATTTTCTTTTGCTAGACTTCTCATGGGAAGGCAAAATATTAAGTCTGTTTTGTTATAAAGCCCAAAGGGAAGGGCTATGTTAAGAGGAGTAAATGTCCTAATAACAATGCCTCCTTGACTTCCATTTTATTTTCTTCCTCTACAGAATCATAGATGTCCATATCTTGTTGAAGCATGAGCCTATGTCAGACAAAAAACAGTACAGGGAACAAGCCTGTAGATACTTGATCTGGCCCTATAAATTTGTTTCTGGATTCTTTGTTCAGTGAGTTTCTTTTTGATATTTTCTGAATCATATATTATTATCACACCATGTTAAGAATTATATTTTGGATCCAATTTTTTACAGTTAGTTCTAAGCTGTATAAATAGTATTGACTCAAAGCAATTTCTTTCCAGCAACTTTGGTTTAAAAATATAGTAATTCAGTAACATTTAAGGCTATACTATTACTAAGGATATCTGTTTTTCTCAAAGTTAATCATACATGCCTAACTAAATTATTTTCCCCCATTTTTAAGGAATTTTTAAAATCACAATTGAAGACACAAGCATGATTCAAGTAAGTTCAGCACCTGTTTAAACATTAATTTGCGCATGCAAAAATACAAATGTATACACCCAAATATATACATTTATGTATATGAGCCTGTATATTTATGCATAAATTCACACACACATTGTAAATTCCACATCACATATTCAGATACATTTCTATGAGAACATATCCAAAGAGGCATTCTACTTGTAGAAAGAAAGAAAAGAAAAGAACTACTATAGAATTTGGGACCTTCTAGAAATGATATACTACACACACATACACACACACACACACATTGCTGTTCTGTGTTCTCAATGGCAACACACACACACACACACACACACACAAACACATTGCTGTTCTGTGTTCTCAATGGTGAAAGAACTCATGAGGAATTAGACACCTGCTTCTGTTTATAACCTTAAGTAGTCCCAAAGGCCTGATTACTTTGAAACAACCATACACTTGCCTTGGTTCATTGCTTAATCAATCTTTTCAGGCACACCAGAATATCCCATTTTTCAATACAACAGCTTTCGTCATCAGTATGCGTGTTCTTTAATTCTGCAATGCTGTCATATATTGAGAGACAATCAAGTGAAGTAGGTTGTTATCTCTTCAAAAGCACTAGTAATTCAAATTTGGACAGCTTCAATTTAGTCAGGGTAATTGTGGAAATATGCCTTCCTTCTTTCGTGCTGCAGTCTAACACTTAATAGTTTTGCAAATCTTACTGCACTAAACTACAGGTAATAAGAAAATAAAATTAAGATGTTGGTCATAAAATTAGCCAATATAACACATTAAAGACCCAATTCTGAGAGAGGTATATGGAAAGATATTTTATTGTTCACATTATTATTGGAGGAATGAAGGCTTTTATGTGGAAAAAAAAAAACCTTTTTTCACTCTCAAGTCTTTGATTTCTCTGTCACCTGATTAAAACTCATTCATACTGTCCCAAACCCAAACAACAACGGCCACCACCTAGCTCTGCCTCTTCCTCTTCAAACCATCATCCCTTTACTCTTTGTCTTTTCAAGGGTCAATTTATTAGAAGCGTTTAAACTCATTGCCTAAATTTCCTCAGTCTCCCTGTATTTCTCAATCCCCTACAATCTGACATCTGCCCCTGCTCTTCTGCTTTAATTGCTCAAGCGAAGAAAAATAATATCTTCCTATTTTTATATCTATTGGCCTCATTTAATTCTTAATTCCATTGTTATACTCAGCAATATTTCGCATTGAAGACCATTTCTCTCTCCTTAAAATATTTTCCACCCCAGGTTTGGGAATATTGCTCTTGCCTTATTCTCCTTCTTGATCTCTCTTTCTACGTCTCTTTCACTGCATGCTTTTCCTTTGCTTCCTTAATATTAGTGTTACTAGAGTTTTCATCTGTTCTACTGTGTATGATTTCTTCTTTTCCTATGACATCTTCTCCAGGTGATAAGTAGGGTTCAAGTCCATCTCAAATGGATCTAATGGAACATAGACAAACCCTAAAATTATTTTCCCAGGCTCTTGAATATATAATTTAGATAGCTATACTTTGTAGTTGGAGGAAGCTTTAAATGGCTACCTGATTAGGCAGCACCAGCCATTGTGGTGGGAAAGGCTACGTAAAGCTGCTGAAACTGCATAACCCCTCACCATCTCCAGCAAAAATAGCAATCAGAAATCGAACTTCATGCCCAGAGAATTTTAGACATTAACACCACCATTAAGAACTTAAGAATTGCAAAAGTAGAGATTCCTAATAATTCTATTTAATTAATTTGTCTGACCTTTGAATAAACCAGATGGATCAGGGCATATGACAGTGAATAAGCAAAACTTAAGCAAGTGGTAATCCTAATTACCTCATGTTGTATGTGGCATCTTTTGGGGGATAGATTAATTCAGTCTCTTGTGCTTGATATATGGCTACGACTGATATGGTGAATGTGTTCTCCTCAACCCCCCTCAGTGAGAGAAATCAAAACAAGATCAGTTTTACAGACGCTGTCTTGCCTCAGAGTTCCATTAAATCTCCTGCTCTCTGTCACTATATAGTTTGCAAAGACCTTGATTGTTCTTATATTCTGCAACACATCACGTTGGTTCGAATGCTGGTGAAATAAATGGTAATTTGACATGATTAGCAGGAAGTGGCCAGTATTCTAGGCATCTTAATAAGATGCCCGTGTGCCAAAGGGCAAACCTCAATAGAAGACTCAAGGAAAAGCCTCTCAGGTCCTAGAGCAAGGCCATTCCTTCTGTAGCAGAGAATTATGCAACATTTGGAAAAGATAATTCTTGTATGATATGAATCCTAGCAGAGGCCTAATGCCCAGTCTTCGAACACCAATTGACTATAGGACTAGAGTTATTTATTATCTAATCCACTGAATCATAAGTTTGGACAAAAGGAGAAGTGATTTATTATGAATATAACATTTAGGATTGGGCCTTAAAAGCTCCAAAGACACAAAGAAATTACATAACCAGGTGGCCAAATGCCTAAATCATTTGTGTGGTACCAATACCACTCCTACAGCTTATAGCTATGGCATCATGGGGGACCCTATGACTAAATGACAAAGGAGACAACAATTGAATTGAGTACTGACTCACAGATAAGTTAGTGTGATCTGTTCATGTTGGCTTTACTGAGTAATTGTTACCCTCCAGGCTCACTTAGGAATGGCGCTAAGGAACATGATGAGGAGAGTAGGTCTTCAAAGATAACATTTGGAAGTTCACTTTCCATGGAAGGATAAGTGGTCTGAGTTTTGGGCTCCTGAGCAGGGTGAATAGTTCGGCTAGTTAGTCGGGACTCAGAAGAAAGACAATTAGAAGATAAGAGACAATGAAATCTTAGGATGACGCATGCAACTGGATCTATGGAAGCAGGCACAATGTGTCCATTTGTTTGTGTCTCATGTTAATGCCCACCCGGGAGCATTTTACCTCAGAAGAGACACTCAGTAACCAAATGGATAGAAAGACTTGTTCTGTGATGTCAGCTAGCCTCTTCCTTGGGCAACTTAGGCGCTAGCAGAATAGAACCATGGACAGAGGGACCATGGTGGCCCGGATATAGCTCTGCAGGCTCAACTGCAGGCTCCTTTTATCTGACATTTATCTAGCCACTACCAACTAGTCAGGAACAGAGAACAATATCGAGTCCACATTTTGACACCATCCTTCAAGGAGACCAGTCACTACTTGGTGATAGATTGATTTTTATCAGACTCAATCCCCCTTTTCAGAATTGATGCCTCTTCTGCACATGCATTTGCTTTCTCTGCCTCTAGGGCCAACACTAACATTGTCACCATCCGATGGCTTATACAATGTCTGATATATTTTTTCATGGTTTCACACACTAAGTTATCTCAGTTTTATTATACAAGAGATTGAAAAATGGGCACATAAACCCATTTGTCTTACCAGATATTTCATCACCTAGGGGCAGAATAATGGAATGGTTAGTGAGAGGCCCTGCGAACACACAAATTTAGGTATAAACCCTTGAGTTGGGATCTAGGATGTGGTATATGTACTAAATCAGTGACTGATATGTGGTGCTGTCTTCAGTACCTGGAATATGTGGGTTCCAGAGCCAAGGCATAATAGTAGGTTTGGTTCATCTCACTATTCCTTTCAGGGACTCACTTGTGGATTCATGCTCCTCATCTCCACAAACAAAGATTTTTGCAGGATTAGTGCCCTTTGTTTGGGAAAAGGACTGTTTTTGTCAGAGGACAGTATAGAACTACTTACTATGTTTCGCTTTAACTTGAAATGACAGCTACTACTTGGTCATTTGGGTTGCCCATGCCATTGCAGCAGCCAAGGTGAAGAATTATTATACTGGTGGAGGTAATTGACTCTAATTTCTTTGAGGTGCTGGGATTGGTGCAACATCATGGGAACAGGGAGGAGTATGTCTGGAACCACAGCATTCATGAGGAGTGAATATTTATTTTTCTGTACCAAAGGATAATGTAAATGGACAGTTATAACAAATGACCCCAAAAGGAAAGGCAACCAAGGGCTCAGATCTCTCAAGTATGAAAATCAAGGCCATCTCAGCAGACAAGAAAATTAAGCCAGCCAAAGTATTGGCCAAAAGTGAGAAAAATTAATAGAATAAATAGTGAAAAAGGAAGATTAAAAATATCAGTTATGATCTTGGTACTGGCTACAACAGCGAAGACTGAAATTTGTTTTAATAACTTGTGGAATTAAACCTTTCACAGCCCACCCCTTAGCCCAGCTACTGCTGTACTGACTAGTTCAACTAAATGCTTCAACAGGCTTTACCCTGGTTCAGCCATACAGTACCTTATGGTCTAGACCATGTAACTCTTACTTCCTGCCATGGACTTCTTGGCACAATGGTGTGGACACCCCTGAGACCATACTTGGTCCTAATGTACGTCTGCACCACCAGAAGCTCATTACTTAAGTTCCAACCATAAGTAATGGGGATGGAGACCAATGGATGACGGCTTCCCCTATTGCCCTCAAGCCATCAATTGTTAAATATATTTCATAAGGCCTTCTAGAAGATCCCGTGAGACTAAACAATGGTGACTCCTGTGGCAGCTTGCCAATAACACATTTTCAAATTTTTTTTTCCTCTTT
>NW_006436288.1:2793089-2811590 GCF_000325575.1 Pteropus alecto | reverse complement strand
CTTGTTCTCTGATTATATTCTGAAATTAAATAAACTACCTTTATACAAGCCTTGGTCTCTGGCTCTGTTTTGGGGGCAACTCTAAATTAAAACAGGACTTGAAAAAGTTTTTGGAGGTAACTTTTATTTGGAGACTCTCTAGAAACATGAAATGAAGGGGCAGCTGAGTCCTGTCTATCAATTTCTTGAGCCTGAATAACCAACTGGCTGTGTCAATGGAAACCAGGCAATGTTGCAAAGGGAGCTACTTGTTGAATTGGGGAGATTATCAGTTTAATCTCAAATTGTAGAATTAAATATGGAATTCACTCAGAAAGTGTTTGGCATTGCAAGCCTGGATTTAAGGTGAAAGGATGAAATTGGGTAATAGTCAAAGTTGTATGAAAGGATGAGCTTATCATTAAAGAGATAACAGCTATTCACTAAATGTGACAGCAATATTTGGGGAACATAGTTAGACCAAATCTCTTCATTAATAAACTGAGCTCCCTGAATGTGAAACTAGAGAAAACGTTGTTCTGAATGTCATTCTTCGCTTTCACATTTATTGTGCCATTCACACTGAGATTCTTGTTACCTGGCTATTTAAAGATTCTCTGGAGGGAAAAAAATACTGTCAAGATGGATTTTTCTTTAAGAAGACAAAAAAAAAAAAAATAGGCCTTTTCTATGATTAGTCAGTGAGAGCCAGGAAAGAGGTCAAACAAGAGTTGATGTTTTTCTGGGATGGAGAAGAGAATGAACATCTCTGTTGGATTTTTTTTTAAAGGATATGTTATGTGCTTATTAAATATGAAAAATTTTCAGCCAGTTATGACAACAATTTCAAAGAATAAAATTATTTAAGGAATTTTACCGTTAACACTTTATGGACGTGCTCAGTGATATAAACTTTTAAAAATCTCCTCTGAAACTAATCAAAACATTTTAGAGTAACTAAATTTCCACTAAATTTACATTAATATTAAACATGTTATTATCTTTCCTACTAAAAAATAAAAAAGCACATGGTGTATCTATTAGTCATTTCTTAAGGTTGAATACTAAACAAGAACTTTTTCCAAATAAAGAGTTATTCAACTCAGATAGGACCTTATCATTTTAGGGGTTTTATTATTCTTTTGGCATTTGTTAATGGCAGAACTCTCTGTGTATTACCAAAGGTCTTTTAAATCTTATAATTTCTAAGCAATTTAAAGTATAGGAAGAAAAAAGACTCAATGTTTTTTTAAGTAAAACAGAATTTTACCATAAAACAGGGAGGGTGAGTGGGTGGATATCTTTTTTATATCATTCAAACAAAGTGTAGAAATTTCTATGTAATATTTATTCTTGAATTCACATAATTTTTCCTTGAATTCCTTTTAAAATTAAAAATTTCTTGAGTAATCCATATATTGCTTTCTCACATGATGGAAATTAATCATACTTCCAGTAAGAAGACAAACCTGCACATCGTTTTTTATGGTTAAAAAATAATCTGTGCTTGCAAGGAAAAAAATCTACTCTCTCTTTTAACATTCCCAGAAGCCCTCTGCATTGGCCTGGCTAGAGGTTGTTCTATAATGAGCACTGTATGCAGTGAAGTGGATCTCTTTTTGCTTTCCTGACAGAGCACCACAATTCACATAAATCAAATTGCAAGAACAGCAGATTAATCAGCCCCATAGATATATACAGCGATAGTCTCTGTTCGAACCAGAAAAACCCTTTGAATTCTGGCATTACAATAATAACACAGGAACTGTTTTTCTAAGACTGGTCTCATCAAAGAGATATGCTTTTGAGTTTGAAAACCACTGGTTAAGTTTTTTTCTGGTTTGTTATGCAGTAAAATATTAGTGTTTCAGCATTTATTTCTCTTATTTAAGTAACTGACCTTGCGTTATTGACCTTTTATTCATTTGTTTGTTAGTTCATTCATTCATTCAGCAGAGATATACAGTACCAGGTTATCTTCTGGATACTGGCATACTCAGATGGCATGATCCCTGACAAAAATGAATTTATGGTCAAATGGGAGATGCAGGCAGAGATAAAAACAAAGTATTAGGGGAGCATTAAAAAAAAAACATTTCAGTGCTGATGAGGACAGCAGAGAGGGCTTCACTAAGGAAATAACATTTGAAGAGAAGGAGTAGATGTCATCAGGTGGGTGAGAACTGCTCCAGGACAGGAACAGCATGAGGACCAGCATGGGGTTCTGGAGCAGGTGAGCATGTGTGGGAAATTAGGAGTTCTGGGGGTAAGGACAGCTCCGTCTCTGACCTTTTTTAACAACATGTTAAAATGTTTGGACTTTTTCCTGGGGACAGTAGCAATTTTATTTTTTTTTCTAGAGGAGGCTAAAGATCAAATTAATTTTGGAAGTGATAATTAATGGCCATGTTCTAGATGCTTAAGTCATTGGGTTGTATGATTGGAAATGAGGACTGGAGGTAGGTTTAAGAAGAATCTGAACACTGAATAAAGGAATCTAAAATGTACCATGTAAGCAGTGAAGATTTACAAAAAGTGAGCAGTGGAGTGACATGATGAAAACAATGCTTTTCTTGATATATATGCTTACATGGGATCATTTTTCTTTAGGTTGCTCATTTTTATTTTAATTCTGAGACATATCTGGCTTACAAAAGTTTTCACGAGCTATGTAATTTAAAAATAAAAAGGCTTTCTATGGATACTTCAAGCCAGTCTTCATCTGAGATGAATCTAATATCAGGTGTTACTAATACTTGGTAGCCCAAAATAAATGGCAAAGAAGGAATAACTATTTATAAAAGCAGTTTCTGGAGAACTAAGAACCTTTGGGTCTAGCTACTTGTCTGTTAGGGAAGAGTTGGGAACATATAGGCAAGTGTCTGACAAAGACAGTTAAGTATCGAGCATCGTTATCATGAGCAGAGCTAAGCTATATAACATTGTGTGTGGGTTCTACATTCTGAAAAATATATATATAATGCTATTAAACAGGCTACTGGCTATGAGACAGAACTCCGAGAATCCTTACAGGAAAATTTTTTTTTTTGCTGTTTTTGCCTTTACATGGAAAACCCATAATATATAGTGCATCCTCAATCAATATACATATAGGCTTAACCATATGAAATTGCCTATAGTTGACTTTTTTCGACATGCAATCAGCAATTTCACATGGTTCAAAATAATCCACGCACATGCATGCACACACAGAGATAGATTTTATGTACCAAGTTTTACATGTATGCTGTTTGTTTGTTTATTTGTTTGTTTAGTGATTTGGGGGGACTAATTCTGCGAAGTCTGTATTCTCTATAGGGGGCAGCCATTGTACTCTCTGTTTGATTAACTAAGCAAATAACTGGTCAGCGATTTTCTTAAATACCTTGAACCAATAAGTCTTCTACCCTTTTCCAAGGAACTTTATGTGTTGGAGAACTCTAGCAATGCTCAAGTAATTTATAATTCTGCTTTTGCTACTACTTCCTGCTTATAAGGGGCCTCAGCCAGAGATACTTATAAGTATGGCCTTCTAAATACCAGCAACATGTCAGAACTTTTCACAAAGACCACTATGAACATCTCACTGCCAGGTCTTCCTTTTATGTTGTTTTCCAGACTCTCCTTTGTCCCAATGGTCAATGTAAAAATCTGTGATATTAAACAATTTCTGCTGATTGTCTTGAACAAATGCCTTAGAATAGGGCTTTTGAGCCCAGAATCAGGTCAAATAATGGCAATGCCATGTGAATAGGACTTTTCCAGGAAGCTCTGAGACAAATCAAACGATAATAATGCTCTTGGGATGGAACTATTTCAGTAGCTCCAAACATGGGCTGCCCCCTGCATCCTCCAAGGCTGCTGGTTTTCAAGGCTACTTGAGAACTGGGGAGGAGGGGATGGGTGCAGGTCAAGTGTAAAAGCCATAAATCATATTGTTCTTACTGAGATTAATCAGTTTTTCTTGAATAAACATCCTTTAGATCGTTGCAAGCCTTTGGTAATTTCTAGAGCTCTGAAAAAGTTGAGTTGAATAATATTTTTTTCTGTGTTTTCACTATTTTTATGGAGAAGTAGATTTATGGAAGTTCTCACTTTGACATCCCAGAATTTCCAAGCTCCTTGATTGACTCTTATTTTTACTTTATTCCCTTCCCGGTATTTTAATGACCCAATTTCTATTTGAGAGAAAAAAAGGTCCTTTCTATGGGTAGTATACTTGCCTAAAAATTGTTCTGTGTCATTCCAAAACTAGGCAAAAATTGTTCTGTGTCATTCCAAAACTAGGCGACAAATATTTTCAAAGCATAATTATTAACAAAACTCTATATCAAACAGCATTTTTTCTAACTTATTCTATATCTTCATTCCTTTCCTTTAATCAATTGTTCTTCGTATTTTGTGAGTGGTAGAATCTTTGGGAAAATGTGATGAATAGTATGGACTCTCGCCTTTAAGTAAACACAGGTAAATACAAAAATACACACTTTTTAGAATGTGTTCATGAACCTGAGTCTCTAAGCTCTCTCTGGAGACTAAGACATTAAGAATTTTTCAGAATTTTATATGACATTTGTTTATAATCGCTGTTCTTATGTTTCCTACCATCTTTGTCTCTGAAAACATTTATCCTTGATAGTAAACAGAAGGATAAAAATCAACATTTATTGAGTGTTCATTAAATGTCAGTCACTATGTTATATAAAATGACTTGTGCATAATAGGTGCTTAACAATTATATTCTGAATAAATATTACTTTACCTATATTATTTCAGCCTTCCTGTTTCAACTTTTAACAGATAAACATTGCCCTCAATAAAAAGCTAGGATAGTTTGATAATATGTTACACTCAAGAAGCATCAGAGTGGTGGGAAAAAAAGATGAAAAGTCCTGCCGAAATTAGGAATAGATTCAAAATTGACTTTGGAAAGCTTTAGAAATCTCTCAATTTCCACTACTCCTAAGATCTTCCACCCCACAAGATCTTTCAGTATGAAAAAGTGTAAAACCACTGATGAAGATTTGCTCTGAGAGACCTCCGTTGTGATACCAATCTCAACACCCAAATTACTTTCTCTTCCTCTCCTATCGTGTGTCTCCCACAGGACAATTTGCCATCACCATGCTAGCATTAACAGTCCGAGGCAGCAAAACCTATGTTTAATTTCATGACCTCAAAATTACGTTTGTTTCTACCAAGCCTCTTTGCCCACTTCACTTAACATTTTAGATATGGATCTAAATATGGTAACAGCTTCCTATAGGTGCTGTAATTATTTCTACTTTAATTTTTCTATGTATTTTAACAAGATCCCATGTAAAACATCTAGAGATACTAATTACTGCCTGTCCTATAAACTTATACTCCAATTTCTCTTGTGACAGTCATGTCATTAACTGACTCAGAACCAACTCTAATTAATCAACTGACAAATATAGATGGTCCACCTGCCTGCACCAGTTTTAGTCTGAATCCAGCACAAAATAATTCTCTGCAAAATTGCTGGTGAAAATTCTTGACACTGGTAAGTCTATTTATTCTCAGGCTGAATTATATAGAAAAAATGAGTATTTTCATCATATTTCAAAAGTAATATCTAGTTTACCTTTAGTGGTGGGTTCAATTCACAAGAAAGCAGGGAGAGTCTTGAGTATCCTTCTCATGCCCATCTAACATTCTCAACAGTTTATTATTGTAAACAAATTCTTGCAAGGTATATCACTTTCAAGTAGTTAGTTTTACTGTTTCGGCTACATTCCAATCTGTATAATTACACTGTTCTTCCTCTTGAAGAAAAATAAAATCCCACCAAATTATTGTAGTTTTAATTAGAGACATTTATTTTTTTCATTGTGTGATTCTTTCCTGCTAACCATATCCTGCCACTTTATATCTCTGTGATCTTGGGCAAGTTATACAAACTATACAAACTATATACAAACAAGTTATATAACAAGTTATACAAGTTATACAAACTATACAAACTTTAGTTTTCTCTCTCCGAAGAAGTTATTCTTTACTTTCTCTCTTGACACAAACAAGAAACTATCAAATTGTATTTTCACTGCCGCATAGCAGCTGTGGTCAATAAAAGGGCTGTGTTTTATAATCGGTAAGAATCTCCTAATCAGTTCCATTAATGACTTTAGAGTCTTCCTGACGAAAAGCATTATGGAACTAGAAAGTTATACTTTTGTACAAATGGTTTCTGCTATAGATAGCAGAGTGAAGAGTTTCCCAGTTTGTTCCCCTTAGGCCTCAACATTCACATTATTAATCAAGTATCTCGAGTTCTAAATTGCATCCCAACATGCTAAGAAGGCAGAAAACATTCTCGGCACATGCGCATAAGTGATTCATCAGCAATATTAATATGCCACAAATACTTGACACACAGAAGAATGTATGAGGAGAATTTGGTGGACAAAATGTATTTTAGGGAAACTCACAATTTAAAGAATTTTACAAAGTCGAATTCCCTTAAAGAACATTTTTAATTAGCAACGACAACAACAAAAAAATGAAAGTCTAATTCCTCTTAAATCTTACCCCAGGAACTGTATTTCTTTCTTGTCCATTTCTCAAATTTGCCTCAAACTCAGACTTTGTGCTGTGATCTTTCCATTTCCTTTGCCAAAGGACAAAAATTAGCAGTCACAGGATGACATACCCAATATTCAAAAGCAAGATTTGGTAGCAAGATCAGAGCTCTTTTCCATAGGGAGGGCTCTTCACTTTCTGTAGCAGCCATTGAGAGAATTGGAAGTACTAGGTGACCAGTGGAGCCGGTGTGGTTGCCTCCTGTTGAGTGGAACTTGGACCCTTTAGGATGAGCGTGAAGTGAATCTCACCATCTAGGAATTTACTCAGCTGCTTGAAGCTATTTGGGGTTGAATTTAGTTTAGCTTAGTGAATTTTCCTTAAACTGTCTTTCCCTTTGATGTAAGTATATTATTTAGATGAGACACAACTTCCTAAGGTAAATTCTTGCTTTCTTAGAAGATACACATTAAAATAGTTTTTCAGTTATTTTAAAACCATTTTCTCCCTTAAGCATAAGAAAAACCATGTGACAATAAACAAATTTTTGAATTCCAAAGACCTAAACACATTTTAAACAGTGATATTCAAAGTCTGAATTGTTTTTACTTTTTAAAAACAAGTTTTCTATACTTTTGTTTGAAACTCACTTATATAAATTGAATGATCATGTGCATTGGCCAGATTTAGGGGAAGAGGAGAGGGGATGGAAGAAGAGGAAGAGACCAGGGCATCTAAAA
Organism: Pteropus alecto; assembly: GCF_000325575.1. Classification (NCBI taxonomy): domain Eukaryota; kingdom Metazoa; phylum Chordata; class Mammalia; order Chiroptera; family Pteropodidae; genus Pteropus; species Pteropus alecto. The sequence goes on along the minus strand of NW_006436288.1, from coordinate 2,804,328 downwards.
TCTAGGGTTTCTCAAGACTGCCACTGAAGGGTAAGGGGATGTGTCTAGGGTAGAAAAAATATAGTCAAAATTAGATTCAGAATTCTTGGCAAAGATAGGAGCAAATGGTCAAAGCTGGAGAAGTGATGCAGATGGATCCTCGGCTAGAGTCTCTAACTGCAATGAGTTGGTATTAGAAGAGCAAAATTTGGTATATCGATTTCTTCAAGAGCATGTTCGAATTGTTCAAATGGTGAGATCAGTGATTCTAAGATTCAAGTGTATGGCTCAGTGGCATCAATACGTACTATTCTGTTGCAGAACAAAATCATTCAGTCTTTTTCCTTATTCAGCCAAATGTATACAGACACTGAAAAAAATTCAGAGAATGTTTTGGGACAGGTATCCAGCATTATTGCTAAGGCTTAATAAGTCCTACAAACACTCCCACCTCCTTCCTTGACAAACAAGGATAACAACTCCCAAGTACATTTAATTATAGCCAAGAAGCTGGATTGCAGGGCTGGTATGTTGAATGTGCTTCTTTCCTTCTAACACAGGGTTCTTTGTGACGGCACTGCTTTGACCTGTCATAATATAGTAATAGAAAACTCTGCAATTACAGTGAAATAGACAGAAAGATGATAAGTGGGGTTTTGGATTAAAGCATTTAGGAACCCACTGAAATCAATTATGGTAAATATTTCCAGAAAACCCACCTGACATTCTTTAGAGAGTTTTTACTATAGTGATTTATTTGTGGACAGAGAAGCCAAGAAAATACATCAGTTAAACAGCTAATTCTACAACATAATCTCATTTTAGCTGAACCTCGTTTTTCTGATTTTGTATGGTCTACATGCTAATATTTTAATATGCATAATATTCTGATGCCACGAAGTATCTACGAGTTTACAAACTTTGTCATAAGAGAAACTCTTGGAGTGTTAGTAATACTAGTAAAATTAACATTATGTCAATCAGTCAGATCCTTCGATCTCTGTTTGAAGAAATTTTAAATTAACGGTGATGGCATTTGTTTGCAAAGAGCCTTAAGTCCTTTGCAATTATTTTTTTGTGTGTCAACCTAAGTTAGGTCTTGAATATGATTGCTTTTGCTTAGGTAGTATGAGTCACATTCAATTACTCCTTGTTAATCAGATCAAACCACTGACTCATATTTAGCTTCTGCTCAAACACAGCTTCTAAATTTTGTGGTTTTTAACTCACTCTGCTATTCTATTTCTATTAAGTCGTAGCTTCCTCCCCTGTGTTTGCTCACTGGGTTTCTTGGACCCAAGCCTAAGATCTTAACATTTATCCTTGACAACTTTCATCTCGTTTTCAGCCTATAGCTCTACCCTATTAAAATCTTTTTGAATTCAGATTCTGTCACCCAACATATTCATTATCTTTTAAATCTAGGCAAGTTGAAGGAGGTGTGTTTAATTTGTAGCCCAGCCAGTGTTGCACAGCTGCTCTTAGAAAAATAGAGCATGATTAAACACCATGTGGAGAAGAGGTAATTACTTTCTTTTGTCCCTGGAGAAGATAGTTTCAAAGTCTTGCAAAAGTAAGATATTGAGGAAGATCAAGGAATTAATCTTCTGAATATTTACTTTTATTCCATATTAATTTCAAACTTCATTCCATATAGAAACGCAGCTCTGGTTTATTTTGTTAAGAGAGTGCCAATTTTCCTCCCTAGACATGCTCAAGGTCAGCACAGAAATTAAATTTCTGCCATCTTGAATTTATAGCCTATTCCTTCTTACAAGTTTTATTCTAATCACATTTGGCAAAGCATTCCAAGTTTAGGTTGAATAATTAAGTTTAAAAAGCTCAAGTAATAATTAAAATATATATAATTTAAAAAATGTTTCAACTGAAAACATTTCAGAAAATAGGTTTAGCTTTTCTGATTTGGAATTAGAAAGTTCTGTACGTATTTATCTATACTATAATACTTACAGATTTACATTTTAAAAGAGTTCATGTAATTTATTAATACCTGTTGAACATGCATGTCATAATTTCTTTTCTTTTTTTTTTGAAACTAGAATTTATATTATCATCTAAATCACTTCTAGATTAGGAAATCATTCCTTTTGGTATATTGGTTCTTATTTTACTAGACATAGTTCCTAGTTCCCAATTCATTTCCTAGTGAACTCGAAAACATTATAAACTATATCACAGAAGAAAGGGCATGTCATAATAAGATACATAAACCTGAGAAAATGCTCTGTAAATATCAGTTATTTCCAATTTGTTGTTTGCTCTCTAAATGCCTGATATATTCAAAGTAAATCTAATCCAAAAAAGTTAGATAAAATATACTTAGAAACATTAAAGAATAGATGAACTTTTAATACTGAAATTATATTGCATTTCTAAAATAAAATTAAAGTATGATACTACTGTATAAAACTTGGCATCTACTTCTGATGCATATAGCCAAAAAAGATAGGTTTGAACTAAACACCCAATTCTCTATTTACTGTCCAATCAGGGTTACACTTCATCTTGCATTGTTTTCTCAGCAGTTGCTGGTGGCTTTCATAGTTTCTGGTGAATCTGGAGTCCTCAGTGATTTTCAGAGGTGCTTCAGAAGCTTGGAGAATGAGATGCAATGGCGGTGGAAATGTCTCCATAAATGGGGTCTATGGGATAGTTTGTGCGTATAGATTATGTTGTTCCAGAGGAGCTTGATATGAGCATAAGGATAATGGAGAGGGGTGGTTATTCTCCACATAGAAGTTTGTTTTTATGTTGAATCCTATAATATAGTATATTATAACACAGCATCACATCTACTTGGTGACAAAACTTCAAGGATATTTTTTTTTTTAACAGTTGACAAAGATCCACACAACTTACAGTTCTTTTAACTCATTCATTCATTTAGTCATTTGTGCTCTTTAATCCAGATTCACTGCTGGGTACTTGGTTTATTTATTGGACAGATCAGAATAACTTCTTTTTCTATGGCAAATACAAGGTTCAGTAATAGAACACTTTGTTAATGAACCTTGACCAAATAAGCCCTATTCTTCTACTGTTCTGAGTTTCTGAAGAAGTGGTTCCTGATCTATTTATTACTAAATATTTATAATATCTTATCTTGTATTCATATATATTTTATATGTTGTAGTTTAAAATACTAATAAATATATTATCAACTGTTTAATATATTATCAACTGTTTAATAAATATATTATCAACTAAATATATTATCAACTGTTTAAATTCTGGAGGCTAATAACATGATTTTTTTTTGTTGCTTCCGCATACTACTTTAAGACAGTACTTGGAACAGAAAATTTTGCAATTATTTTTTGTCACAGTATTTATTATGATTATATACTATTTGTGTTCTTTGACAATGGGTACATAGTATATTATTATATGCTTTGAAAATGCATCTTCTGTGCTATAACAAGAGATCTTTAATCATGAACCTCATTTCTGTTTTCTATTCTCTGAACACTTAACGATCTGCCAGAAACTAGTCCAGGTGCAAAAGAGACAGCAGTGAGCCGCACTGAAAAGTTTCTTCCCTGATGAATCTCATTTTAGTGTAAACACATAAGTAAATAAAATAGTTCCTACATGTGATACATTTTAAGAGGATATAATGTGATACTGGCGATTTTAGAAAGCAAAACAGAGGAAAGGCCCGTTTTTGATTGTGTGGTCAGGAACAACCACTTTGAAAATGTTGATCTTTAAATGGAGTCTTAAGAAATAAAGAAAAATAGCTAACCACTTGAAGAGTTGAACATTTGAGACAAAAGAGACAGGAAGAACAAAGGCTGTGAATAAGGAAAACACTTGGGGAACTATTTAAGGTCAACGTTGTTGAAGCAAAGCTAGGGGGCGCTGTACAAGACGAGATGAGAAAGTGGAAGGACAAACTCTGATCTATAAGAAAGTCCTGCAGTGATGCTACCTATAGAATCAACATAAAACAAACAAACAAACAAACAAAAATACTCTGTTCTAGTAAGTCAATGAAAACAAATTATAAAAACATGATAAAAAAATAGACTTATTCACAACAGTAACCAAAACTTTTTACTATCTTAGAAAAAATATAACAAAGCCATTGCAAATCAATACGATGATAAAGAATCTTAAAGAAGGCCTGAATAAATGGAAAGATACAACTATGTTCACACATGGATGAGAATCAAAATTATTTTAAATGTTAATTATCTCCCCACCCAAATCTATCCATTAAAATATAATTTGCCTCTAGTGGTCTCTGAGGTAATGTACTCTTTCCTTCAGAATAGCAGGCTTGGTCTTCTGAAAAATACATAATCTTCTTGCATCTCACTTGTATCAAACTTACTTTGGAGTATAGTCCAGTTTCGACTGAGGTTTTATATTACAGAATTAAGCTGAATTCTGGATGCACCTAAAATTCAACTTTGACTGCACAAATATATAAACTGTATATGATCATTTCGATCTCACTTTATACAAGATCTCAGGAGGGAATAAATGAAAGTGATGTAAAAATGGCAATGGTCTTTTGGGAGACTCATGTAAACTGAGCATAAACTCTTTAATGGATATAATGAAAACTGAACTGAAGTTCTGGCAGTGATGAACTTTCCATGTTGGCCTAGGGTTTGTACCTGCCACCAACAACTGTACACATTTAATAAGCAACATCTATGACATGAACTAACAGGTAAAAGATATAGACTATAGAGTGCAGCAGAAAGCATACTAGATCAACAGATGGAAAACTTGAATTTTTGTTCTGTCTTTGCTTTAACTACTGTGAGAACTTGAAGAATTCATTTAAAGTTGAGTTTCTTTCATTTAAGCAATTTGCAAACTAGGTTAGAGATTCTCTATCGGACTAAGCAAAGTTGACTGTCTGCCGTGGGAAGGAAGCCAGGTCATGGTGGAAGTCCTGTCTGAAATGTTTGGAGACTTGGGGGAGTAGATAAGAGTAGAGATGAAGTTGAATAATGGTATTCACCAAGATCAGGTAAATTGGACTCAAGAAGGGATAGATGGTCTTAACTAAACAATTTCTTAACTAAAAAATCCACAGTGAACATCTGCTGATTTGAAAACATTTTCTTAATGTCCATTTCTATTTCGTTTAAACCGTTCTGTTTATTGAAATGAATCAGTCAAGTTACTGCACACATCGTTCAGGGAGGTGAAGGCAGGATGAGTAGAATTCCCTTGAGCACAATCTGAAACAATCTTCCAGAGCCATCAATTGTTGACAGTAGCAGTCAGAATACGTTGGCATGCAGTAATTAGAGATGGAGAGGCACAATTTCCACTAACATGTTCTATTATTAGTGTATTTCAGCAGCAAAGCTGCAAACAAAGGCAATAGCCTGTCTGCTTATAGGGAATTACTTGAGACTGCAGGACCTGGTTATGCTCTGCACTAGGCCAGTATTCACACCACACGCACTGCACAAAACTGCTGTCACCAAGGTGATAGCCACCCCCACGGTGAGAGCATAGAGAGATAAACAGTGGAATGAAGGCAACAAGGAAGCTGGAAACAGCTCTTAGCCACAGCCTTGACCATGACTCTTGAAACCTCTCTAACTAAAGCCATACCCCTTACTTGTCTAATACAGTACAGAAAAGATATATATAAGAATAAAAGCAAAGAGACAATTAAAAAATAATCATAGAGGAATGAAACAAAAAAGAAAAAAATATCATTTTGAAACAACAAATGTATTTAAGATTTAAATATGGTTTATCCTATTTCATCCTTACAGAAGAATGAACTGATTTTCAGAGAGATTTTAAGTACCTCGCTCGGGTTACAAAGAAGATAAAATGTTTTGTTTGATGTGAAGCCTAGGGAACATTCTGCTCCACCAATCGGCTACTAAAGGTAGACGAGAGATGGGGAAGAAGAGAACAATATCCCAAGAATAAAGTGCTGCTTCATCTCTAGTGAATTTTATCTCATAGGCATAAACATTTAGAGAGGGATGAACTCCGGGGCCCAGGGATACCCATCTTCCCATTTAGGGCCATCATTACACAGGGTCAAAAACAGAAAAATCAGCAAATATAAAATATTTTTTCTTCATTATTAATAGAGCACTTAGATAAAAATTAAAATTGGGAGTGACTTCTTTGCATAGAATAAAGAAGAAAATTGGGGAAAATAATTTAATTCTTAAAGGTGTCTCTAGAAAATTCACATATGTAGAACGTTTCTCCAAGACAAAGACACATGTATGAAATACTACTTTCTGTAAAGTTCAGTCTAAGATGGTTATCGTGTGCCATGATTTCTCTATAAATGTTACCATGGTTTTATTTAAATTTTCTTTGGTTGTTTAAAATTCTGAATTTTAATTTTATTTTAGTCATTATTAACATCTATAAAATTTTGATGCCAAAAAAACAAAAGGCTACTTATTAATTCAATGAGTCTCTGAGCAACATTTTTGCCTATAACAATATCAGGCAAGGCTCCAGTCACAACTTACGCCTGTCATTTTCTGTAATTAAAAGTACACAGTCATATTTATGCATTCTGCCTCCTAGCAGCTGCAGTTAGATTAACTGTGAACAAAGAAAACATTTTGACACAGTTAATTATATGGCAGTTCTCCTTTGCTAGCAAATACCAGCTACCTCCTCAAATGAATAAAAGCACTTTTTTGTTATTTTCTTTTATATAATAATATAAATAGCCATGAAAAGTTTTATTTTAAATGCACAAGGAGTTTTAATCCTAACACTTCAGTCTAAAAAGCATTAAACTAGCTGTAGACTTTTAATGAAGATGTATGACTATCAGATTTAAAAGATCTGGCCAAAGTATTTTCTTTGTGGGGCAAGATTTCAAGCATTTTTTAAAAACTTCAGATGAGGAGAAAGATGAGCATAGGATTTAGTTTTATCTTTGCAATAAATTAGAGATCACGAATAAATTCCTACATCCCTTGTCCTGTACATGAGCACAATACTACTTCTCAGGAAGTGTTTTCTTAATAGTGGGAAATAAAATTGCCCAGCAAGAACTGCACTGTTCCTGGGCAGACAAGGGAGATTGGCAGCTGAATCATCTGCCTAAGACCATGAGCTAAGATGGAAATCCATGGAAGGGGGAGAGTATAGTTATAGTTTATTACATAAAACCCCTAAGGACCTGTGATTAATGATGAGAAAGATCGTTTCTGGTCACTATCTTCAGTCCTTTGTAGGAAAAGAGAGTTGGGAGTGAAGCAGTGAGAACTGTGGAGCAGATACTCAACCCAGCCTAAAAAAAGGCCCATCTCGATGACAGTGCTGGAAGGAGGCAGAGAGAAATGTCAGCAGCATGAGTCACAGTTGCATTCATTTTAAATCTGTGTGCTTCTCTTTTCTTTTCTTTTTTCCTTCATCCTTCCTCTCAATTTTTTTTTTTTTTTTTGGCTACTAAGAATTTCAAAAATAATAGAACTAAGGAGATCAGTATAATCTAAAGGAGAATGTATTGGGGGGAAATATGCAGAGCAGTGAATGGCTGTGCTAATAATTACATGGATAGAGAATTTTGGTCTTTAAAGATCTTTTATTAAATTTCCATGGAAATATGCAACAGTGCACTGAAATTTACTCAGTGGCTATGAGAATGGGCTTTGGAGTCAGTCCCCTTTGGTTACTTCATATCTCTGAAGCTTGTTTTTCTCATTTGCAAAATGAGGGTCAATTTACTTGTCTCAGGGTTGTTGTGAGTATTCAGTAAGATAATGTATATAAGGTATTTATTGTAACATATAGGAAGCCCTCCTTAAATGGCCCCTCTTATTATTACTACTCAGTAATATATAAATGCACACTTTAAAATGGAAGAAAAACAAGCTTTCTTGTTACCCTTACAGTCAAATAAATGCTTGAAATTCTCTTAGATGAGTAATATTACATAAACTTTAAGTTTTTAGCTTTATGGGATGTGTGTGTGTGTGTGTGTGTGTGTGTGTGTGTGTGGTGAAGGAGACTTCTATGTCTAATGGAAATTGAAATATGCATATGAATGAGAATATTAAATTGAAGCTGTCTATTTCAGGCACAGCACGAGAAGGCAGGTTCTTTGGAAACGAAAGGCTGAGAAAAATAGAAAGCAGCACGAAAAGAGGAAAACCAAATATGACATGGACTGACTCCATAAAAGAAGTCATAGGCCAGAGTCTACAGGGGCTGAGCAGGGCTGTTGAGGACAAGACACTGCGGACATCACTCATTCATAGGGTGGCCAGGAGTCAGAGCTGACTCAATGGCACGTGACACATTAAGGTGAATATCTGAAAAATGAGTGATTGCATGTTGAAAAACACATATTGATGATGATGTCAGGAATCAGACCATGCTGAAAGCAAACAATTTGTTTTACAATCAAATTCTTCAGGAAGAAAACAATAGATATTTATTCCTAACAATGCAGTTTCTCGACGACTGACAAAATCTACTGCACAGAGAAACTATTAAGGCTCTGTGTGGATTCACTGCTATGCGAAATGAAGGTAACTAAACCTGTTTATGTAAGCTTCTCTTTTAATTCATGTAAGCTTCTCTTTTAATTCATGTGTATCAAGGCTGAATCACATTTCCTCTAATTTGAGTAGTACATCTTCGCAATGGCAGAATACAACTCCTCTGCTCCCTCTGGGTTTTTACACCTCTGAAAATCCCGTCCCCTACTCTGCATCCTTGGCATTCACTTCTCTGGAAATAATGGCTTCTATGGCTATGAACTATGCATAGTTCCTAACTTCCTCTAAAAATGACACTTGAATAATTTAGGGAGAACTGATGTGGTGATGATAGCGGGTCAAGTGGAATGAGCTCTGCAACACACTCTTCCTCTCGCCAGACCCATTACCAGGGCTACATGCTGGGCTCAGGCTCCAGCAGGGTGCTCACTGGCCAGGAGCCAAGAGCTGAGACAATGGGATGCTTCCTCCAAGTGCATCCAGAGAGAGGAGCCTCCTTTGGCTTTAAAGAGACGTGGAGACACTGCATGCTTTGCATTCTCATTTAGTGCGCAGATCATCCACAGTAATGTTCAGATGACATGTTTTCCCTGAGGTTATTTATTTAAAAGCTTCAGAATGTATAGAGCTAGTAGAATTTGAGTGTTTGCATGGGATGGAAAAATAACATTTAAAAAAAAAATTCTATAAGTAGCAAGTTATAGAGACTCAAACCAGCTTAAGAATAAAAGGGATTTTTTTTTTTTTGTATTGGGGAAATTCAGTAAGGCGTGAATGGATTTAGGTACTTAAATGACATCATCATGAAATATTGTTTCTTTAATATCTTTACTTTTCTCTGATAGTTTCAGTAATTGTTGTCAAGTTTTCTCTAAGTGGTAGAAAACTGTCCTTGAAGAGCTAAAAGTTTTGTAGTTTTTCATCTCCTGATCTCAGACATCTCTGTTTCCCTGTGCACCTATAATCTTTGAAACAATATACACTGATTATCTTTTCTTGGTTTGTGTGCCCACCTCTGGACCAATTTTTATATCGAAGGGTTTGGATACCCCAATTTACCAGCCTGACATGTAACCTTATAATGGAGGCAGGAATCTTGCTGACAGCCCCACTGGAATCACCTGGACTAGGGGAAGAATAATTCCTATAAGAAAGAATATAAGGCACACATTCATGACTGGTTTCAAATACTTAACGTAATACACTATTTGTAAATTAAATGTTGGACTTGAGAATTTTAGGGGTTCAAAGTTGTTTGCTTATATTTCCAGGGTGACTGTGAAGTCAAACTGTGGGCCTGTACCTTGGGGACTACAGCATTTACATGAAAGTATTTTGTCAAATTGTTGAATCTGGAAACTTGGAAGATCTCAGTTTCTCCAAGTCCCTTACATGGTTTATTCTATGCAAGGAACCCATTGCAGCCAATAGATCTCCAAGTTTCCATTTTGCATTTCAAAGCCAAGATAATGAGAAAAAAGGCAAAAAGAAATCAAGAACTCTTCTCTTAAAGCTCATATGCTAAGGAATCCAGTTCTGAAGTTGTCAGGGTGAGCAAAAGAATGCCAAGCCTTGCAGCTCAGTGGGCCAAGTTCTGTTCTCAGCCACATGCCTGGAGCTTCCATTGATATCAATGAGAGTTGTGTGTGTATGTGAACTGAGGACAGAAGTTGGCTGTGTATAAATAGCTCTGCAATGGTGAAACTCTCTTCTTGTGTATCTGGTACAACAGAGGTAGTCTTTTGCAGTTAGTGACTGCTTCCCTCTCTAATAAAGTAACCAGACAGTTTCAAGAAATTCTATACCAGAATATTTTATGGCAATGATTTTATTTAAAAAATTTTGGCTAGGGAAAATGGAGCAGTATTTGCCCTAAATTTCTCATTTTCCACTAGCAAACTCAAGCCAGGTTTAACAGTTCTTTGCAAAAGCAGCCTTCACTGTTCCCTTGGCTGTGCTGTCAATCAGCTAACTGGGGGTGGGAGTGGGGGGAAGTCAATATGTTCCTTAAGAGGTTACAAAGTTATCTATAGCAATGTGTTTATATTCACGCTGGCTGCCAATACTACAAAAGCTGCATTGCATAGAGAGTCTTCTATGGGAACAGGGCTCTGACCCCATTAGGCAGGATACACAGATAGGATTTAGGGTCCCTTGGTCATCTGCCATTCTGCCAGCAGCCCCGGTATGTAATTCAGCACATTGATGTTAAGCTCAGATGAGAATTTCAGAGCAGAGTTAAATATAGACCCATACACTATGCCCCTAGAAATACAAGATTTCGCCAAGGTTTTTATATGAAGTGTTCAAGTTGATGAAAGTTACCTATAGGTAGGTGACTTTCAAATCCTCATCTTTAATCCATTTCTCAGTTCTAAACTCCAGACTGACATATAACTGGCTTCTGAACATTTTTACTTGGGTAACGATTCATACTTTGAATTCATCCAAAACTTAACTTTTATCTCACCCTACCCCAACCCAGAATTCCTACTATGGCCTCTTTATCTAATTGCACCATCTTTATTCTAATAATTCAAGCCAGAAAACTGGTAGAATGGCATATACAAAGGACAGGAGATGGTGAGAATGAGTATCAAGTTTGAGAAACCGAGAAAAGTTGAGAGTGAACACAGCATAAAAAGTGAGAAAGGGGGAAGAAATGATGCTAGAGGAATAGTTGTAAACCAGATCAAGAAAGAATGCTAAGCCCATGAAGGAGTGTGGATTTTATCCAAAACATCATGGAAAGCATTTTATGTGTATGTAGGGAA
>NW_006436288.1:2785107-2792984 GCF_000325575.1 Pteropus alecto | reverse complement strand
AGATGACAGACTTTATCTTGCTCAATTCAATTATTCTTTGACTAACTGAATTAGCTGGTAGCTCCCTCATTACCACTTTTTATATCGAGATTTCTTTCATCGATCATCTCATTTTTCTTTTTTTATGCAACTAATAGAACATTCAGGATTCTTGGAAAAGGTTGGCTGATGATCTTCTGGTCTATAATATCACACCTGAGGGAAGCATTAAGCTTCTCTGGGATCAATAACAGATTGAGTTGAGCAGAGCTTGTTCCCTCATGCTCCCTCTGTCTCTGACAAGCTGTGGACAACTTCCCATGGCTCCATATCAGAGAGAATGAGAAGCAAGTCTCCACATGTAAAAATGCTGCAGATACGCTCATTATATCCAAGTTGAGGATGCAACGGGAAAAACAAAATAACTCACATGATAACATTTTGAAAACTTAAGTGAAAAAGAGATTTGAAATAAAGTTTCTGGAGGCAAAGTTCTATGTGATACAGTTTGTCCTTTTAGTGGTAGCACATTTATGACAGTCAATTACTGCTAAATGAGAAGAAAAACCCAGCAGGTACTTAGACTTGGTATTCAAAACATGGTTTGAGGATATGGGCAGTTTATATGTTTGTCAGAGAATACAGAGAGGCGCTAAAGCCTGAAAGTCAAAACCGGGAAAATAAATAAAAAATTTAGAAGCTAAAATCCAATAGATTAAAAAGAAAGATGCTCAAGGCACCAGAGAAATGAGACCTATCATATTTGTGAAAGTTTCTGATTCACATTTTGTTCTAAAACACTAAATGGCTGGAAGAATTTATAAAACGTATGAGAGGAGTTCAGAGGGTAGAAGAAGGGTAGGGAATGGGGGAAGATATTCAGGTCAGATTTGATCTCTAAACTGGAAAAAATAGAGTCCTTTCCATGTCCTTGTCCCTCTCGACTTCTCTAGTGCCTCCCTGATATTTATAAAGACAAAATGAAGGCAGAAGGGCTTTAAGAGCCTCCTAACACATAGTAAGCTTTAAATATGTAGTTATTCTATAAAGTAATTGACACAGGCAATTAAATTTCTTGTTCAAGATATAACCAAGGCTGCATGCTAAATTCAGGCAAATATTATTCTCCATGTGAGAATAATAACTGTGTAGGTAGTTTCTGATGTGTTAATAATATGTATATTCCAATGATTTATATATGAGACAAAAGAGAGGAAGTAAGAAGAAATGACTCTCTCTATATAAAGTGTAAATAATAAAAATATAGACCAGGGAGTAGAGAGGAAAGATGGGACAGAAGAGAAATTGTACAAAGATAGGATGATAGGAGGCTGGTGGGTGTACACAGCTGGAATCACTTAATTCTTCTGTGCCCTAAAACAATTTAGTACCCAGTTGAAATCATATCTCATTTCAACCTTGGGAAATAAAGTGGCTAATGATGAACTGACCTTTCGTGCCATGAGCTATGGAATTCTTCCTAGGTAGGAACATGGTATAAAGCATTTCAGGATTTATCATGGAGGTATGGTGCCATGGAAGTGAGAGGTTGGTATGTGAGGCCATCTGGTGAGATGCAACTTGTCAGTCTCCCAGATGGTTTGTGAAAAGAGGGAGACTTGATATTGAACTGAGATCAGCATATCAAAAGAGCCATGAAATCACAAACTTAAAACCTTTTTTTCCATATAGTATTTTGAAAGCTTCATTTAGAAAATTTTATATAAATTTTACATGACCTGAAAGATCACATATAAAAGTTTTAGTTTACAATATGGAACTATTTCAATAATATATACCACATTTTCTTTCACCTCTTTTGATAGGTGTTTTATTAATCTTAAGTTACTGAGTTAGGAGGAAGAAATTGATATTATTTTCATTGATTTATTTGCATATGCCTAAATTTTATAAGACGTCTGTGGAAGGAGATCTAGTAGAATTTGACTATCCTGAATTATTCTTTTGGAAAAAGCAAGCTCTAAAAAGTGCTGTGTCTGTGAAATACATTTTATTACTTGAAGATAATCAGCAATTTGAATTTAAATTTCCAAATAAATGTATTCCAGAACCATTTGGATTACGTTCACCACCAATGATTCTGAAAATAATGTAATCAGCAAGCATTGCTCTCACAGTATGGCATATTTCCCATTTCCCCATAATTCTGATTTTTAACATTAACAATGTTTAAAAGTGGGAATTTTGAAATGACACAAGTTTATTATTATTATCTCATGTTTTTTTCAAGACATAAAAACTGTTTTTCATATTTACCTTCTATTTTAATTAGAACATGATAATAATTATATAGACTCGAATTAAAATTCTTCCTCAACTTAGGAAAATAAAGATTTTTAAATTTTAACTGAATTCATGTAAAATGGTTACTTATTTGGGACAGCTAATGTAAAAATGAAAATACTTTTGTGATAAATAGGGCTTTTAATAGTTTATAATAGTTCTATGACTGTGGAATTTTGAATTAAATCCCTGGGGGCAAAGCATCAAATATAAATAAACTTTTGACTTTATATTTATTTTCACATTCAAATAATATGTCAAACTTTATACAGATTATTAAACGGAATGTATTTAATATAGGCTTTTTTCTTTCTTTTTAGTTGGGTTGTTTTCATGTTTTTTTTAATCTTGCTGCATACTATCAAACAGATTATTTTACTGTTCACTCATCTATTCAACTTCACTAGAAAATGAACAAGGTAAATGGAGGAAAATCAAATTAGATAAGTATTTTTTGCTACTGTTAATAAGATGAAGGGAGTTGGGGATCTCTGCTTCTGTCTGAGTGGAATTCAGACATGCTTGAAATATTAGTGGGACAAGAATTCCAGAAATCCATTGGCTCATAGCTGACAAGCTCCTAGGGAAAAAACAAACAAACAACAAAATATAATCTTGACCCAGTAAAAAGCTTTAGTTATCAAGTGCAGGGAAATTTTCAAGTGCATAGGGGAAGGTGTTGGGGTTGGCAGCGGCAGTACCTGGTGCAGTGGGGGATGTCAAACAGGAACATAAGGCCTGGAAGGACAAAGGTGGCACCCAGAGGAACTGGGGTTCCACGGCAAATGTCCCTCAGGGCCATCTGAGAAAGCACCTGAGTGGGCACTTTATAGGAAGACAGCTGATGCCTCGTGTGTACTGATGGGGCCAACTACTCTACAACTGGGGTTATTACTGTAAATATGTACCCATTTATATCAAAAATGAGTAAAACTCAAGGAATCAGATTAGCACAGTATTTGGAATACAACTGTTACTTGATAAATGTTCCTTGAAGATATGAATGAACTGTGGTTAAAAATAACGTATGAAAGATGACTAGTGATCATAGACTGTATGACTAGAATTCATAACAGTCATATGTATGAAGTCAAGTGAAAATCATTTTTTATGGGAATGATCTGATCAGTAGATAACAGGTGGAGCTGAACTGAAAGTACTTCTCCATCAGACCCAAATATTTTATAAATATTATATATTAAATCATTATAGTCATGTAATCAGGCCGTGATTACAGATGATCCAAAGTTAATGTGAGTATGGTAAACTATTTTTTTTTAAAAAAAGGAATGTACCGTAGTATTAATTATAGCTCTCTGTGACACACTACACACATGGACAGATACACATAAATGTGGAGAAAGAAAATACCTCCATACCAGAGCAAATGAAATGGGGAATGCAGTCATTTTTAATAAGATGATATATATTTAAATTGTGCTTTACAGTTTATAGAGTGCTTTCAAAGATAATCACATTTACACTGCACAGTAATCCTGTGAGGTAGGAGTGATTATGATCCTCATTGTTATAGATGAAGTGACTGAGTGACTGTGGGCAAGTAGTCTTTCTTCTATGCTGTCTTGTTTCATTGATAACTCTAACATCCTTTTCTCATCAGATACTTGTTTTTTTCTAACCTGAGGCATTTTGTTAAATATCTATTTAAAAGTTAGAAAATATGCTCATTCAAAAATTCTTCCCAGCCATCATCTTGCTTCAGAATGATAGATACCTACAAAGGCAGTACACCTTTAATAACAGCACGTTTTGTCATGAGCCGTCTGTTCCTTCAAAAATTATCATGAAACAGATTGAGAGCTAAATATGAAATCCTGAGCTCTCTAGTTAAAGCAGAGACTTCATTTCATTCAGATCAACTCCAGACAGATCAGAAAGAAGAAATAGCTGAACAGTTATTCTATTTTTTTTCAGTCACAGTAGTACTCTTCCCAGTTCAAGATTAAGACAATTTAGAGAAGGGATGGAATGGCATAGTGTACTTGGCTAATAACTTTCCCAGTAAGATATGTCTTGAAGCGGTAATAAATAGTCACATTCTGGGGCCTACTTTCTGCAGAATCATCATCATTTTTATGACTTTTATATATGTTATAATTTACTATCTAATGAACAAACAGAAAAATATTTTTAAAGGAAAAATAACATACCCTCAAGTAAATGAAGTAAGCTCCTTAAAAATGTGTTAATAGTTAATGTTTTTTTTTTTAAATCTCTTTACAGATACTTGAATAAATTAAATAAAAAGAAAAGGAAAACAAATAAAACTCTTATCTTCAGGTATGTTTTTTCTTTGCAAAACTAATTTCACAGAACAGTCAGATATGTAATAAGAGGGCCTCGGGGATGTAATTTTTTATGCAACTTGACATGCAAGTCATGAGTAATTAATTATGTCTTCTATTTACACTTTGTCAGATAAGAGCATTAAACAGAAGAGCTGAGAGAAACGCAGAACACTACCATTAATCTGTTTAATTTGCAAATCTAATGCAATCAAAAGGAAGACATTAGTGTTGAAATTGTTTTTGTCCAGGTGGCATCTTTCATGGAGAGAAAGGCATGTCTGAGGTGTAAATGTCACATAAAAACCAGAAAACCACAAAATCTCATGCAGGCTTCTTAAGCCAGGGCAAAAATCTTCCTGGGTACTTAGGTCATTGACCATAAAAGTTCTGGACATATAAAAATTGAAGCACAGGCTCACCGTGTCAGCACATCACATTACATTCAGCTATGTGCAATTATCTAACGAAGTGCTAAAGCCCCAGATCTTTTAAATGGAAGAAGGTGATAAACAAAGGTATAAATCTGACACTTGTGAATTTATAGGAACCCTCTGACAGTAAGCAGACTTTTATCTGGGACTATGTGACTGACAGACTGACAGAAGGAGAAACTACAAAAAAAGATTTTTTATGAGTAGAAATCAACTATCCCGAGGAGTAATCTATACCACATTTCTGACCAAACGGTAGTCCCCACCAAGGACTTAGAAACTGATTCATTCCCCCGTGTTTCAGGATATTTCTAGAATGAGAGGAAGAGGCAGCAGTGCATTAGTGAATGGGAAATAAAAGTCCTGTCAGTGTTTTCACACAAGACAATATGTTATAGTTTGTGCGGGTTCTGTGTTCAGTTTCATTCCTAACTCCTTCAGCACCACTGAAACTCAGTTTCCCCGTTATTGAAATGGTGATAATTATATACAGAAATATATAATAATGGAATAAGATCATGTACGTAAAGTCTCTGGGACAGTCCCTGATAAACAGTAGCCACTCAATAAACAGTAGTCATTGTCAGTATCGTCATCATCATCTCCAAAGCAGTAAGGTTTGGAAGAACTTACCTTCTAATTTCTGCCTAAGATACTTGTATCAGTTGTTTCCTCTGGGACATACCTTATATACAAATATGGCACTACCTGTAGGACCCTATTTGCTGAGTTGGTAGGATGTATATGTATATAACAGAAAGGTTTAGATCTTCTATTTAGTTTTGGCTAGCAAATTGTAATTTTAGCTTATAGTTTTGAATAAAATGTAAAACTGTAGGAGAAATTTTACAAGCGTAGGGATATATATACAGGAATTATAATTACTATAAGAGACATGGCTAATTTTTGGTCACATGCAGGGGATATAAATTTGAAAGTATGCCGACAGTTACAACTTGTCTCTGAAAAAAATCCATTTATTTTTTATTTATCTCTAAGAGCGCATTCAGATTCATGCATAAACAACATGATCCAGGGGAGTTGAAATCTAGGGACTAATTTACTGAACTACTCAAGCAACAGAGGATTATTTTATCTAATTAAGACAGAGCACACGTACTTAGAATTAAGCATTTGCATTTAACAGCAAATTCAGAATTATAAAAGCAATTAAAGCTAAAATGAGGTATGATAATTTTTTCCTGCATACCACTGCTGAGCTAATGCTCATTCAAATGTTTGCCTTTGTAGCACTATTGAACAGAAGGTTATGAATAGAAGTTCATGGCCAGGCAAAACTACCTTTTCCACATCATTTCCAACCACACATCCTCTTCAGGATCCGAATTCATTCATGTTCAGTGTTTTACTCAAGCCTCCTAAACATAACGTACACTTTTTAATGTTACTACTTTCGATCCTCTGTTTCTCTAATCTAGTATGTTTTTCTTAACCATCTATCTGAACTCTATCAGACAAGATTCAGACTGAAATTTTCTTCTTTAATGAAACCATTTCTCCTTTATGTCTAAGTGCCTCCTTCCTTATCTGAATGCAAGAGCACTTAGTTGAATATAGTTGTTTATGTCATTTATTTGCAAATTAATATACTACTATTTCAGGCTTTTGCTACAGTATCGTCATATATTGTCCTTTAACAGTGTTTGTTATTTTTCCTAATATTACAGACTTCCTGATGGCATAACTTTGTTTTATAGTTTTAAAAATCATGAACACAGAGCCTTCCTTATAGGTCCAGTTTAATACATGTTTGATAATCGACTGGTTGAAATATTTAAACATATATTCACTGTCATATACCTTCCATTCATCTCCCCTGTGGAATCAAGTCTCTTAAGCTTGTCTTATATATTCCACTTCATTCTAATTTATTTATACTATTCCAGATGTTACTTAATAATTGCTAAAAGAATAAAAGAATGACATTATTTCATCAACCAATAAAATATTTTGTCCTTACCTCCTGCAATGGTAATTTTGATGACTCCATTTTTAACCGATACTCTGAAGAGTCATTAAAATGTTTTAACTTTGGTGTTATGGGAATTATAAATGGGAATGCCTTAACATTTAGTCATTTCCAGGGCTCAGTAGATAAATCTCATGAGAATATAGTTCAATATGCAACCTTCCTCATAATGCAACCTTCCTCATAATGCATTTGAATTTGCAGCTGATGAGGTTTTATTAGGTCTTTTTTTGTGTATTGTCCTGAATTCTTCCACATTTGCTTAGATATCCTTACTTTCCCTGCAAATGTAATTATTATCTTTTGGAAACAGTCCTCATAAGACAGAGGCTATATCTGTCAATTAGTCAGTTAAAATACTTAGCAGAGTGTCAGACACAAAAACGAAACTTAACAAAACAAAACAAAATAAATGTAATAAACCTTTAAACCTTTGTTTTTTGAGACAATTATAAATTTACAGAAAGTTTCAAAGAAATGTATAGGAAGGTCCCATATACTCTCCACCCTGCCTCCCACGACGTTGACATGTTGCATATCAAAGCGAGAAAATATCCAAAACAAGGAAATATCCCAACTATAAAATTAACATTGCTATAATCCACAGAATTTATTCAGATTTCATCAGTTATATATGTGCTCATTTGTGTGTGTATGTATAGCTCTATATACTTTTATCACAAGTATAACTTCATGTAGCCACCAGTACAATCAAGACACACAACTGTTCCATTACCTCAAAGCTCCCTCAGGCTTCTTTTTTCCTTCCTTCCTTCCTTCCTTCCTTCCTTCCTTCCTTCCTTCCTTCCTTCCTTCCTTCCTTCCTTCGTCTCTTCCTTCCTTCCTTCCTCTCTTCCTTCCTCC
>NW_006436288.1:2776039-2784973 GCF_000325575.1 Pteropus alecto | reverse complement strand
TCCTTCCTTCCTTCCTTCTTTCCTTCCTTCTTTTTAATTGTATGTTATTAGTTTCAAGTATACAGTAAATTGGTTAGACATTCATATAGTTTATAAAATAATCTCCCTAATTGCTCTTTCTCTCCTCTGGCTCTCCACCTAGCCATTGCATTACTGCTGACTACATTCCCTGTGCCATGCTCCCCATCCCCGTGACCATCATAGCTATGTACACCTCCGCACCTACCCTGCTGAATCTCTAATCCTTTGCAACTATAAATTTGTTCTCCATCTCCACGATTTTTTTTTTATTTCAAGGATGTTATATAAATAGAATCATATAATATGCAACCTTATTTGACTTTTTTTCACTCAGCATATCTTTCCTGAGAATCATTTAAGTTGCTGTGTATATCAACAGTCAATTTCTTTTCATTGCTAAGTAGTATTACATGGTATGAAGTACCAGTTTGTTTAACCATTCACTTATTGAAGGATATTTTGGTTATTTTCAGTGTTTGGTTAATCAACAAAGCTAATATGAACAGTCTCACACAGGTTTTGGTTTTTGATAAAGATAATTACGATTCATCTAATATGGCTAATTCATCTTGTTTGGAACAGAGGTTTTCAGAGATGGGTGGGATGGGTGAGGAGCTAGTGGCTACATGCTACATTAAGCATGTTTGTTATATTCAGGAAAGAGTAACCATCTGTCCTGGTTTTTAGAGAACAGGCCGATTTATGTCTGTTGTTCTAGCATAATGATTTCTTCACTCTTGAAAGTGCCCTGGTTGGTATGATAAATTATATAATCACTCTAATTCAGATTACTTAAAGATTGAAGCATTGCTGATATGCTTTCTCAGCTATGGTCAATTGAATTGAATTTTGGTAGGTTACTGTTTTGTAATCTTCCTGAGTACCTATGAAGTGATTCTCTGGAGTCTGAGAAATGAGGTAGTCTTCCTGAAATAAAAGTTAGTCTTGCTGAAGTCTCTCCTGTTCCTACCTCCTCCTTTTCTGCTAGAAAATTTTTTTTCTTGTGAGTCAGTTTTATGGTTGGGGACAATTTTCAAACTACTCATGTTTTAGCTCTACAACTGGAAAGGAAAGTACTCTTCCTCACCATTGCCAGTTTGAATGCAATTAAAGGGACGGATTCCGATTGTCTGGCTTGGGTCATTTGCCAATCTCAAAGACAGTGGTCAGTGAGGTGCAATCCCAAAATGGGCTTAGCTTAGGTCACAATTCATGCTTCGAGTGACCACTCTGTCCAGGGCATTGAAATGAAGCAGGAGGATGGTATCTCCCTTTCAGACCATATGGATCAAAAAAGAAGAGATTTCTTCTAAAGATAGAAAAAAAGGTGGTAGAGAAGATGGCACCATTGAATTGGTGATCTGGGCAGCTACTGTAATTTGTGCTTTCTGAAGAAATCAGTACACTGCCAAATGCCACACATCTAGCAAGGAATATAGATAGAAGTCAATTCTATATCTTTTGACTAGAAAGCTTATATTTTTAAGATGTTTTCTTTCTTTCTTTCTTTTTTTTTTTTTGCACAGTATTTAGCTGTAGAGAAAAAAGAAAGAAATGCCTGTCAATACAGCATCTTAAGTTTTTCTATATAATAAATAATCACATGAATGGGAAACACATAAAAGTGATTGCCCCCAGCACTTCAAGGTTATGATCAATATTTATATCTGTCATTGGTACAAATAAAATTAGGTATTGGATATAATTTACCTATAGAATTATGGCTTAATGTCGAAGTGCAGAGGACTGAAAATGTTCAGGTCTTAAAAAAAATTATCATAACACTATAATACATTTAAGTAAAAAGAGCATGTTAACAGAGTAGGACAGTCTAATACTGTTTCCCCCCCTTTTTACATATGCACTCGGATATACAGACATAGGAAAAAATTTGGAATGATAAATCACCAGGTGGTAGTAATACTGGAATGGAGTGCATAGGAATGACTACTTTCTTCTTTTTCTGTCTGTTGTATTTTATGCATTTCCACACTGAACATGTATTAGTTTTCTATTTCTAAATACATTATTATAAAGTTCTCATGTATGGTGACACATGCCTGATTCAGACTTACTTAAAGATTTCAAATTAAGAACTCCCTACTTTAGAACCATAAGAAGACACACAGTAAAACACTAATTAAAAGCCTCAGCGAAGCAACAAGAATTTTAATAGAAAGATTCTCATTAGGTTCCTGATTAACCTTTAAAAAAATAAAATAAAAAGATGTTGCATCAGTCAGATGAAAAATGACTTTAAAGACATAGTTGTCTCTTGTTAGTTGCAAATACAGTTGAACCTTGAACAACACAGATTGAATTGTGTGGGTCCACTGATAAGCAGACTTTTAAAATAATAACTATAAATGCATTTTCTCTTCTTTATGATTTTCTTGACATTTTCTTTTCTCTATCTTACTTTATTATAAAAATACTTTATATAATACATGTAAAATACAAAATATGTGTTAACTGACTGTGTATGTTATCAGTCAGTAAGGCATTTGGTCAACAGACGGCTACTAGTAGTTAAGTTTTTGGGAGTCAAAAGTTATATATGGAATTTTGACTGAGGAGAAGAGATCCCTCCTTCATTATTCAAGGGTCAACTGTATACAAAAGTGAAGTAAAGAAAGCAACCTGGAGCACCTCTAAAAAGTGGTGATTTTTGGCAGATTTAACAGTTTTAGCTAATTAAAAAGAAGAAAATTATAAGCTAAGTTTTTAGAATAAAGTTCTTAATTCTAAGTCCTTGCCATCATTTTAGCACAGTTTTGACAATACCAGAATTTCCATATTACAAGTCCCAAGAATCACATCATTTTGAGTGAGCTTATAGTAATTTCTGAGAGACTGACTAAAAAGTATAATTTAGTTAGGAGAAATTGTAGAGGAAATTCCCTATGATGATGCAAAATAAAATTGGCTGAATCACACCATATTTATATGTAAATAACTCTATTGTATCAATCCATTTTATAATCAGTCTTTTTTTCTATAATCCTTTGAGGGAGGACCAAAAGACTCATCACCGTTGAATAATACATCACAGACAATATACAATTCCCTTGGCCTTTTATTATTCACTTTATTAATCAACTTAACATTCAGGAACTTAAGAAGGCAATTTTTCTTTCTAGATAAAATCTAGGCATTTTAAGTACATCCAAATAATAAGGTATTTCTTGTGGTAATGGTGTTGGCACTTATTGTAAATATGGTGCTTAAACTTTGTGTATTTGGCAAGAACACTTCCATTTTATGATTACAATTTAGTTTTCAGTACAATATCAAAGTAAATAGAAATTCCATAACAATATCACTCAAATATCTATTTTATGGACCACCAACTTAACTTAAACATAAAATTCCTGGTTTATCTGAGAGAAAGGGTGATAGATGATGATTAATTTAATTCTGACACAGCAGCTCAAGAGACAGAAAGAGAATCATATAAATGTGTTCCTAGAGATTTCCAGAAATTTTTATTTGATATTAAAAAATGTCAAATTTAAGAAAAATATTTTAATAATCACAAATTATTGTTATTTTATGTTCTTTAGATGCACTTCTCCTTATCATACATTAATGGAGGGAGAACCTTCTTTTAGCTACGTATGTGAGTGTATAAATAATCTGATCACAATTTCCCCCTGTTTTTGGCTCTAGAGTATATATTGATTTATCAACAACAAGTCACAGAAAAAATTACAGCTAACCCAAACTTCTACATTTTACTAGTACAATATAAAATTATGGATACACACTAGTATATTACAAGATAATATAATACTTTTCAATTCTCTAGTGAAATACTGAATTATGTAAGTCATATCTTTTGTTTTAAGCATATGTATTTATATTTTAGTCGCTTGAAAATCTTGACAATCCGGGTTTTTGGTGTATGTATACAAACATTTGAGTGAATATAATGCTAATTTAATCAGCCTACTTAATTAACTGCCCATTTAAATCAAATATTTATTATCTCATATTCAACTGAGTATAAAAATGGTCATTTGTTACCTGTTGGAACCTTATACAAAAAAAAAACCATTAATTTTCTAAAATTTATTTTTAAAACTTCTATGTGGTACCCATATACATTTTTTATTAAAAATATGTTTTCCAGGAATAAATGAAATCATAAGTTTTAAGTGTTGAAAAAAACTAATAATTGATCATCTGAGCTTCAGTTATTTGTGTGAGTTCCCAGAAATGTCTTTAGAGGTCTAGAACCAATCTGGATGTATCAACATATATAGTGAGAGAAAAATGAGGAATAAAATTATTTTAAAAATTCTTTTTATTTTGATATTTTCAAATTGCAGAGCCAAGAAAAAAACATACACATTTTTAGATTATAAAAATTCAGAAAAATACTTTGTCTTAGAAGTTAAAATAAATTATATGCATAGTCAATGAATAATATAGAGAAATGGTCAGAAAAACTGAGTTTTTATTTCATTACATATGAGAATTTGTCATAAGAGAGAATCTGTTTACTTGGACAAGTGTTATTTGTCCTTGGCAGATTATTCTGACCTAGTAAACTAGCAAGAAGAAAACAATGTGTGTCCTCATGAACCTTATCTTATGAAGTTCATTTAGATAAGAGTTCGTTTTCACTTGTGCTGACAGAACCTCTGCTCCCTCCACAAGATCAACAAAATAGCATTTCTCGATCATCTCCCCATTCTGACTGCACTCCTTCCCCAAGTCCCACTAAAATTGACCGTCTCTTAGGCCTTCCCTCCTAGTTTCTTTCACTGTGCATCGACTTCATTCCCTGTACTTGCATGCTTGCATTCTGCTCTTCCTCTGTCTTGAGTCTGTCCCATACCTTCTGTATGACTTCTCTCACCCATTTATTCATTCAACATTCACTCAACAAATATTCAACAAACTGAGCATCTACTGTGGCACTCTTTCAGCAGTAGGGATATTACAGTAAACAAAATGGATAAAGTCCTTGCTCCCATGGAAACTACAATATCTCACAGAGGAGCTAAGTAATAATAAAGACCTAATACAATGTCATGTAGCAAGTGATATATTCTCTGAAGAAAATAAACCTGGGTAAAAGAAAAATTTGAGAGTGATAAAGGTGATTTTAGGTTGGCTGTTCAGGGAAGATACATTGAGGAAATGCCCTTCAGCAGACTGGAATAAAATAAAATCTGCATTTATAGAATGCTTACGATGTGCAAAGCATTTTTCTCACACTTGCACTCTCAACCCCTTACCATGATTCATCATGGTAGAATGAGATTATCTTCTACCCAGCTAGTTATTGTGGCCATGAAAGAGAAGAAAGAGCAGTAGGCAGAAAACATGGGATGGTATAAACATTTTAAAGAGGTGTGATGGAAGGCTAAGGACAGGACAGTGAGATGACAACTTTTTCACATTTGATCTTTATAACCTGTTGGATGTGTTGCCCAAACAGTTATTCATAGCATGTAAGAAAGCAGGAACCATTACAGCATAATGTCTGCTAAAATGAAACAGAGATAGAAGTAATATGTGAAAGCTACAACCAGAAATAGGTTCATCTCAAGACCAAGCCAAACCAAGCAACATAACAGTTGTCCAAGCATGGAACAGCCATCTCTCAGCTAATAGTAATCTCACCATTTATGACCAGTTGGCATAATATTACAGATGAGATCTAAGTAAGGCTTAAGTTTTGAACCAGATAATCTTCAAAAAGTGTAGTTTTATGATTCAATGAAATGTACTAAATGAAACATATTGTTCTTGTGTCATATATTAAGATAATCATATTTGAAAATAGTGTTAAATGAATTTTCCATCTTTTTAATAGTCAAAATCCAAAGGAATATTTTGTATGTACAATTATCAAACCCAGAGTTGACACAATCCATGAAATAAGGAGAATATGTACATTTTTTTTCTTCTAAGAGAGTTTCTTGAACATCGATCCTTGATAAGAAAGTTTGGAATGGCTACTTTCCTTCATGAAAATTCTTCTGATTCTGAGATTTAAATTATAATTGATCTTGCTATTATGTTTTCTTTATCATTAAGGTTATATTTATCATTTAAAGAAGAAAGATAAAGGAAAAAAGTATCTAGTGTACAAGCATAGATATTGTTTCTTAGAGTGTATTCACTATTTCCATGAATCACTTTTAGAAAAAAGATTCTATAGTCAAATCTGGAAAACTCTATAAATCGTAATTCCCTTTTGGATGAAATAATGTATATTAACATACTAAACCTTCCAAGAAATCATGGTACAAAAATAATAACAAATGAATTAATACTGGTTTAAACAAAGTTTAAAAAATTATTGCCCCAATTTATGTTACTGCAGAGGTGTTTATTTTTAATAACATCTGCTAACTTGCAAGTCTCTAATGTTTCATGGAGCACATTTTGGAAGATGCTGCTCTATAGCTCTATATACATTTTTATTGTCCTTTCTGTTGATTTTGCTTTGGCAATTATTATTATCCTATTTCTTTCCTTCTCTTTTTATTCTTTGTATGTAATACTTATTGAGTGGTTACTGTATTCTAGGCACTGTTTAAAGTACTTTATGGTTGTTATCCCACTTATTCCTGACAATAATCCTCTGAGATAAATACAATAGATCAACAAAGGGGCCCCAGAGAGGTGAAATAACTTTTCCCACATACTGCTGCTGGTAAGTGCCACATCTGAGACCTGAGATTGAAATCAGATCTCTCCGACCTGACACCTATGCTTCTAACAAATAAGCAGCTAGTTTTTTACTCTTTGATTCCCAGAACCTCTTATGCTCCACAGAGACAAACAGCCTACGTACATTTCAGTCTAAGAATATCTTCTAGATCTTAGTCTATAGGACCTCTCTGTTGCATTTGATGTTGGCCCATCCCTCACACTTGGAATTTTCTAGACCCCAGGTTTCCTTGATCATTCTTTCCTCTTGTTCCCCTCTGGCTGTTTCTCCTTCACCTTTTTAGCTTCCTTATGAAAAGCTGGTGCTCTTCCAGGTTCCATCCTGGTCCACTGCTCTTTTCTCCTTTGCCTTCTGCTGGGACATCGCCATTCACATCTCCAGGTCTGCCCTCTCTCTTAGACATTCAACTCCTCATGTGCTATGTCAGTTGGGGTCACAGCAGGACACTCAGTGGAAATCCTAGACGGTTTAATCAAGGGACTATAATAAATGTATGGAGCAGGAATAATGGTACTGAGGAGGGATGAAAAAGTATCCAGGAACAAACAGCAGTGAGAAACTATTACACTAAAGAGACAAGGAGAGAAAGTTGTTTCTAAAACTCGACCAAAACTTTTCCTTATAAGAAGTGCTGGGCTGGGTTAGAAGAAGAAATGAAGCCACTGCTTAACAAGGGCCAGTCAAGGCAGAGATGGGGAACGCGTGCTCTGCTTTCTCTCTCCTCCCAGTAATCTTCTGCTAGTGCGTCCTATTAATCAAACTCACTAAAGGCCAAAGGGCGAAAGATCCTGAAGAAATAGTCTCTACAAGGAAGCTTCCTGGCATTGAGCAGGGTGGAGAAGGGGGTAAGCTAATCTGGAGGGGAATGGACACTACCCACTACACATGCTTTCATAAAGCGGCAACATCCCAGGCAAAGGTGCCCATTATCTGGAAATTGCTCTCGAATCCTTTTTCCCCAGTTTCCCACATTTAATCAGTCTTGTCAGTTTAGTTATTTTAAACATCCCCTCTCTTTCCTCATCACTCTAGTGTTAGTGTTTGTCACCTCTTAATTGGACAATTCTAATAACCTTCTAGCAGTGTAACTGCTTCCAGGCCTGCTCCACCTTCGGGATAGCCTTCCTTACAGCCAAAAGCTCCATTTAAAATGCAATTCTTATCCCATTAAATATTGATTAAATCCTTCAATAATCTTCTTCACCTAGAGAATAAAGACTCTGCTTTCTGGTGCAGCATATAGGAGTCTCCCTGGTCTGGCTTCTATTGTTTCATTTCATTCTGTAAACATTTATATTTTCCTGCCATGTTTTCACAGTGTGGGTCCCAAGCTTGGCTGGTCCCAGGTCTAGCTGTGATTCAGACTCGCGGCTAGGAATAGGACTCCGGATTTAGAATATTACATTAGTGTAGTAGGGCACCTGTGCTTAAAATATGTAAACATAATTCAGCTTATTGTATCACGCATGTGTGGCTGAATGCCACTATTGTACTCTGATATATGTGGAGCCATGTGGTCCCCTGGGAAGCAGAAGGGGAGCACAGGAAGGAGAGCAGAACAGAAGCAGAAGCCTGCTCCCCGCAATAGAACTGCGCTCCCCGCAACAGAAGTGCACTCCCCACAATAAAGTTGATATCTGCCATTTCAGTCTCATGTCAGCCTCTTGTACATTCTTCCAACTTGGCGTCTCACCATTGAACCTTCCCTTCTTGATCAGTTCGATGCTGACACAGAGCATTGCATTTTTGCTCATGCAGTTTTCTCTGCCTGTATGTCCATATTTTTACTAACTCATATCTATGCTTAAAAACTCAGCTCAGGTGTCAACTTATAAGAAATCATTTCCCACACCATAAGATAGAGTTAAATGTCTCTCTTCTGTCATCCCATATTTTCTTTTATTAAAACAACAACAAACATAACTGTGTTTTAATGAAATTTTCTTTTTCTATGTTTATTTTCCCATTATATCATTTGTGAGAATTCAACTGATTTCATACCTACACTATCTAATAGAATTCCTGGTATACAATAGAAGCTCAATAAAATGTTTGACTAATGGAATGGAATTGGGCAATGAATCATTATCCTGGGATCCAAAAGACAGACTTAGTACTGAAGAAAAAAAGTAACTTCCCAACGTGGCCATTCTGACTTTGGAAAAAGACTGGTCAGCCAAGAAAGTTTCTAGGATGCTCAAGAAGATCAAAAGACACAGAGA
>NW_006436288.1:2663749-2776005 GCF_000325575.1 Pteropus alecto | reverse complement strand
CATCAAAGTAGAATCCTGATTCAGAAAGTAAGGTACAAACAGTTAGGAGCCAGACCCAGACAGGACCACAAAGGGCACTGAAGATTCTGTGGAATGCTCTAACAGCTGGTTTGTATGTGCCAATCACGAGCTCCTATTGGTGGAACCAAGAGAGAATCACCACTGGGACCAGTACACAAGACTGTAGTTGGTCTCTGATATGAGTTCGAGGCAAAGGACAGAAATTCCACTGCACTTGATTTGGTCAACAAGAGGGTCAGAATGAAGGAAGAGGATTAAGGTAGACTCATGATGATATTTTCTCACACATAAAGCATCTATTTTGAAAAACTCGGTGAGCAGAAGGAGAAAATGATATAAAAAAAGGAAACATTCATCATTTAAATCATATATCTTTTAGTATTAAAAATACATAATTCTGATTTTGGACTCCTACATTGTAATTTCATCCCTACTTTTTTTATTTGCTAGTAAAAGTACAAAAATAACCAGATTCGTTTGGTTTTAATTTACTTTATGATAGGAACAGTTTTGTTACGAAAATAAACTGTACAACATTTCTATTTAGAAAAAGTGAAAAACCAAATAAATAAAGTGTTTGATAAGGAAATACATTTATTTGCATATAAATAGTAGAACAGCAATACATTTGTTTTCATCAAACTTTTTTCATTTGATTCTCTGATTTTCACTATATTCATTTTCTTACAGAAATTACCACGTATATTTATAATTTGTAATACAAATCTCAGACTCAGAGTCCTCCTTTCAATTCTGATTCTCTGTTTCTGAAGTGTTTTTCCAAGTGTGTATCATTTTTCTCTCTTTCACATCAATTTTTTAACAAAAAGCAAAGAAAAAATCTTTTTTTAAATCAAGAAATCTCTACAACCCTCTGGTTGGTGGTTTTAATATGTTCAGAAGTTGGCTTTTTTGGTAACCAGAGTGCCTACAAAAAGTCCACATGTTTCACTAGAGAATTAGACTCTGAATGAATAAATTAAAGATGATTTTCTGACACAGGAATAAGATATGGTTCTGCTTATAGAAATAAATTTGAAGACACAAAGTTCAGAGTTAAAAACAAAAAACAAACAAACAAAAACTAAGGATTGGCACTCTGAAAACATAGGACAAGCTTGCAAAAGAACAAGCTGACTAATTAGGAGTAATTAGTAATCGTAGATTACATGCAAGGTGTTTAAGAAACTCACTCACATATTCTTCTGAATGACTGGTAGAACTTGCTGAAGTCAATAGCACCAGGAAAGAAGACGACAAGAGCCTTATGTTCTGTCTCTAGTTTCATCCCACCCCATTCATTCTCTTGCTTACTCTACTTGTGTCACATTAATCTTGTTTCAGCTACTCAAATCAATGACATGAGTGCACAAAGAAGTCTCTCACATATTTATTTAAGTGGAAAGAGCTGATACCAATGGGTCTCTAAGGCCACCACAGAGGAGTTCTTTAAGGCATTGGGTTATGCCCTGAATTAAATATCACCACAGATACAACACAGACCAAGGTATAGAAAAGGTTTCATCTCTTAAGGGCAAAGTTCTGGTAAAAAGTTAAAGGAATTTCAATTAAAGTAGTGCAGAAAGCTTTGTCAGTTCTGATTGGCAGTGGTCACAGAAGAAGGATGATATGGAAGAGGAAACAAAAATATTACCTGGCTAAAGTTGCAGGTCACGTATAGAGGTAAGGAGAGCGTTTCCCCTAGTATTTCAACTCTTCTTTTTAACTGATGACAGTAAATAGCAGTTGAGGTAACACTGATGAATAAATGAGCAATTAGGAGTATTACTTTTTTTTGGAAAAATAACATCAGTATTTTGATTTATGATTTTAATAGTTCTTAATATAAGGAACTGGTAACTTTTTTAGTGTAATGATTGCATTGTAATTATAAAGACGTAATTCACATAACAATAATTTTCTCATGTTTTCCTTAAAGATGTGTTCACAAGTCAATATTATTGTATTTAACATTTCTGTCAGAAATTATATAATGACAAAAATTTGAATCTTGTTTATTAATCTTCTATTATATGCCAAATGCCACATACCAGGTACAGTAAGAGACAAAAAAAAATTACGATAAATATTTCTTTATTTCAAAAATATTTACAACGTATCTGGAGTAATTAAATGAAGACACTAAGTTCTTCCTAGTAAAACTCAACATTGCATTGGGGCTATGCTCCCAAAACTGCATCAGCATTGGAAGTATATACCTAAAGGTATTAATTTAGGAAGAAAATGAAAAATAAATATCTGTGGTCATTGCTGTTAAAATTTTTATTTTGCCATGCTGTTGCCTATTACAATGTTTTGTAACAGTACAACTAAAGTCTTGCACGCCTTCAAGACTCAAGTGAGAAATATATTTATAAGACTCAGGTCTCTGTGCTTATAAGTTTAAATACCTTTAGTTGGATGTTTAGATGCTAGAAATAATGCTATGTTTAAAAATAAAGTACAACTCATATATTGCTTTTAATTGCCTAGATATACAACTGTGTATTTTTTACAGGCCAAAATGAGGCAGAGGTATGAACTTTCTATTCTTTCCCACTATATAATCTTTCACAGAACAAAGAACACATGTGTACAGTGAGAAGGATTATCACCAATCTCCTGTAGAAGTCCAGCCAAGTGCACCTTTTCTAACTTGTTGGTGATGTCACATGTAAAAGAGTTTCTCTCAAACGTTGGCAACAACATTTATCAAAGGAGTCAGTTGACAGAGGAGCAAACTTTATTGCTGGGAGGATGGTCTAGGCTGCTCAGAAAGATGAAAAGATATGGTTCATCTGCCAGCATTATATAATATATAATGAGGATAAACCGTCAATGAGGAAAGTGAAACTCTGTGTGTGGAGGCGGGGGAAGAGGGGAGAGGGGAAGAAGAGGAGAGAGAAAGGGAGAGGGAGGGGATGGGGAAATAAGGAGATAGAGGGACACAGGGAAGTGGGCAAAGGCAGACAGACTTTGGAAAGTGGATGTTTATCCTGAATAAGAGTATTATGGCCAGCATCATAACACTTATGCTTTATAGAATTAAACATAAACCTCTTTCAGAAAATATAATTAAGGCTTTTTTTTTTTCGCATTTAATGTTCTTTGATTATAAGTCAGATAAGAGCAAAAATGGAAGGAAATATAGAGAGAAAGTTAAGAAAGAAGAGATTCATGCCAAGCCTACAAGTTTAGGGAAACATTCCAGTGGGCTACTGATGAGTATAATTTCAGGGAAGGCAGAATGTAAATTCCTATGATGTTATATTTTACAATTTGTATCTTAGTCAACAAATTACTAATAGATAGTGAACTGATACAGAAAGCAATTTTTAGGGAAAGGTTTGATAAAGATAAAATAGTTGAGAGGAATTCCATTGTTTTCATAGGGAATTATGGGAAGACACACAAGAGGCAAGACTCACCAGATAAATTAAATACTCCATTTAAGTAGGTAGAAGACTTTGAGACTGGTAAGCTCCCAGCATGTTTGATACTAGAGTTCTACTTTTGCTTTCTAATATATGTAATCAATATTGATTATTAAATTAAAATTTTTATAACCAACATTGTGCATATGCAACATCAGTTACTCAGATAGTCACCTCACAACATACAGTGGACTATTTAGACAATCCAAGATGCCTGATTAAATGTGCCCATCACAAAGCCATGGATGAGAAATGATGCACAAAGACATCCATGACCAGGCACATTTGACTGCCTCGGTGAAGTGATTGTAGTTGATCCTACAAATTCAAATTTTCAGACTTTCCCAGCACTTATATCAAGCTACTTAATTCTGATTTGTGAAAAAAGATAAAACTATAAATTAAGCCTCATATTTGAGTTTCTGTAACTTTATGATTTTAGGGATTTTTAGTGTTGTATGGGGAATACTTCACATGGAGTAGTGAAAGATTTATTTATATAATGAGAACTATAAAGATTACTGGAGAGGTTGGGGGAACAATTTGTTTCTGACTCAGCAGACACAGACCTTTTTATATTTTATCAATGAGATTCAATCAACATTTTCTTATTTAATAATGGGATTTTTTCCCATGTTCCTATCACCGCCTGCATATTAGGTCTATTTTGCTGATACTTATTCAGGACCTTGAATGTAAAAGTACCTTAAATTATAAAGAGATTATACTATGTACCAAATTTATAATGTAATATACTATTCCCAAAATGTAAATGCATTATCTTATTGCCTAATTTGTCACTTTGAACATCTCTTGTCAAATGTAACAAAATAGGATTAAATGAAATAGCATATGTGAAATACCTGGAAGACTGACTAGCACATAGTGGGTATTCAGCATACATACATATATTTTTTTCCCCCTTCCTCTGGTCTACTTTACATTCAAATGACATAAAACACTGCAATTACATAAAATGAAGAGTAAAGATTTCCTTTACAAAATTGTTTGTCTCATTATAATATTTATTTAAGTGACATGCTTTATCAATGTATTTGCTATGTGATGCAGTTTCCCACAATTGACACTAATCTGCATATGTGCAGGAATACACCTAAATGTGGAACACGAAGAACTTCTGTTACAGGCAATGAGGATATCATTAAGTCATCATTGACTGTATTTCTCATTCCAGTATCAAGTTTTTATTAGAACTTTGTCACAGTTTTCACATTTTAATTGCACCACTCTTCCTCCAACCCCAAATTCATTATTCGTCCATTTTGGAATTCTCACCCATTATGAAGAATTCAATAAAAACCTACAGTTGTCCCAAAGCTTGGATTTGGATCAGATATCATACATGTAAGTCTTAGCTATTACTTAGTAAAATGTATGGTGATTCGATTTGTCACTTTGGATTTATCACAATTAGAAACGTTAATGGGAATTTGACAATTAGAAACGTTAATGGGAAACTTAATAAGTCTAATACATTGCGGTGTGTGCTAAAAGAATAGCTACCTCCCAGAGTGAAAACATATGACCAAGCTTATTATTTACCTGATTTTAAATAAAAATATTATTTATAAGTTTAAAAATGTAAAAATACATTAAATATAAATTAGAATCTTCTTTATGCACTCTGTTGCTGTTTCTCTCTGAAACTATTTTTCCTGTTTTTCATTAAGATAAATGAAAATACGGGACATATAAAATTGACACTGTTCTCAATCCATTGGTTCTGTTCCACAATCTCCTTGTCAAGCATTCATAATTAATGGCGCATGTAAGCAAAAAGCGACTCTTTGATAAGAAAACATTTGCATCCATTAATGTTTCATCCATTTCTGAGGAAGATGTCAGTGGTGCTGAAAGAATAGCTCCCTGTAACCAGTCGACATACTTGAGTTTGCTTTGAGAAGAATGCAAAGGAAGGACCGATGACAAAACTGAAGTAGACTCACTGAAGACACGAGCGGTAGACAATTACCTCATAACTTCACCCCACTTTCCAAGGAAACATCTATCTTAAATTTAAAATTTTTTATGTATTGTTGTCAGGATAATTGTCAAAGTAGGATTTCTTTTTAAAACAGCCCATTTCCTTTTCCTTTTCCTCAAAGTAAAACCCTGAAGCAAGATAGGATATTCCAAAGAAGACACGAAAAAGTTAATGACATAGATTTTGCTGCCATTGAGATTTAGAGGTAGCATCCTCTGTAAAGAGAGTGGGGAAAAGTCTAGAGACTTTGTAAAGGGTGTTCTCAGGTTGGAGAGGAGGACTTGGAAAGGGAGAGAAGTCCTAGGACTCCAGGCTCAAGCTGACACTCCTTTTTCAAAGAAAATCATGCTCACGACCCACCCCCCAGCATTCCATTGGCGGCCAGGGAGCTCCAGCAGAAGGTAAATTAAGACAAAGCAGGATTACAGTCTGTTGGGGAAGGGCACACCCCCCAGCATTCCATTGGCGGCCAGGGAGCTCCGGTGTATAATTCCAGCAGAAGGTAAATTAAGACAAAGCAGGATCACAGTCTATTGGCGAAAAGGTTAAGCGGCACTGGGGTGCAGTACGTAGCGACCAGAAGAGAAAGTGAGCTCATTTTGCCCAAGGAAGCATTACCCAAGAAGCCCACCTCTGATGTGGATACCAGCGGTGGTAAAAGAGCACAAAGGGTGAAAGCTGGAGGGAGCGAACTTCCCTATTCTTCCACCCCATCCCTTTAGATCACCGGGAACACGCACACGCAAGGACAACAAAGCGTGCGCCCGGCTGCACTGCCAGACGTGCCAGCGACCGGGCCACTGTGCCCCGGGACGCGCGTTCCCGGGCGGCAGAGCGAGGGCGCCGGAGCGCGGACGCAGGCAGAACCGCCCGGGTGGGGTGTGGGGCTTCCTACCTTGAGCAGCACAAAGAGTCCGAGTAGAGGCAGGAGGCGGCGGCTGCCGCGCGTCCCTTTGGGCAGGTGCCCCATCACGGTGTGGACGCGGACCCGGAGGGACGGTGGTGCCAGCGGGCTCCCCCGGTGGCGGCTCACAAAGGCGAACTAGGGCTGCAGCCTCAGACCTTGGGCGCCGAGGGTGCTCCTGGCGGGCTCATGGTGCCTTTTCAGTCTCCCTGCGCCTGCTCCCTTTCCTGTTTTGCGCCCGGAGTCCTCCAGGAATGTGCTAGGGGCTGCTGTTCTCTAACAGCTAAGGATGGAGAGGGTGGGGATTGGAGTGGGCGAGGCTCTGCCGCCGCGGCCACCGCGGCTGCCGGAGGAGGCTCGGGGGGTCCGCGTGGTGAGCGAGAGGCGGAGACACTGCGCCCAGCCCGTTGCGGCCCTCTGGCAGCAGGGATATTCTCCTCTGGGCTGCGGACTCGTGAAGTGACAGCAGTCTCCCGGCCCTTTCACCGGAGTCCGCCCGCCGTCTCTGATCGCTGGACAGCCGCTCTCCAGGCTCCGCCCCAACCCTTTCCAGTCTCCGGCACTCAGGAGTTCTGTGGGGTTTCCCCGACTCCTCTTGAGTAACTCGAGGACCAGGTCCCAGAGCCCTCTTAATCTTCCTAAATCTGCTCTCAGTTGCAATTATGAAGGACCAGTAACACTTGGAAGAGACTGGTGGTGTGACTGTAGTGATGGAGTGCTGGGGGTGTGTGTGTGTGTGTGTGTGTGTGTGTGTGTGTGTGTGTGTGTTGTGAGAGAGAGAGAGAGAGAGAGAGAGAGAGAGAGAGAGAGAGAGAGAGAGAGAGAGAGAGAGAGAAACAGAGAGAAACAGAGAGAATAAGCCTCCCCTCTTCTATTCTCTCCATCCCATTTAAACACTCCCATTCTCTTCATCCCACAATCACCAAGGAGGAAAGAGCACAATTATATTATATATGATTTTCCACTTGAAATCAGTTCTTGTAAATTTCAAGGGCTATCCTTTGATATCAAAATGTCAGGTCACTAGAAGTGAAATATGGGGGGGAATCACGATATATACATATCTTTATAAACAGATACGCTTTTTTAAAAAATGTTTATTTATTAAAGAAACTGTTAAACTTTTCCAGAGTGGTTATGTCATTTTACATTCCCACCAGCAATGCATGAAGGGGGGTAGGGAAAAAGGAGGTTGTGTAATTAAAAAAGCAGTAATGTTAGGGATATTTGTGATGATGAAAGAGTTCTATACCTTGATTGTGGTAGCAGTTAAATCTACCAAGAAGATAAAATTTCACAGAAGCGTGCGTGCGCACACACACACACACAAATGAGTCCATGTAAAACTGGTGAAATCTGAATAAGGTCTGTGAGCTGTACCAATGTCAATTTCCCGGTTTTGATACTGTTCTATAGGTATGTGAGATGTTCACTTTGGAGGAAACTGGTGAGCTCCGGTGAAGGGTGAAAGTCTCATGGTGAAGGGTGCATGAGACTTTTCTGTATTATTTTTTAATTGAGATATAATTGACATATAACATATTAGTTTCAGGTGTACAACATAATGATTCAATATTTGTTTAGATGGCGAAGTGATCACCACAGTAAGTCTATTGAACACCCATTGCCACACGTAGTTACAAAATTTTTTCCTGTGATGTGAACTTTTGAGATTTATTCTCTTAGCAACTTTCAAATATACAACACAATATTATTAACTATAATCACCATGCTGTGCATTACATTTCCATGACTTATTTATTTTATAACTGGAAATTTGTATCTTTTGTCCACCTTCGCCCATCTACTTTTTAACACATGTGAATTATTCATCAATAACTAATATGCTACTTTTTAGAAGTTCAGGCAACTACTTCCAAGTTATATATCCCCAAACTATTTATGTCCCCTAGGCTGCTATGTGTATTTTTGAAAGAGGTCAGTTAAAATAAACTATGAGGTATACTGTTCAAATATAAATCATTCCTTAATGTCATATAGATTGTCCTTTCTATGTCTTGCCAATAATGGAACTTCCTATTTGTCTCTGAGACTTGCTTGGGCACCATGAGACTGGCAAGGTAAGCCTGGTCGTGAATACAGGAGTTTAGGCAACAACTTTGTCTGTCACACAGATAGTAGTGGCCTGGAAAGGACGCAGAGCTATGTTCATTTGGCCTTTTGCTAGATGAGTGGTGACCAAACTCTAATCATTTTATGTACATGTGTATCTGGAAAAGGTTTAGATTGAATATCTTCACATGAATGTATATGTATATTGAATCCTCATGTGCATAAGTATAAAATAACAGTCTGAAATTACATGAGAATATTGCCTTTGATGTCTTATTTTAGAAGCTTCTTTTTCAGTTACCTCCTCCCTTGTCATTTGCTCACTTTAGTGCACTGACTCCCATGCTTTGTTGGCCAGGACCTTTTCTTTCTCTTGGGAAAATATTGTCAGTTTCTCCCTACCTCTGGGTCAGACTCATGGAATATCTGAAAATTTGATCCTTGGGACTGCACTCGTATGGACTTTGGTTTGATATATTTTTTCCTCTTATTTTGAAGCTCCTGAAAGCAACATGCTATTCCCACCCACTCCTCAAAGTGGCACTAAAGTCATCTAATGTCTAAGACTAAAGCTATGTTTAGACCAGTGGCAAAATCATACATACACGTTGCCAACAATTCCTCTTTGAATAGAGTTTCATTTTAAAGTGTGTGGTGTAGATTATAGACATATATGAAAATATTCATATTTTGTGTATATGCATGCGTATAGATGCATGGATGTAGGCTTAAATGATGTATGTAGGACATTAGGAAGCAATTCTATTAATCATACATTCATCTTGTAAACAGAAAAACAACTTTCACAATGATGTATGTTTTTATATAATTATATTTTGCTATGTTGTCTTTCTATATTTTCTTTATCGCTTATATCAAAATTTTCTTAGCTCTTTATGCCTTGTATATGTGTACGTATGGACCACTTTGAGGAATAATAACAGTAAAAATCAGCAGTAAATCATTCCTCAGTAAAGTATTAGTAATTAGCATTATTAATACTCCTTTAAGTAACACTATAATTAAACAGCTGATGACTCAAGGTATTATTTCAAAATCACAAAATTTTCTCTTCATAATAAAGCATTTTACTTAGCTGCTGCTGGATAAACTAGTTTCATTTGTTTTTATTGCACTTAAAACAATAACAGTCTTGTGAATCTTTCTAGGAGAGACTCCTAGAAGTACGTGAACGCTGTTATCATCAGCAGTGTGGGAGTTTTCAATCCACAGAGTGTGCTGTGTGTTTCTTTGAACTATTGACTGGCTTTCTGATACAATAATTTAAACATATGGCAAATCTTATTATGCTATTTTCAAGATTCCAAATCAACAAGAATGGCCATGGGCAACATATAGTGCGTATAGTAATGTATGCTTCACCAATTGTTTCAAAATGTTTATTCCGATTTCGTTAACCCAACAACACTATTAGAAAGAGGCTGAGATAATTATCACTAACTATTTTCCCCATAATGCTCATTCTCCTGGAGAAAAGATAAATGCAGAAGAAAACAAACAAACAAACAGAATCTCTTAGATGCCCAAGACAGGCGTTTAAAAGTGAATTCTCACAAATTGAAATAAAGCTCTCTATTTCTTTAGAAATAATAATAAGGTTTTTAATGATCAAGAGACTGATAGATCTTTTTTAAATCTGTAGGAGGCTTTGTTTTTGTTAGGAAAAGCAATCTTTTCTTAAATACCTAAAAATTTACCCATGCCTATGTAGGTCACACCCATCTCCTCTATGGGAAGAGAAACAATAACAGCCACAGAACAGGAGCTTTAATCCCTATGAGAGGTTTAATGAGGAGTCAAATGGAACTCTTACAGTGCCCTTGCCAATGAAGCTCAATTCTGTCCTCCAGGGACCAACTCTAATGTAGTTGGTGTATTTAGTCTGGGCTTCCACTACTGAAATCTCCTATAAGGCTGTCAGCAGTTTCAATATTAGAGAATTGTATTTATGGGGATTGCTCAATGACAAATAATTTACTTTACATGGAATGCAGAAAAAAACTCAAGCCATTGATCTCCAGACTATAGACCACTTGAAAAGCACAGTGACAGCCATGCTGTTTGTCATCTGTATCTTACATATTACAATTCTTATCATGTATGAACTCTAGATTATGTGTAATCTATTCTTAAAATCAGATGATGAGGCAGCATTTTGATTTTCAATTTACTTGAGCATTTGTTTTAGTTTTCTCTCGATGAACACTGGGTTCTCGCCTAAAATATGTGTTGACAATTCATAAATTCTGTGACTTTCAAAGTGGGAATGATTGACAGCTCTCAGGTGAAGAGTATGTTTCAGCTGCCAAGACATATTATTCTTGCCATACTTAAAAAACAGTGAAATTCACTACAGAAGGTCATTTTTTATTTTGGAGATTCTTTTCCCATTGCCTCTTTTTTCTTCCTAAGTAATTCCAATTACAGGATCTATCTGGTTTTTTTTTAACTTGACTCTTACATAGTTGTAAGGAAAATCAATTAAGAATATTATATTACAGGGCATAAGTTTTATGACATAAAATTGTCTGCTCAAAAAAGGAATAAGAAAATCTATATGGAAAACTTGAACAGATATTTATGATTGGACATAAACTGCAAACTACAGGATGAACTATGTTAAATTAGGAAAGCAGACTGCTATTTTTAGATACTATTCCCTTTTTCAGTTCTATACTAGGATTATTATTTGTTGTTAATTTCCTTAATAATTAAAAAATTAAAGACATTAAATAGCCTTAAGTTATGCAGTTTTATCTCATATTTTGTTTATGCCTAATGGATTAGCTAATGGACTTTATAATAATTTTTTTCTGAGCCATTCCAGACGTTGTTATCATCCGCTCACCTAGGTTTTCTTCATAACTAGGTTTCTTGACTAATTATAATTTAAAACATTAACATCCTGCATGGGAAGGATTCACTTTAGCCTGGCAAAACAGCATAACTGGAACTTGTATATAATTTATCAAAAAAACAAGACATATTCTTTGCTAAGTGGAAATGGTGTCTGCTCAGCCTTCCTTCTCTTCCTTCTTTATTTCCCTTCAAATTAAAAAATGTAATGCAGGATTTTTTGTCTACTATGTGTTACACACAGAGTCTACATATATGTCACTTAAAAAGTGGTTTCAAATGTATAATTATGGAAAAATTGGTCATGGCGATTTCAAGTGCTATGTAGAAACTATGAAAACATTAATCACATATTTTGAAAATGCACTGCCTTAACTGCTAATACTTTTACAAATAGGCATAATAACTTTGCATTGACAATTTTACTTTAAATCAATCACACCAAATCAATTTTCATGTTAAAAATGACAAAGTTTATAATATTCTCAACTCTGTGAGAGAAGTGGTGACGATGTCTACAATCTGAAAGGGGCAGGGCATGTCATTGATAAATTAATGTCATTATTTGTCTCAGCAGAAGAATCTAGAGGAAAAATTTTGAGGAAGGCACTAGTGCTCTGGAGGAAATTCCAGTGTTCAAGGAAAGACCATCCTCTTCATAAAAGAATGTGAAGAAAATGCATAATTGAGAAGCTGTACATTTCTAGATATGCTTTATAGTGTGGATATCTATAAGTGGGGCAATTTGGGAGAGGGAGTTGAATGTAGAGACTCTGTTTTGTTTGGTAATATGATATTGCAGAAAAATTACAAAGGTAACTATTTAACATATGTGTACAGTATGATTTGAAGGAAATATAATCAGGGAATCAATGTATGTCAAGCCCATGGCCATTCTCTGTTAACCTTCTTTTTAATGCTATGACGACTATTTCCAACCTTTTCTACTCAGCTCAAACCTCCAGGCCTCTGCCCTGCAGACTTCTTTAGTGCTTTGGCTTTACCTTCTGCCTTACAAAGGAAATAGAAGCCATCAAGTGACTTCTTCTATATTTTTTCAGATGGTGAACAGAATACTCATATCTGTTTCTATCTTTCTTGTAAAAAACAAATTGCTCTCTCTCTCAATAACCATCAAAGACTAATTCTACCACCTACTTTCTAGGTCTCATTTTTTCCAGTGTTCCCTGAATTCTTATTTTTAACCTCTCCCTTTTAAGGTATTTTATCCCTTGGCTTTTTACCCATGTTCATATCTTTACAATCAAAGGAAAGAAAACCTTTGCTGAATTGCTCATGTCCTTGGCTGCTATCTTGTCTTTCTCTCCACCACTTTCCCTTCACGGCAATATTTTCCAAAGTGTTGTGTAGACTCTCTGTCTTTGTCATTTTTCACTACGTACTTATTCTTCAGACCACTCTGGTCTGGCTTCTACTTCCATCATCTCACCTGCACTGCTCTCACTAAGGTCACTGGGACCCTCTTGGGAGCATATGCTATGTTGGCTATGCCTTCTTTTCTGACTGTTATCTCTGACTTTCCATAACCTTGCACATCCCTGGTTTTTCTTCAGTATGTCTGGCTGTTCTTTTGAAATCTCCCTTGCTAGGTCATTCTCTCCTTCCTGTCTTTATAATGTTGCAATTTTCAATGCTTAATCCTAAACACCCCTACTTTCTTCTGTGTTCCTACCCTATCCAATCTAATCTACGGCAATATCTTTAATCTCTACCTATGCAGATGATCCACAAATTATATCAGTAGCCTTCAGAGAATATTCTTTTCACCCATGCAGATCCATATAATATAACGAAGGGTACACTTAACTCTCCATTTGAATGTTTAAAACAGCTCAAACTTTGAATGTCTGAAATTGAACTCATAATAATTGCCTCATAATCTTTTATCTTAAAAAATGACACTAACACCAAACCATCTGCATAAGCCAGAAACTGAAAAGTCATCCTTGATGGCTCCCCATCCCCATCCCTCAATGGCACCATATTCAATTTAATTCAATGTCCTGTCAGTTTACCTCTGAAATAATTCTTATATCAATTCACTTCTTTCTATCCCAGTCACCTCCATCCTAGTTCAAATTACCATTATTTTTTGCTTGAACTATTACAATATCTTCCCAATTGCAAATCTACCTGTGTCCTCTATAGCTCCTTCTATTCCACCCTGAAGCACAACAGAAAAGTATTTCCATCTGCAGCCAGTTGGAACCAGTTTTTGAAACGCAAATCTGAGCACTCTGATTCTCTTACATAAATTCAACCATTGGCTTTCAAATACTTCTAGAATAGTGATAAAATCCTCAGTATGGCCCATAAGGCCATCAATTCCTTATCTGTAACTCAAGTTTCTTGTCATACCTTTATCTCCTTTGCTCTCTGAACTTCTTTCCTCTCCTCTCCCTGATCTCTGCTCAAACTTAACTTCCTCACTCTCACCCCATAGTTTAAGTTTTCATAGCCCATCTAGTATTTTTATTATCGATATTTTATTTTTATCACTATTTACTGTCGTCTCCTTCATTAGACTATAAACTCTGCAAGCACAGGAATTATGTCAAATATTTGCTTGCCATTTTCTTCAGAGCCTTTAAGTCAGTTCCAGAAATAAAGTAGGTACTCAGAAAGTACTGATTGAATAAATAATGCGGCATAATTATCGGCGATAATTATTTTATCAAATATTGAAATATGAAATATTTATATTAATGTTCTGGTTTGATTGTCTGAGGTGAGAAATCAAACTCTACTCCAGGTACACTTCCACATTTTTTAGAAAACAACAAATAATGAGCATCAAGACATCAATATCTGCACCAAATTATACTGGGAAACCTTGTACAGAGCCTAAGATTAGAGAGTGATCAAGAGAGGAACAGAAAAGAGAAAATAACTTTTATTCTAAATTAAGGTAGTCCTTCAACTTTTGAATGGATAAACAAACCATGGTATATACATCCAATAGGATAATACTCAAGAATAACAATAAATGTTCTGCCGATAGATGCAACAACATAAATGAATCTCAGATACATTACCTTAAGTGAAGAGAAGTCAAACTCAAAAAGCAACACACTGTATGATGCCATTTACATGTCATTTTGGAAATGACACAATTATAGGGAAAAAATATATTAATGGTAGTCAAGGGTTGGAAAGTATTAAAGAGGATGACTAAAAAGTGACACAAAGAAACTTTTGGGGTGATGGAAGTGTTCTAAATCTTGATTTTGTTGGAAGTCACATGATTTATGCATTTGTCAAAACTCATCAAACTATCTAAAAAGGACAAATTTTACTGTATTTTTTAATTTAAAAAAAGCAAAAGAAATCTGAGCAAGAATTAAGTAGGATCAAAAACATTCAG
Source organism: Pteropus alecto (assembly GCF_000325575.1). Lineage (NCBI taxonomy): Eukaryota > Metazoa > Chordata > Mammalia > Chiroptera > Pteropodidae > Pteropus > Pteropus alecto. The sequence goes on along the minus strand of NW_006436288.1, from coordinate 2,761,306 downwards.
TCTCATGGAAATTAGTTTTTTTAAACAATATTACTTTATGTTTATATGTGAATATTGACATTTTAAGAGTGTTTCAAAGTGCTTAACAGTAAGTATTTTAGGACAAATTCTGATGATTATGTGATTGGCTCTCCTATATTATCCTATAATAAAATCTCAGAAATAAGCTTACAAAATTGTTTAACTTTTTTCCCTTTTGACTCTTTTTAGCTGAGAGATTGACATGAATTATTAAGTCGCTCACCAAGCACATATTTTTCAACTCCTGCCATGCTGAGCACAGTTAAGATAAGACACAACTGTTGACCTCTGGAAGCTTGCAATCTAGTAGGAAAGGTGGTATACAAAAGAACTACAAACAAGATAAAATATAGTAAGTAGAAGCAAAGATAGAGACAAATTCTAAAAGCATTCAGGGAAGAGAGAGATAATTTACATGTGTAAAAATCCTGGAAGCTGGAAAGCCCAGAGAATGTTCTAAAATAAAAGTACAGTTAGAGGAGTTGGGGTAATAAGATTGATGGGCAGAAAGTCCTTTGTTCAATAGCTATGTCTGTTTCTTCTTCCTGGGAGCGCACAGCTATATCCCATCTCCCAGTTTTTCTTGCAGGTAAGTGTTGAGATAAGTCTGAGTCATGGTCCATGGAATGTGGCATCAGTGATGTACACTTCCAGGCCTGATCCATAAAATCTCCATGCACAATCCTCATTCTCTTTTTCTCATCCTGAGTAGAAAAGACTCTAAGGACCTAGAGAAGTGAAGAACTACAAGATGGAAGGAGCCTTGATATCTGGGCATCTGCAAGAGAACATCAGCCAACCTACTTGAGACCATAATCTGAAAATTGGAAGAGTCTATTTAGATGAGGAGATCATCATTAAAGTCCAAAGTAAGAGAACTGGGTCTCCTGAACTATTTAAAACACAGGCGTGACACAATCAGGACTGGATCCTTTAGAAAAACTAGTCTGAGTAAATTTTTTAGAAAAGTAGATTGAAAAAAAAAGATCAAGAGATTAAAAGTTTTAGTAAAAGTAGAATTAAAATGATAGTCATATTGGGAAAGGAAGCAATTGAACACAGAAGAAAAATAAGATCTGTGGAGGTAAGGACAGGCTCAAACCTTTCTGAGCCCTTAACAACTTAGTAACATCCATGAGCCGGGCCATGCACAACACTCTGGTCACATGTTGGCACCAAGATTTCACCTCATGCCTCTAGAATCTACTTGCTCTGTTGAGGTTGTAATTTGTCTTATACCTGCTCATCACCTTCACACTATCACTCATTTTGTTTGTCTGCTGGTTTTCCCTCCATTGCTGCTTCACTTCTACCCACTCGGTTCGTGTCCCCTGGAACTCCATGCCCTGCAGCCACAATCCAATCCCATCCCTCACTCAACTCCCAAAACCCAGCAAAGCCCTTGTCTAAGAGTCGTTCAGGGAGAAATAAAGTTGCTGTACACATTCAGGAGAAGATCTGTATGTGAACATAAGTTTTCAAACCAAATAGATAAATAGCTATAAATATGATTGCTAGATGATAGGGTAAGAGTATGTTTATCTTGATAAGAAACTGCCAACTGTCTTCCAAACTGGCTGTACCATTTGTGCATTGCCACCTGCAATAAATGAGAGCTCCTGTTGCTCCACATCCTCGCTGGCATTTAGTGCTGTTAGTGTGTTAGATTTTGTCCATTCTGCTAGGTATGTATTGATATCTCATTGTCATTTTATTTTGCAATTATTTAATAATGTAAGATGTTGAGCATCTTTTCATACACATAATTGTCATCTACATATCTTCTTTGGTGAGGTGTCTGTTAAAGTCTTTGGCACACTATTAAACTGGGTCATTTGCTTTCTTATAGTTCAGTTTTAAGAATTCTTTGTATATTTCATAAAGTAATCCTTTATAAGATAAGTATTTTGAAATTATTTTCTCCTGATCTGTGGCTTATCTTTTTGTTCTCTTTATAGTGTATTTTACAGAGCAGAAGTTTCTAATTTTAATAAAGTCCAAATTATAAAATTTTTCTTTCATAGCTTGTGCTTTTGATGTTATATCTAAAAACTCATTACCAAGAGGTCTTCTATAGTTTATCCATTTAAAATTTTATTATCAATTACTATAATTATACTTTTTGATGTTTTCATTGTTTCCATTTAGGCTATATAAGCCTCTTCAATATTGCTTCTGAGTCATTTTTATAGGACCCCATTGATCTTTGAGCATATTCTTAAGTTCTGGTCCTATATGAATAATTTAAAAATCTGTCTTTTTGATAAAACTAATTCGATTAAGGTAGGTCTTAAATTATAATTCATTAAATTATTCGACAAATATTTATTGTACACTTACTATGTGTCAGGCCATGTTCTGGTGCTCAGAATCCACAGGAGCAGTTAAGCAGGAGGAGCAGGACCTAGAAAGCAGTGATGTCCCTGATGTGTTTAAAGAAGAGCAAAGAGGCCAATGTGTTTAGAATGGAACATATATGGGCTCATTGGTGATGCGAGTGGGAGATTTTGGGAGAAGACTGAGTAAGACTGTGCATATCATTGTAAGGACTTTGGCTTTTAACTTGAGAGAGAGGAAACAAATTTAGAGTTTTGATCAGAAGAGTGATGTTATCTAATTTAGAGGTTCACTGGTTTCCATGGTAGGAATTTATCCTTGGAAGTAAGTTTAGAAGACCAGTTAGAAGATTATTGGATAACACAGGTAAGAAATAACGTGTAGTGGACATGCCGAGAAATATAAGTGTAGGTAAGTTTTTGTAGGAGGGAAAACAAGATTTGCTCATGAATTATATATGAATTTGATAGAGTGAGTAACAGAGAGGAATCAAGATGACACCCAGGTTTTCGGCCTAGACCAAAAGGATGGTCTTGCCATTGTTTGAAAAAAGAAAGACTGAGGTAGTGCAGGGTGAGAGGGATGATTAGGAGCTTTGTTTTGGACATGTTAATTTTGAATTTTTATTAGACACCTAAGTAGAGACGTTTAATAAGAATTAGAGAAATCATTTTAGAAATGAGATTGCTCCAGTTTGGACTGAAGAAATACATTTAGGCATCTTTAGTATATAAAATGGTATTTAAAACTGAAACTGTCCGAGATCACCATGGGAGAGTGTAGATACAGAAGACAGAAAAAAAAAAATCTGAAGACTGAGTCTGATTTTCGTCTTCTGGCTTTAGACAAGAGATAAAAATTCCTCCTTTCTCCCCTCCATCAGGATGAAGACAAATTGTGCACTTGTACAGAGGAGCTTCTCTTTAGTAGCTATATGATAGTACAATCAGTTTATAAAGTAAATATCATAATCTACCTTAATGGAGCAATCTGAATGTGTACAAATAGATAAGTGCCAAAATAAAACTTTTTACATGTGTATGTGATTTATTAAATATTTGTCAATAGTATTTTCAGTCTTATTTGGCTTAGTATTTATTTTACCACTAGATAATTCTTAATTAGACAAAATCTCTTATTCATTCATTTATTCTTTTATTTAATAGGTATTTATTAAGTATCTACATATTGAGTATTTCTGGCTAGTTCCCATGGCTAAAAACATTGTTCATTTTATTATTTTTTTTTTCTGTTGGTTTTTAAAAACTCTCATTTGGATTTTTAAGCAGAAAGCAAGTGTGAAAAATTTTTTAGAGAGTTGAAAATAGATATACAGAAATCAAACATACAAACATTTATTTATTCTGTTTTATAACCACACAAATATTAACGAAATTCTTTGTTGTAAAACTTTGTTGTAAAAATGATTTTTTAAGAATCTCACTACTAGTACACCCAAAGATTTTATGAAGCCAAATAAGTTACTTTGAATTTAAGAAGCCAATTAAATATCAGAGTCATGGAGTCTTTTGGCAATGACCTTGAAGAGCTAAAGGATGTCCTGGGAATCTCAGTGCTTTACTCTTAAAGCTACTAATTCTTGCCAGTCTCCACTGATCCATATCAACTACTACTGAGCTCTCAATCCTAAACTAAACACACTGGCTTATCCTTAATATTAACAATTCTTATTGTTTTCATTTGCTTAAAAATAAAACCTCAATGTTACTTATAGTCATGTTTAGGATGATAAATGCAAGGTGAAGTAAACATTGGGAAAAAAAGCTGTTCAACCTCTTTGGTAATCAGGAAAATGCTAATTATAAAAATCAGGTATATGTTATATATCTCATTAATTTAAATGTTATCTGGTGTTTCTAAGGGTGTAAAAAACTTATAAACTATTAGTTATAGTGTAAATTTGGGGGCCAATTAGAGGAATTGATCAAAATATAATATATCTGCACTCTTTGCCTCAGCTAATTTACATTTATGAATCTATCCTGAAGATCCTCTACAGGTACACAAGATGGATGGAAAGAAATGGTCTCAGCAGTGTTGCTTGTAAATAGTAGATTGTGGAAAGTGAAGGATAGCAGAGTTTGCCATCCAAAATATTCCTCTTTGGGATTTGACTATTTGAACTCGGTTACTTTTAAGAAACAAAAGACTCAGAAAGAATCTTTGACTCTCCTCCTTTACCTGCCTAAAAGGAATTTAGATAGAAGACCTACTACAAGAAGTAATATATCATCATAGACAACTACAGTTTAATATAAACTAATATCTGATAGACAGAGAGGAACATAGCAAAGTTATATCATCATAGACAACTACAGTTTAATATAAACTTTTATATTATTTGTTCAAAGTCCTCTCTGTCTCTCATTGTTAAAAGTGGCTCAACAAATATTTACTTATCAAACATTTGTTCAAAGTCCTCTCTGTGTCTCATTGTTAAAAGTGGCTCAACAAACATTTACTTATCAAATGTTTGATTTCCATCTCCATGTGAATTGCCTTCCTGCCTTTTGAAGTCCCAAACCACAAGCCCCCTTTTCTCCTTAGCTCCAGAATGGCATGTAAATCTCAACTGCCCAATGCATCCTTGGGTCTCATATTCTTATGGCACCCCCATATTACATTCATAATAAAATTTGGATTTTTTTTTTTGTTACTCTGTCTCACATTTATCTGATTATCAGCTCAGCCAGAAGAATTTAGAAAGGTGGAAGGGAAATTATTTTTTGACCCTCACCCCCACAAAAGCAATCCATACGGAAAGCAACGCAAATTTCATCCCTGGGAAATGATCAGATACTTAGTAGAATATCTCATATTACTACAGTAATTTGTTGAAAAGAATGACCTGCTCTTAAATGTAACAAAAGGCAAAGATTTCGAACATATTGTTAAGGCGAAGAACAAATTGTAGAATAATATATATGATGTAATCCCACTCGTGTGCAAAATTATGAATATGTATAGTGGATAGGAAAACCTTCCAAGTGTATTGATTTCTGAAGAGGCAGAAGTGAGTGGTTGGTTACACAGGGAAATTTTCACATTGATTCTTCGTGCTTTTATAATGCTGAAAAAAATTTACATTGTATGTAAAAACTTTACAGAAAATAATAATATTCAGAAAGGCCACAAATTTTAAAGAAAAGATTTGCAACATTACAGATTAACTTTAAAATGGATGGATGAATTACTTACTAAAACATGGAAATATTGGAGATATAAGTGGGGACACAATAAATGCATTTAAAACAAATATTAAAAGTTTAATCATATATTATCAGAATAACCATCTATAGAAAAAAAGCCCCTCAAACTAGCTCCACATTACTAAGAACAATGCCATGATCTTAGTTGGCCAATTCTACTTCAGAAGCTATAACGAAATACAAGTATAACAATGACTATGAATTTTTGAGTTGTGAATAAGCTATTCTCTGCTATGTTTAAAAAAAATATGGTTGCAGAATATTACATTGGATTTGGTATCTAATACATTTAATTTTTTGTCAGTCCTCCTTTGAAACAAATTTCTTTCCATGCAATCTTATTAATTATGCCAGTTTGAGACATTCGTACTGCATAGTGGTCTGCAATAAGCCAGAAAGATTCCTCAGTGAGTTTAACTGTCCCTCAGGATTATGAAATTCATTAGAAACTAACAACAATTAAAAATATCTCAGAGAAGTTAGTGACATCTAACTCTATCAAAATAATGGAGACAGGAAGATATCTACACTATCTTATCATGATTAATAGAGATAAGAATAGGAAAACAAGAAACACATCTGGGTTGTTTGGTTTTTTTTTTTTTTTCACACACACACACACACCCAAATCTATACATAATTTGATTTTAAAACATACAGGAATAAAACATCGTTTACATTTCTGATTCATACAAGCACACATTTTTACTCTAGGGCATTTTTTTTTGTCACTCGTCTTTTCTGATGTTCTGAATCTCAGAACATGATAATTTATTCCATCACACAGAAAAAGAGTTATTCATTTATATCTACCCTCAAATCATATCAGACAGAATTTAAAGTACTTTGGCATCTCCATATTTTATGTAGAATGTTTCTAAATAATTAACAAAGGAGTTCAGAAATTGGTGCTGAGAATTGAGAGCATGTATGCAGCTTAGAAACAAGTGTAATTTAGCCAAGTTTTCTTTAAAAATAAATAAATATTAAAAAATTTTTTCTACGTTGTTCCAGTCAGATTGTTGAAATGGACTTAGTTTTAATTGTGGGTGATGTATCATACCCCAGTGCTTGGTAATATTGGGGGTCCTGGAAACTTGGATCTAAACAATTCTATTTTCTCTAGATATAACTATAGTCCTCTAGATGTAATTAAAATCAAGTTCCCAAGTCGCCTTAACAACAGAACTAAGTAGAATGATCATCCCAGGCACTTTATATGGTGAAGGCCTATCAATGATGTTGGTGAGGAAGAAATGAAAGTCAATTGACACTAAGCAACTTCAGAGAGGTGTAGACCCAAGGCCCCAAAGTGTATATGATTTGGGAAACCTTTTTAAAGAAAAAAATAAAAAATTGAAAACATAAAATTACTTGTGAAAGTAAATATTTATTTAGAATGAAAGAAATCACAGCAAAGTACAAAATTTTAAGTTAATAATTTCCACAAATACCATAAAAATCCAGAAAAAAACTAAAGTCTGCCATATTTTTAATATAATTTTTCCTACTGTCTTGGTGCATACTCTGGTTGACTTGTTTGTTTGAAAATAATATTGCAATATCATTTTCAGTAGAAGAATGGAAATATAATTCAGCACGATTGATCAAAATTTATATTTTATTATTAGTTTTTGGCATGCATAAAATATTTACTTCCCATACATATTCACTTTAAGAGTACGGCTTTGTTTATGATTGTGGCTTCCCATACAAATTCACTTTATGAGTGTGGCTTTGTTTGTTTCTATATTTCTAAAAATACAGAAATTCTGATTCTATTTTGCTTAATCCTCATCAAATAAGAAAAAATATAAAATCTGTTAATAATTGTATAAGCTACATTTTAAGAATATTTCTGATAGGATAGGACATTCATTTTAATGAGGTATTGAAGATAAAATCCTTTACAATTTTAATGTCTAATGATTGAAAGAATTTTCAGATGTACATGAGCACTGTCTGTAATATTTTTCTGATGTTGCTTCTTTGTGTCATGATGCTGGATGGTCAGGACAGTGGGCATTAGAGGTACTTGCAAAAGTCGTTCCTAGACAGACCGTAGCTTTATATTTCATGGAAGTGACTACACAATGACCTACAGGAATATGTTCCTGAACCCAAGTGAAATGCCTCTCCAGCTCAACTTTCCCTTCACCAGATTTCAAAAAAGCCTGAGGTTACTCTCAAGCCAGCCAAGACTAGTGGTAGATTGTATGATGGAGGGGACGTCAGCGTGGAAAGAAACAGATGTTATAACAAATTTAACAATTTTACTTTTGCAAATTTTATGAGAACATGCGACCATGGCAACATGTTAATAGGACCCATCTCAGAGTTTTGGAATGGGACTTGGAGCTTAAGCTTCATTAGTTTCAGAGCCTCTGCCAGACACTCACACATATAGTCAGCACTATATCCTCCCTTTCTCTCCCCAGGGATGAGAACAGGGCTGGCATGCTACTACACGGCCTTCCTCTAGCTCCCTGTGTACTCTTTGGCTGTAGTTTCTCCTCACTTCAGTTTTCTAAAAAATATTGGTAGGGTTAGCAGTGGTTACAAGCAGGTGGCACAAGGGGATGATCACAGGTGACTTTTTTCCCTGTGATTGTACCTAACCATCATTTTAAAAATGCAGAAAGGATTCATTGAAACTATATAAATATATTGTCTTCAATATTGCAGTGAAACATCTCCTACCATATGTGCTTATATGTGGGATATATTTGCCATAATCTATTCTGTGACTACATGTCAAATGATTGTTTATTAAGAAAAGGCCAAGGGGCACTGAACCTTAGTGAAGACATTTCATAGTTAAAGTAAGTAATCGCAATCACTACAACTTTAATCATACTAAGAAAGATCTTAATTTTAGGTCTTTATCAATTATCTTTTTTCTTAAAATATTTCTGCCTGCTACTCTTTTCAAGTTACTTTTATGGCTGTTATATAATTAACATGGACTAAAATAATTCCTGAACTACTGCTGCTAGGAAGCTAGATAATGAGAATATTCAAGATATGACATGGAACCACACCATTGAAGTGAATCGATTTTCAGCTTGATCTCCAGTGAGAAGGTAACCTTTTTCACCAAAGAGAGTCAAACACATTTCTTCCTGTTTCACCTCAGCATTATAGAAAACTCTCATCATTCAGAGGATAGAGAATATACTGAAAATGATCCAAAGATAAAATAATATATATAATATTTAAAAACCCACAGATAATATTTGGATCTGGGGAAAATAAATCAGTCCTGGAGAACAAAGGAACTGCCCCACAGGATGGGAGAGTTTCATGGTAACCAACCTGCTACCGAGTAGCAAGCTCAAAGCGTGGGTGGTGGTGCCATTTGAGGGATTCAGCGTTGACCTCATATGGTTTGCGGGCCGGACACTCAGCAGTGGGACAGTAGGCGGTAGCCAGTCTCGGTAAAGGGACAGCTAGCTTGTTGAGACTATGCATAACTTTTGTCCCTGACGACTTTGTAGAAACAGTCCCATATATTGTTTTTCTGTTTGGTTGAAGACATATACCATATTTCACTAGACAGCAACCCAACATGTAAGAAGTTGTATGCCAGCTTGTGCCGTAATGAGTTCTCAAGAGACAATTCTACTACTTTTTGGGGGGAGGCAGGAGGGTGATAAGATACACGAAACAGTGAATTGTGGGAAGAGTCCATTGTTTCAGTTCCTAGGCAATAAAGGTATCCCGGTTGGATGTGATGTTAGATAAGATATCAGAGCAGTGAATAGGATGTTTTTAAATCTACAAATAGCTATTGGGTAGAAGACTTTCAGACAGAAAAGGCATTTTTATATATCCAGAATAGGAGCCAAGGGCTGTGCTCAATTTCTCTAATAAAGATACCACATTCTAAGCACAGTTGTGATTAGCATCATCTCCTGGTTAAGTCTGGGGTAATTCCCTGTCATTCTCTCAGAACCTTTCTCCTGCACCAGCCAGACAGGCAAGTTAAACAATCAGAATTAACCTCCCCCTCTCCACTCCCCAACCCCCATCTCCACCCCTCCAGAAGCTACATTGGAACAAAAGATGCTCCTAATGCTTTTATCACTTGGGAGTCTTGCTTTGCAACTCTCCTTTCTTTGGAGCTCCATCCTGCAAGCTCTAGCCAGGATGGCCTTCCCAGACTCTAAGCTTGTTTTCTCAACTCAAGGAGTTCACTTGGCTCCGTCTAGCAGCACCCCACCCCCCACTCCCCAGCTGCCAGGAAACTCTCTTAAGGCAGCAAGCTGGGATAGTCATAGGCTTACCTTATTTCCCATTTGTCATGAATCACTCTTCTTTATGCCTGAATTCTGAATTCAAGCGTTATGAAAACTATTGTTTTATTTATTGTGTCTATTTTATAAAAATAATTTCAATCTGGAGGGTAAATCTGATTACTATTACTTACTTTTGGCAGAAACTGAAGTTCCTAAATTCAGTTTATTTTCAAAATTGATTTGAATGGCTGTCACATCTGAAAAAGATCCCTTCAAATAAATAGATACAAATGAATGAAGTACACAGTTGTCCATGTTTATTATATTATGATATTGATTTTTCTATTCCATCCATCAATTACACAAAAGTTTTTTGTTGAAATGTAGCTATTGTATTTCTACCTTCCCAGATGCCTATTCATTGTTCTTTAAAATAAGTGGAAATATGTTGGGTTTTTATATTTTAAAAAATGATTCAAAATCCATCAAATCTATTTATTTGAAAATATTTGGAACAGTTTAAGTAAAACTGTGGTCATATTTTAAGTGTGTAGATATGGGAGTTTTCCCAGACGACACATCATTTTCAGCAACAAAATCACATAGTGATGCAAACGTTAGCAGATAGCAGTTCTCAAAATGTGCTCTGCGTGACAAGGAACTATTTTTACAAGCAGGTAGCTTCTCACTCTTTGTTAAAATCTCACCTTTACCTTGAAGAAACAGATTAAGTCTATTTATTTTGGGAAACATATCTTATGGGCAGCATATTACTGAGAATCACTTGTTCTCACTGAAAAGGTCAGCAAATTTGGTTTCATGGGGCTTGAAACATTAGTGGAAAAAATTGTAAATGTTTGTCTGCATTTTCTGGATGCTTAAATTCTAAATGTCTTATTAATTGTGATGGTTCCACATTATCATTAGCTAACATTTCAAGGCAGAAAACACACCTAATGTGAGATTAAAATAGCCTGGATAATTCTGAATTATTTTGACTCCCCTCGTGTGTATCTGATTACATCCTCCTTGTTTCTACCTCTTGATATGCTTGATGGTAAAGAGCTCAAACTAGGAACAGAAATGTCTGCCAATTTTTAATGTTTACCTATGAATTATTGGTGCTATGTTTAGGCCAAGTTTTTTGTTTTTTTTTTAATAGGATGGCATGAAATCATTACTATCACCTTCTTTGCACTTGGAACTCTACCCTTCCCCCAGGATGTCTTAGTTACCACGTGTGACACATGCCCTTCTTACATACGGTGTAGGTTAGGCCACCTGTATCTATCCATATGAGACATGTTAGCAAAGCTTAATTTCCTATTTTATAATTTAATATATATAGTTAAAAGTTGTGGCATTTTAATCTGCATTTCACATCCCAGAGAAGACTGGGTTGGCTTTACGGTATGGTGTTTACTTGGCTAAATTAGAGGGCTACAAGAAAGGAGAGAATTAGGTTCCTAATGCCAAAGCTATTGAGTGAGGAAAGCAAAGGCAGACCACTTGAGCCACTACTACACCAATTAGGAGCTTACGAGAAAAAAATCCACCCAGGACTGAAACCTTAATAAAGAGGACATTTCTGGAAATGAACCGAAACAGATCATGCTGAAAATATTAAGCTTATTAAGCTACTGGAAAAAAAAAAATCCCTTGTAAAAGAAAACTTGCCACTTTAAGATGAAAGCAAGATGATGTACTTTTGTGCACTAGAAAAATCCACAGCCAAAGAGATTAATGGACATATTGATGGAGCTCAAGTTTGGCTGTCAACAGAGCTTATCATTTCAATAAGGCATGCACTGGTGGCATGCACTGGTGGCATGCACTGGCATGCGCTAAGTAGTACATTTTTTATAGGTTTTTATTGTGAAAAGAATTTAAAGATTCAATTAAATATAAACTTTTATGCAGGCTGCACGTTCCCTTTACCTATAGGTGCTACTTTTTTTCAGCCTCTAATTTTAAACTTGTTCCATCAGGCTCAAGATGTATGATTTTGATAATCCTTGTAAGTATACAAAACTTACTTCTTAAAATATAGTGGACTGTGGACCTTAAGCTTTTATCCCCTCTGTTCTAGATTATTATTTCAGAAGGAATGTGTGAAGGATGAGTGGTGAAGAAAGACCATTATGCTGGAGATAAGATGAAAAATTCTGACCCCGAAATATTTTGTTGACAATTGGCTCATCACTTTTCACATCGAAATACTCTGTGATTCTCAAAGGAGCCATTAAAAAAAAAAAAAAACTGAAAGCAATAAACAAATAAGACAAACAAACAAACAAAAACTCATAGACACAGACAACAGTTTAGTGGTTACGAGAGAGAAATGGGGAGAAGGTAGATAAAGTAAAGGAGATCAAAAATACGGTGATGAAAGGAGATTTGACTTTGGGTGGTGAATACACAATGCAATATACTGCTAATGTTTTATTGAATTGTACACTTGAAACCAATATAATTTTATTAACCAATGTTACTCCAATAAATTTAACTAAAAAATTAATTAACTAAAAAAAAAAAGTCAATGCAGTCAAAATAGGAGAAGTCAGTAGGAAGACCCACCATCTCAGACCCTGTGTTATTTGTATGTCTTTGGTCACCCACACCTATGATAAAGTGGTCCTTAGTGCATGTCTCATTTTGAAGATTGTGTCTTTGACATCAGTCTTTACCTGTGAGGATCATGGCTCCAAGCACACATTCTAATTGCACTGCCACAGCTCAGAGAAAAAAGGTACATGATCTCAAGAATGTGCATTGTGCCAACTTAAGCAGATGGCCACTGATGCCTCTTTCTCCTCTGAGAAAAGCATTTGAGCTTCATGATGTCAGCTAATCATCCTGGCAATAAGAGTTTCAAGTTTCCAGAAGCTCTCCATTCTTTACATTTAAACCTCAGTTTAATTATTGAGATGTTTCTATGTGACAGAAACATGTTGTCAGATAATCCTAGAAAAATTCAAACATTAAAGATAAAATATAAATACCAAGGGATTTTGAATTATTTGTGCTTTTTTAAAATATAAATACCAAGGGATTTTGAATTATTTGTGCTTTATTTGTGCTGATACTTCTCTCCTCTTTTTACTCCATGTCATGAGAATCTCCCTTAGGACTCTTGGCAAGATCAGAGGCTAAGAGGAAATAAGAAAATAATTATTGAACTTGTAGATATCAACAGAAATTTATTCCATGTCCAATATGAGCACAGCTCTACAGTAGTATAATGCAATAAAGAGTTTACAAATCAGACAGAAACATACTTTTCATTTTATCTTGTTTTTAAAGATTTACCCATATGCATATGACACATGGTGGTTGATGGAATGATAGATATTAAGATGAGTATATATATTATTATGTATTAAAATTTTAATTGGCACTTCAAACTCATGGTTTCAGAAATACTCTTTTTAAGAGTAAGGTAGTTGGTTAGCTTTTTTTTTTTTTAAAAAAGAAAGGGTTTAGTTTGAAAACGTTAAAAACAACTGTTAGGTAAATAATTGCATAAGTAATATGCAAATATGGAAAATAATGCAGGTGGTATGTAAATAGCTGAGGTTTGAGAAACATGGCATTACAGCACTATGTGTATAACTTATGGTCTTTGCTGACAAAGATCTTACATGCTGTTTTAGGCTGGGTTCTCAGGAAGCAGAGCCTGAGGCAGGAATTTTGGTACAGATGACTTACCGATGGATGCTTTCAAAAGAAACCCATAAGGAAACAAGGGAATAGAATAGGGTAGGAGAAGAAGCTGGGCAAAATCACAATTTTAGGAGAAGCTTAGCTTTAGACTGACCGTACAAGGAAATTTAGTGTGTAGACACAACAAAAATTGCCCTGCCCAGAGACAAGGAGACAGGTGTTATAACCCTACTTTAGTCTGTCATTGGCCATAGGCCACTTGAGAGAACAGCATAATTTTCCCTGGCATCTCCTTCCTGGTGAGGTAACAATCCTCTGGAGAAGAAAGTAGGCAGTCACAGAAATTGGAAGACAGGCACACTTGCTCTCTAAACGGAATCGGGAGGGAATACTAAGAGCATCTGCCACACAATTTTACTCAAGAGAAAAAAAATACTCAAGACAATAGTAAACGCCCAAAGTTCATTGACTTAGCTCCAGGAAGATCTTGAAGCCAACTGGCAACAATGACAGCGTACTGTTTGTGGGGATTACTGACCAAAAAAAAGAAGCTTATAAACTCTCAGGGTCATCTTGACCCTCTCCATGCTGGTGCCATGTTTTCTGTGCCAGCCTCCCTGGGTCTGAAGGCAGTATTGTAATATGCCGTAAGTAGGGGACTGGCCTTCTCTAATGGGTACCTGGCCCGAATGCTTCATAGATATGGCCCTGTTAGCTTATACTCTGAATCTCTGTTCAGTCATCACAAGAAAGAAATACATCCCCTGCATTAGAGAGTCTATTATATAGGGATAAAATGTGTAGAACAAATTAGATGTGTGGCAGTCACTCAGAGGAGAAAAAGATTAGGTTTCAACTTGCAAAAGACCTGGCTTCCGGCAATGCCTGGCCCACTTCAGGGCTGGCCAATTCATTGCAGTTGACCACATATTTCCACTTCATATCTTGTGAACACAAACCGGATGCATCTGATTAAGTGCTCCCAGCTCTGGCTGTAATGAGTGACTCGCTGGCAGTGTTCCTCATTGTAGCTATTCTGGGTGCTTAGGCTTGAAGCTGCTGAGGTTTGGCATGCTCACCTCAGAGGCTTTCTCGGCTGGGCCAGGTGCCTGGCAGTATTCTTCTGCATTCATTCATTCTCTTCCTATTAGCTTCTTTTTCCTCTGACTTTTCCCTCCGCGGCATGCCTGGCTCAGCAGACCTTGCTCCACTTTGTTCTTTTACTTTTTAATTTAAAAAAGTTTTTTTCAATTATAGTTGGCATACAATATTATATTAGTTTCAGGTGTACAACATAATGATTAGACATTTATATAACTTACAAAGTAATCACCATGATATGTCTAGTACTTATCTGACATCATACATAATTATTATGATAGTATTGACTATATTTCCCATGCCATACTTTAAATTCCCATGACTATTTTTATAACTGGCAATTTGTATTTCCTAATCCCTTCAACCTTTCACCCATCCCCCCACCTCCCCTCCTGTCTGGGGACCATCAATTTGTTCTCTGTATCTATCAGTTTGTTTCTGTTTTCTTTGTTCATTTATTGTGTTTTTTGATTCTATTTATGAGTGAAATCATACGACATTTATCTTTCTCTGTCTGACTTATTTCACTCAGCCTCATTTTGTTCTTAATGGGTGCTGCCTGTCTCCTTTCGACCCTGCTGCCTAATTTAGAGCAGCACAGAGAACTCCATGCCAGGATCTTCTGGGAATGAAAATGTTTAGTACATTTGGTCAATGACAGCCAGTTTGGATCCCCAGTGGCTAAGCCTGTACAGAGTATTTCCTGTTGGACATAATGCTACATGGTTTAGTGATTAACAGCACAGACTCTAGAGCCAGACTCATTGCTCTTTGGCAATGTCGCTTATTGGCTGTGTTATCTTGAGCAATTTACTTACTTTCCCACATTTCAGAATGATCATCTATAAAATGAGAATAATCTACTTCATAGTAGATTATTGCTACTATACATACAAATGGTTAGAAATAGTTCCTGATACATAGAAAAATGCTACCGAAGTATTAGCAATCTTCATTATTAGCTATATAAGTAATATAACTTTCATTGAGTTCTCTTAATATAATGAAAGTTATATTAGTTATATAGCTTATATATTTTATATTATTTATATAGAGCCTCTATCTAAGCAATTGAAGGCCTCTAAAATCTAAGTCGATGAATTCTCTCCATAACCATGAATTATTAGTCGAGTGAATTTCCTTTGTGTAGACTATAGAAGCATTCAGCTTCCAGGTTTGAAAAGTGAAGAGATGGTCTTTACTTGGAGACAGCCCCATTTGAGTTATACATACAGGTATATGAGGAGATTTACATGTGGGGACACACACAGACACACAAACACACACCCTGAAAGTTGAAAGAACACACCTAACACCATCATGTGGTTACTTTTGGAAAAGGGGCATGAGATTATGAAGTCAGGAAGGTTCACAGTTTAAACTCAGTCATTCTATGTTTCTTCATATCTACCTGTCACAAGGAGCATGTATTCATGTTATGTTGGTAAAACAAGCAGACAGCCCGTTTCCATGCCTCCTTGGGGAAATGCTTCTATCTTTCTCAGGATTGCTGATCCCAGGATGTCACTGTTACCCTTGCTACTGTCCTGAGGAAGAGCTGAGGGCCTGAAGTGAACAAGTGTCTGCTTAAGGTGCCTAGCATGGGGGACCCTCGCCCTCCTTAAATTTTCTGCTAACTTTTCATAAAGCCTTTGACAGAGGAGTAAAGCATTGGTTGTTCTATAATCAGCAATTGCACGCCAGGCACACTCACTTATGCTTCACCTTTAGTATCTGTACTCACTCCCTGAGTTAGTCATTGCAGGCTCCACTGTACAGATGAAGACATTGGGGCTTAGAAAGATTTGACCGATTGCAAAAGGTCACACAGCTAGCCAGTCCTGGAGTCACTGTTAAAACCCGACTGTTTTGTTGTGGTGGTTATATAGTTTTGTTTTTTTAAATTTTATTTTATTATTAGTTTCAAGTATACAGTACCTTGTTGCTTTTGTGTTTTAATCCTGTCTCTGTGTTCCTGGCCCAACTGGCTCATAAATGTTAAACTCGCAAGTCCCCAAGGTGAGTCTATTTCCTAATCCTTTATTTTATCTCAGAGTCCATTCTTCTTCCTTGTTGTTAATCCTTGCCTGCTGCCCTCTTTATTCTTCACCTATTTGCAATTTGGCCAATTTATTTCCCAATTATTCTGTAGTTTGTTTTGTTTTGTTCTAGTCTTAGTCGTCATGTGGAAATTTTCTAGGTATAGTCTAATGGACTAGCTCTTTGACAGTTGACTCATGCCTTGTTCATCTTTCCATTCTTAGGGAATACCACACTGCCTAGTAAAAATTTTGAATAAATATTAGATGGATAAGTGAGTGAATAAATGTGGTAGAGCTGTACCATTTCATGGTTTTCACCAAGCTGGACCTGCTTCATTGCCCCCAAATGTAAACACTCTCCGCTCTCCCACAACCTTTTTCTTTATCTCTACCATCAAAGTTCGCCTCCCCATGTTGTCTTGCGGAAGCTGCAAAAGTCACGTGTCTACAGCGGCAGCATTATTTGCCCCTTATGAAAAAGCCTTAGCAAAGGCAAACAGCATCCAGGGAGTTCCCCAGACCTCATCCAATGAGAGTTGAGAGACCCATTAATACATCAAACTAGAGCCTTTTCCATAGCTTTCCATTTGTGGATGCCAACTATATGACGTGCATGGCTGACTCTTGACATTTTAAAACTATAAAACATAAGTCCTTGAATCATATTTGTATTTCATTTATGAGAGTGTGAAATCTCTTGAGAGGAGAGAGTCCTGCCGGAATTACTACCCTCCATTAACCCTGGTAGAGAGAGGATGCCTTTTGTCTGCAGAAATGTGCTGAAATCTTGCCATCTTGTGGCCAAAAGAGACATGACATTTGTTGATTTTTCTACATTCTAAACATCAAGTTACTGTAAATTGCCTACTTTAGAATCATTCTTCACCACGATGCAGGGCACACTAGCCTATTTCCTTCCACCTCCACCCTTTGAGGCTTAGCATCTTTTCAGAAAAAAAAAAAAGAGAGAGAGATTTTACTTTTTCCAAAATTATGTTTTTCCTATGGAAGACTAGATCTTCAATCCATGTACTCAAATAAAACTTGCTGCCAGAAGGTATATGCTAGGCTTTTTTTTTTTTTTCCTCCAAAAAAAACCGACATATAAGATATTTTGGTTTCTTCTGATCCTTGGAAACAAAAGCAGGCAATGAATTTCTCACATGTGCTTTCCTTCACTTCTCTTTCCTTTGTCTGGTTACACTCTCAGTTGAAACATTTCCAAACACAACAAACCGTTAGTAGAAAGAGGGTAAATGAAAGATAAATAAGTGATGAGGTGGAGATTCTGCAGTGAGACTGAGGAAGACGTAGGTGAAACGACTCTCTTGCACCTCAGGAGATACGAAAGCCAGGTTTATCAGGAATCTCCCTGCTGCTTTAATCTTGTTTTCCTAGTAAGGCCTCCAAACGAGAGGAACTTTTCACTGAAAGCCACTGCCCCACATTCCCTTGTTAATGTAGAAAATGAAGGGGATGCAGGAACCATTGATTTGGAGTCCCTGTCAGTAAGCAGAGTGTACAATGACTAGGTTCCCTGCAAACGCAGTGAGTCTAGCATACATTTATTATAATTTGACTAGAGATTTAGTTAGCTTTGCTGATACCTAGAAATTGCATTGTTGTTAATATTTTAAATATTATAATTGAGTGGAAGAGAGCTATTTATCCTGCTAGTCTTTAAAACAACCCTAAACCTGGCCGGCGGAATCAAAATCCTTCTAGGTGATTCAAATTATTTAGTAGCAGTTATTCACGTGTCTTTTCCACCTTAATGAAAGCAAACTCTTAAACGCAATTATAGAGATTGGGAATCGTTCTGGGGAAACTTGTCTTTTTCTTTTATAATTTATACTAATGACACTCAGAGGTTAGGCAAAATCAGGTTGCCAGTGAAACACATTTTGTGGGCAAGATCATTTTTCTTAGTAAGAAGTCCAGCTACTGGTACTGGTTGTACTTTATACTAATGACTCACTCTTGTGACTCATCATTCTGTAAACACCTGAGTTGATGCAGAACTTTCAAGAAAGATAGTTCCTATGACATTAGAAGATATACTTTGTTACTTCTGAAGTGAGGTTCTTGTGTCAGGAGCACTGGTGTGTTTACACAGATTCCTAGGCCCCAGGCCAGATCTGTAAAATCTGACTCTGGGAATGTGGCCCTGGACTTTGCATTTTCAAGTCAGGGGAGGTGATTCTTGTGCTCACCAGTATTTGAGAACTCTTGCTCTAAAACAGTAGTTTCCAACTTTCTAGAGTTTTTTAAAAGTGATTTTTAAAAAATGATGCCTGGTCTTACCCCTGAAATTCTGAATTAATTGACCTGGATGACCTGGAGTGTGGGTTGGGCATTCGTATTTTTAAAAGCTCCCCAGGTGATTGTAACTTAAACCAAGTTGACAGCCAATGCTCTAGGACAGGGATTGGCAATTCTTTTCTTTTTTCTATAAAGAGCCAGATAGTAAATAATTTAGGCTTTGCAGGCCATGTGGTCTCTGCCACAGCTACTCCACTCTACTGTAGTAGCTTGAAGGCAGCGTTAGATCACATGTAAACACATGGATGTGGACTGTGTTCCAATAAAACTTTATTTATACAACCTCATATGTGGGATATAAAACAGAAAGCAATAAACTAATGTAGGGAGGAGGTGAGAGAATTAAAATGTTAATCAAGCTACATTCAGAGACTGCAATATGCCGATCAGCCCTGCAGCCAGGCCAGGAGGACACCTGCAGAACAAAGCAAGATTTCTGCTGGGATCCTAACAACCCATTTCCCACACCTGTTAAGGGGAAACAGGAACAAAAGAGTCTTTAAGTGTCTGCCCTACCAAAATTGTTCATTCCCTATGGCTAAAACCAAGGGGAATCTATGGATTTAAGGCTGAGAACTGCCAGCAGGCCTTTTAGGCTACACACTCTACCCCTTCCCCTTCCTCACTGTATGCCCACATCAAAAGAAATGGGAAGTTAAAGAATGATACATAAACTAAATTCCCTGAACACTTGGGGTCCCTCGCACTCTGCCTTGGAGAGGAGATCACACTCCTGTCTGTGGAGTGTTACCCCTTTTCTAATAAACTCTCCTTTGGGCTTAAAGTTTGGCCTGTGCGTTGAATTCTTTCTTCACTCTCCTCCAAAGAACCATCTTCTCGGGGTGCAGGGCTTGTCTCTCCCCACTGGAGGAAACTTGCCCTGCCCTGCAACAAAATGAACAAGACAAACAGGAACTCATGGACAAGAACAACAGTTTAGTGGTTGGCAGAGGAAAGGAGTTTGGGAGTGGGGGCAGGTAAATAAGGGTAAAGGGGTCCAATATGTGATGACGAAAGGAAATTTAACTTCGGGTGGTGAACACACTATGCAATATACATATGACGTATTATTGAATTGTACAATTAAAACCTACATAATTTTATTAACCAGTGTCATCCCCAATAAATTTAATAAAAAAAACAACTTTATTTACAATAACAGGCAGTTGGCTGGAGTTGGCCTGTGGGCTAGAGTTTGCTGACCGCTTGTCTCCAGGTTAATGTAGATGCTCAAGAGCCACCCTAGGTCTAGGAATCAGACTCTGCCTTTTATCATCTGTACGCACATCGAAATTTGGAAAACATTGCTTTGGGAGACAGCATGATGCAGTGAGGCTAGAACAGGTATTTGTGCACGCTATGCCACACTCGTGGCAGATACTCTGTCAAGTCATGGCACTCTTTTCAGCAACGTCTACACATGATTTCAGAATGATTCTTAACACAGCGTTGCAGGCAGCATCACTCATTAGCTATGGAATATGGGACATAGCAGTTAACTTCCCTGTTTCCTCATCTATTAAATGAGATAGTCTAGAAGATTTCTAAGCTTCTCTTCTTTTCTAACGTCCTGTAATTCTGACTAAATGTGGCCTAAAAATTGACATAAATTAGCAAAGAACTAAACTAATTGAAGTATGAACCAAAAAAATATTGTTTACTTTAAAACTGAGAAAAAAATTCTAGTGCCCAATTACTAGAGGAAATTTGACAGTATGTTTGGAGTAGAAGATGAAATTTTTTGAAGAAATATTAACTCCTATCTCCTAGAAAACATTTCATAACCATCAAGAGGCAAATAAAGAAGACGTTGGAGAGTCCTTTTTTAAATATCAGGAAAGAACTCTTCCAAGAGATCAAAAGGGAAATGCATATATAGGAATGAAGGGACACGTTCCCCAGAAATGAGGATGGAATTTGAATACATTAATTTTAACTTTAAAAAAGCTTTTCTCCACATCTGTGAAAGAAATTCGCTGTTTTCATTTGAAAGGGTAAGTGTTAACGAAGTTCACTGATTTATGGTTCAGCAAGCAAGCACATTCCCTGCTCTTCAACTGTTTGGATTAGAAACCAGACTACATAACTACATCTTCAGGTTTAGTTCACGGCGACCTAGGTCAAGGCTCTGTGGTAATTCCAGACTAAGGTTTAAAGAACCAATGTGTACGCTCCAATCTAAGTGCTAAATGTCCACGGAGATGCAGATGGAGCCAGTCTTGCAATTTCTATGATTTTCACAGGAAGGAATCTGAGAAATTAAAGGACCTTTTAGTCAAAACAGAACTAAATTTGAATCTTCTCTCTGCCATTTACTATTGTTTTGACCTGGACCTAATCACTCATCATCTAGAACCTTCCATTTCCTCAACTGTAGAGCGATACCATGCCTTCGGATTGTTGTGGAAATTAAAAGAGATCAAGAGGATTTCTGCCTAATTCACAATACATGTTGATAAATATCGGCTTCCTTCTTGGGCCTCTCTTTTCAGTTTTTCAGAAAAAAGAAAATTTTTCTTCTGGTGTGTGCCCCGTGATGAATATATTATTTATACAAGCTAATAAATCTAACAATGATGTAAAGAGATCATAATGCCTACAACTAATCAGTTTAACGAAGGAGCTGAACTTTAAAGGCACAGCCTGAACATTGCTTTCTATTTTTATTCCAGCTACCGCCTTCAGGTTTGCTCTGTCTTATCGCTCTTCCTCATCTCTTAGTGCTGTCTTGGGTGATTCCATAGTTTTCTAGATACTTTTAGGTATTATATGAACATTATTATGTTTCAGGTATAAACATGCCCAGTCAAATCTAAAAAAAACCTGTAATCTCACCTTTAGTTCAAAGCTTGTTTCCTCCTCCCAACTCAGCTCTGACTCATGGCTTGGGGACCCACAGTGGGGAAAGGGATGTGATTGGGGTCACATCTAGCACACACGCACACGAAATCTTAAGGTGAATTTTTAAAGGTGATCCTTTTGAGGTAGTCCCCAGTCAGGGTGGGTTAAGAGCAAAGTTGGCTAGATTTTAGCCATTGCTTGGGCTGCCTGCCCAGTCACCTTTGTGCGCTATCTATGCAGCTGACTGGGGCAGTGTTAGATGTATTTGTTTTTTTTCTCATTATTTGTCCTTGCTCTTTTACTCCTCCTCCAATTTCTCTTTTACTTCTGGCTCCCCTAAGAAGTAGGAAAAGTGAATCCTGTTTTTTCAGAAAAAATGCAACTCATGTAATTCAGCTAAAAGTGCCCTCTGCGTCTCTTAAGTTTAAGTGCTGCTTTTTTGTGCGGTGCTTCAATGAAATTTTTGAATGCTCTGTACTCGTCGTGCCCAATTCCAACTGAACTAGTCTCTGAGGAGTCTGAGTGAGGCCATGCACACTCTGTAGGTCCTCAGCCGCCAGCAGGACTCCCTCAGCCCCTCTCTGTTATCGTCTTGTTCTAGCAGGATATGTTTTCATCTGGGGTCTTATTTATCTTCCAAGACATCCTTTGGGAAAATATGACTTCCTTGCCTTACAATGGTTGAAAAGCAATTTGACCATGTGTCGTTCCCTCGTACTTTCCTGTCATCACAGAGAGTCCATCAGCCTCCTACTTCTAGGGAAGAGGTTGGTACCGCTCTCTTTTTTGACCTGTAATCAAGGGAATACAGGCCAATTTTTCTCAAGAACTCTCTCTTGAAGCTCCATTCCGGTGTCAGACAAAAGCAAACCTAAAATTTCTGTGACTGGGAACTTCTTTCAATGACCCCCATTCTCTGCAGTCATTTTTCCCATTGACTTGTGATGGCGTGGCAGGGAAGGGGGACCCTATTCTTTCCTCACAGGGAAAAGAATAGTCATAACACTCTACCAATGGATCTTTCCAGAGACTTTTCTCTAAGTCCACATGGTGTTTATGATGAAGCTGATTCTACTCCTGAACCAGCCTGTCCGACAAGGGTCTCATCTTCCCCAGGACATAGTGACGAGTTTGTAGATGAGGCTCTATCCTACATCAGTGTCGCCAGAACTAATCCTGGGACTTTGACCGACGCACTCTGTAAAAAAGTACTTTTTTTCTACTATGTTTGCTGAGAAGATGGAGATATTGCTAGTCATCTTGTTATCATGAAAAGAAAGCTTGCCTGAAAATAAGGTCAATGTAGGGGAAAAAAGCAAAAGTAAGAGATGAAGAGAATCTTGACAATACCATGTCAGCACTTGGATCCATACACATGGTAACTCAACCTCCTTATATTTCCAAGTAATATTAGTTTTGGCTAACACATACTTCCATGGTAGCGTTGACTGAATTTATTAGAATTTTATCTAGGTACATGTCTGTTTCCTACGCAAGACTGCAAACATGTCAAGGACCTTGTCTAATTCATTTTTATTTACCCAGTGGCCAGCAGAGTGTTTCTCACTTGTTGAGAATTCAATATGCATTGAATAAAAATGTTTAAATTTAAAATGTTCATTTAAGTTGTGCCAAATATCCTACTCTTTCAAAATTATTACATTTAGAGTCACTTTTCAAGAGTGAAGAAACTGATTACCCAGAAAGTAACAGATATAGAGGAAGGGCAGAGACTCATGTTAAGCTCAGTTAGGGCAAACACACGGAAACATTTTAGAGGGCCACAGACTGTGGCAACTACCATCACTCTTCCTCCTGCCAGAGAAATGTGAGCTCCTAAAAGACAAGCTCGCTTTTCATACCCGTTCCTACTCCTGAGTTGGTGAACAGCATGGGAAAACCTAATATCCCACTTCTTTGAATGCACGGGACCACTGACAAGTCTGAAAACCCTTTCTTCATCATTCACAGCTTACACACTAACGCTGATGAATGTATTCTAATCTTATTTGTTAATCGTAGCCTAGGAAGCCATCAAATGATAAAGCAGAGGAAGAAGCTTTGTTTATAAAGGGATAGCTTAAGACCCTGCACAGTTGGGGGGATATCCAAAAGTTCTGAGTGATGTGAAAACAGAAGATCATGCTCCTGACAGGACATTATTTTGAAGGATTTAACTTGGCTCTCCCAACTTTATTATGAGTGCATATGGAAACAAGACTGAAGCTCAGAGATCAGAGCTCATCACAGAGCTAAAGCACTGAGAGAGATGAAAGCAAAGCCATTCTGGGATAATAGGCAAAGCAAAAAGTTCGCATTTTTCAGACCCTACCGGAGGGAGCAAAGCCTTATAAAGTTCTTGATGACAAAGTCTTGAAGCCATTAAAATTTTACACACTGAGACTCTTTTACAAATTGTGATAGAGGTTGTGATATGAGAAAATGATATGGCAACACGGACCAAATGAGAACACCCTAGGAAATCTGGAGAAAATTCAATATCACTTAGAAAGCAAAGAGAAAAAAAAAAAATGCAAATTGGTGAGTAACTGAGTAACTGAGGTCTTTCTGCTACATTATGTTTTTATTCATTTCTGATTTATCAGGAGTGAACACTTTATTTCAAAACCTCACTATATCTATATGTATATATATGTATATATAGATATAGTGAGGTTTTGAAATAAAGTACTTATATATTATGCTCAACATTCTTTTTTGCACATCTATTTAATTCTGCATGAATTTTTTAAACACTAAATCTATGCAAAGCCTTTTAGTAATGAAGCACTTTGGAGGAAACAAAGCTTGGAGCAGTAAGAGAGTTAAGATATCTATAGCTATATCTGTATCTATATCTATATATAGATATAGATATATCTGCAGTGAGAATTTGAAATAAATTGCATATATATGTTTGCATATATAATATATGATATATAATATGTATGTGTGTATATATATAATGTATAGATACCTAAAAATGAATATAACTCTCCTTTCATAATAGGGGCTTGATCTTTCTCAGTACATCACTATTTTTATGCTATTTTTATGAGCTCCTCCAGGTATTGCTAACGAATGTCTGAGTTTGATAGCTGTACCTGGGTTCCTTACTTGACTATTGAAGTCTTATTCTAATACCAGTATAGACAATATTAACATCTAATGGAATGTTCTTATAACAAAGGGAATATCATTATTTGCAGGCAGGGTCTAGGTATGTGTTAGTTTCATACTGCTACTATAACAAATTACCACAGATTTAGTGGCATAAAACAATACAGATTTATTATCTTGCTGTTCTCTAGATTAGAAGTCTGACAAATCAAGATATAAAATCAAGATATCGGCAAGGCTGTGTTCTTTTCTAAAGGCTCTTGGGGAGAATGGGTTTTCTGGCCTTTTTCAGTGTTTCAGTGTTCAGAGTCTGCCCTCACTCCTGCACTCCTGGGCCCCTTCGTCCACCTTCAAAGCCAGCAAAGTCACCCCGAGTCCTTCTCATGCTGTCAGCTCTCTGGTTCTCTCTTCTGATTCTCTCTTTCACTATTAAGGACACTTGTGATTCCACTGGGCCCACCTGGATAATCCAGGATAATCTTATTTTAAGGTCAGTTGATAAACAATCTTTTAATTCCCATTTGGAAGATAATATAACATATTTACAGACTGCAAGGGTTAGGATGCAGACATTATTTTGAGAGCCAAAACACCATAAAGTGTTATCACATTTTATACTTGCATGAGCTCCAAATACATAAAAATTATACAGACCAGCTTCTTCGTAATGAATCTAGCTAAGATTTTAAAAAATATTTTTAAGACTACTGAGTGAGATTCCTAAAAATGGAAGATATGATATCAGGACTTTGGGGATCAAATAAAAGGTTCTACTTTCTCTTTATTTCTACCCCAGGTCATTCAGTGTTAACTATCCTTTAAAAAATATTATAATTTCTTTTAATCATTTGTATACAGGCTTGAGATTCTTAATTGGCATTTATGAAAAGTGGGACATAATGTTTGTGGAAGATAGTTAGCGTCAAGCTGATGGAGAAGGGAAGGTTTGATGGTGAGACACCCAGTGGAAGAATGCACAAGAGGCAGACATAAGAACGAAAAGGCAGGCACTAACTTTATTGTGGGGAGCACACTTCTGTTTCTAGAAGTATAGTTCTATTGGTGGGGGGAGCTCAGCATTGCATGCACTTCTTCTGCTCCCCTTTCTTGTGCTCCCCTTCTGCTCTCCAGGGGACTGCATGGCTCCACATATAGCAGAGTACAATGGTGATATTCACCCACACATGTGTGATACAATAAGCTGAAGTATGTTTACCTATTTTAGGCGCAGGCGCCCTACTACACTAATGTAACATTCTAAATCTGAGGTCCTATTCCTAGCCAGGACCCTGGATCACAGTCAGACCTTGGACCAGCCAGACCTTGAACCAGCCAGACTTTGGATTCAGCTGGGCCTGGCACCCACAAAGATAATGTTTGATAGACATAGTACCTGAACACTTTTTCTCACTTGATATATTACATTTGATAAATTAAGGGATACAATACAACGGAAAGGTTGACTTAATAACAAATTATTTTTTAAATCGACTTTAAAATTCTCTTTTATGAGCATATCATCATTTTCATACAAAGGAAGAGACATTCTATTATTTTATGTCTTAAGCTAGTCAGAAAGTATGCAACAGGGCGATTTCCAGCATAGAAGAGAAGAATAATTGCTGATCAAAGATCTGAAGAGAAAAGCAGCTCATTAAAACTGTAAAATGAGTTGATTCATAAATTACGCTTAACATTCTTTTTTGCACATCTATTTAATTCCACATGTCTTTTGAACACTGACTTTATGCAAAGCCTTTTAGTAATGATGCACTTTGAAGGACTCAGACTCAAGGGCAGTAAGAGAGGCAGACATATGTAAATGATTCCAATATGAACCAACTGTGATAAATACAATGACAGAAATAAAAATTCGACTGGAATCCCAGCTCTCTGAAGACAGAAATTTTTCTAACCCCCAAAGCTAAGACACATGCTCAGTAATACAAATGAATGGTCTATGGGAATATAAAAAGGAAACACAAAATTCCGTAAAACTATCAAGGGGAAAAAATACTTTAGGCACCATAATTTCCACAGGTTTCCTGCCTTAACCACTTAAACATTGACGATAGCATCATTAAAATGAGCTTCAAGGCCCCACCCTTGTTTGACTTCTGAAAATGTTATACTACTCTCTAACAGTAGATGGCACTACAAATGCAGGCATTGGCATATGATATTGTTTCAGAGATTTGCCCCTCCCTGCCTAGAATTGAATTCATTTATCTTTTCTGTGAGACTTGGCCTGAGTTAGCCTGAGCTAGTGGAAGAAAAATACTGAAGGGAGTAATACATGTGGGGATTTTGTGCAGAAACAGGAATTCTATCTAATGCCTGGGTTTTATTCAATATTTCTTTATTAAATTTAGCATTTGAATTAAACTTTTTTAAGATTTTAAATTTATATTGCAGATCTTACTTTATTTTTAATATGTAGTAATTTGGAGAAAATGGTTTTTTTGTTTGTTTGTTTGTTTTAATTTGACATATCAGATCAAATTCTTTTCCAAACATCTAATATCATTAAATATTTAATCAAATTGCCCTGGACATGTTAAACTACAATGATAATTTTAATACATCTGTATTATCTCAAATGTATAATTCCCAAGCATACTGATTTTATTGAAATACCCAAGTACATATCTAACACCATCATACTAAGTACTGAACTCATAAATAAATAAATCACACTTATGAATATAGTAGATTGAATTCTTCTAAGCATTTCAAATAGCTTGAGACCCAGACTACACACAGCATCATAATGATTCCCTACTAACAGGACTAAGTCAGCGAAGTTGTGGGTTTTTCCACATTGTCACAGTTTTGAATGTGATGTGAGCAAGAACTTTCTAAAATTCTGTCTTTTCCTCTGAAATTGACTAGTTACTTACATTTATATAATTGAGACCCATTGCCTTCCCTAAATTCAAAGAGTATTTTTAAATCCTCGGGTTTACAATCTCTTTTCTTTTATCGTTATGTGATATCCTCACTGGGGAATTCAGAACTTCTTTCTTGTGCTGGGGTTATATCTCTTTTCATTTTTATAATTTATGCATCTCGCTCATCCCCACTTTACACTCATTTCATTGACGTTCACTTCATTGGAACTTTCTCTTCATTCTAGGTCAAGGAAATTACGTTCGTCTCAAATTGAGCTCTTGACAATGGACACTGGAGTCAAGATATGCAAGTCTGAGTCTTCAGTTGACTCCTAGCAGTTGGTTATGGAGTTTGGTGACTGCCAAATGAATTTCTCTAACTTTCAATTCACTTCCGTTTACATTTTCATGTTGTCTATTTGCCCACAATAACCAAAAGTACCAGAAAATTTTATCTGAACCCAAACTATCAGACATTGTCAGAGATAAGAGTCACTCAATGTCGCAGTTTTACACAGAAGGAATGCTGAGTTTCTTCAGTTGACTTACCGAAGGTGAATTAGCTGGACAAGGACAAAGATGAACTAGAACCCAGGGATCATTCTCTTTCTCTGAAGCTTCACTGTGTGTGATGTGGGTTAATGATAGGGCCAATTTTTGCCTTATTTTATAGAAGAGGAATTAGTAACCTCAAATTCACACAACTAGTGACCGTAGAAAATGACTTTATTTTATGAACTTCAGTGATGATTAATATGTTTTGAATAAGTACCGTGTACCAGGACTGGAACTGCTGTTTCCATGTATAACGAAAATATTGCATGGAAGTTATTATTAACTAATTTAACAGAAGAGGTAACTGAGACTAGATGTTAAGTCTTCTCAAATTAAAAAAAAAAAAAAAAGAAAGAAAAAGATTAAGAATGAATTTCAGAAACATCTGCTCCCAAACCAGTGTTATTTCTTTGGCATTGGAAGGCCTCTTCATTCCTAGCATTTATGCTTAGTTTTAGTTTTTCACCTGCTTTTTTGAAAAATATGAGACATTAGGATTTTATTGTTCACTAAGAGTTTATTTCAAAATTGTTTTTGAAGTTATCATCTTTTATCCAGGTATATTACTGATTTTAAACCAAATTTCAAATGACTGTTGGCCAGTGATCTATATGACATAGATTCTAGATGGAGCTCTACAACAATGGTTTCTATTTATCTCCTTGTAGACAGAGTGAAAAATATTTTTGGGGATTCGATATTTCGGAAATACTTGATCTTAGAAGTATAGCCTCTGCAATTGACGGTATGTGATGTCAGGAGCCCAGAGGTAGACATTCCCAAGCTAATGCAGCAGTACTGATAGAAACCACGGTTTGGTCCAAGTTTTTGCTCCACAAAAACTTGGGTATGTTTTCTTTAGTCCTCATGCTTGCTGCTTCATAGTGGAAGGCAACACCTGCCAGCATCTCTACCGAATCCCGTATAAAGAGAAGGTCCCTGTGTACAAAGAAAGCGAAGTTTTCCAAGGAGCCCCATGCAGCAGACTTCCCATGAGGCTTCAGACAGAATGATACTCTGGAGAAGATGATTGTGGATAAGCGTTGGCTCAGATAATCTACTGAATGTGAATTACCAGAAACCTCTGGAACTTAGAAAAAGAATGGGCAACGAATGAAAATTCAATGACAAATCCTGAAAAGTATAAGCCCATTATATATCCTCAGGATTTCAGCAAAGCCAGGAAATACTTCAGGGGCCGCCATCCTCCAGAGCACAATGCCAAGTTGGGGAAAAGCTAAATCCACAAAGCAGGGTAGTCTACATCCGTCTCACAGGGATTAGTTTTAAAGTATGCATACTTTCTCTTGAAAATCCTTTAGAAATGAATCAAGTTAACCACTGACAGATTAATTGTCAGTATGTTCAATGTAGCAAATTTCTACTTCAAGTTTCGAGACCAATCTTTATTTTTGGTTGACCACCAGATGAAATAGTTGGCTTTCGTTTATGCACATTGTTGTATGAAAAGAAAATATATACCTTTAAGACTGTAATTGTGCTCAAGTATTTCAAAAGATGAATAGCACATGTGTGGCAGACACTGCTAACTCCTTACCAAATACATATTTTCTTCTTCCTCCTTAAACAGAATCTCATTGTTGCCATTGTTGTTGCATTTTTACCCTCTCAGACTCAATTAGGGGTGGCCAAGTGACTCATTTCTGGCTAAAGATTGATCATGAGAACAAACAATGCCTTGGAGAGCTCGAGGAAAAAAATTGAAGCAGAGAAATAATATTTTGTGGTTGAGTGTTTAATAATCTTCAAAGTAATTTTTCACTTCTTGTTTCCTTTGAAACTGCGTAAGACAGGGTAATGATTTTCCTTTTCATAATTAGGAAATTAAATCTCAAGAAGGTGAAGTATCTTGGATATTACTATGCAGTTAGCAGGTGACAGAGCTGGGAAGGGAATCCAGTTCAGATCTCTAGTCTAAACTGTTCTAAGATGCACGATGCAGATGCTATTTACCATGAAAATAAATTCTGCCTGCTTATTGGTTCTTCTCAGGGCCATGCTCAGCTGGTTCATTGTACATCTCAGTCCACTAGCTATTTTGCAGGTTGATGAAGTAATTTGTTTGTTCAGCTCTAGGAACTCTGTGGGTGTTCAATATGTGTTAATTCATTGATTGTTTCTCAGAGGAGAGTTGTAAATCGCAGCATGTTTTCTTTATTAAAGAATATAATCACAATTCACACATAATCATAATCGCATAGTTGTTCCTCAAACCAAGATCCTTTTGATTTTCTCAGTGACAACTGGGGACCTCATTTCAATTGATGCTTGTAGTGTAGAATCATCCAAAGGGCCATTATTGTCATGACTAGAATATAAATTTAATTTAATGTTTATAGCAGACAGAGGAAGTTATTCAACCACAATATTCTTCCTTGGCCGCATGCAATTTATTTTTATAAGAAGCTAGTTAAATCCAAATTAATGGCCATCAGATATGGAAGAGATGTTTGCCAGAGATATGTGTAAATATTGCAGTTATGTTCTTAGGTTGCAAACAAGGCATTTATGAGAGTCTGTCAGACCACCAAGTAAAATTGCTGGCTAAGTTTTTGTGTTGTTATCCTCTAGCACAGAGAGAAAAAAACATTTATTCCTGGAATGAAGAGGTCAGTAACATGAGGAAAAATGTTTAAAAATGGTAAATGATAATGCTATAGAAAAATAAATAGAATTACCCTCAGTCAGATATACACACTCTACTAAATAAGGAGAATAAAAAATTTTAGCAACGTACGTGTCGAGGGCCTGCCTCACCTTACAGGTTCCCAGGTGTTGAGATGTGAGGTACTTAGACCTCACGACGTCATATAGGCTTATAGCCCACCAGTGAGAACCAAGGTAGAAACATTTCAGGGGAATTGTATTATGAGTGGGATAAGAGACTTGAAATTAAAAGAGCTCTCTTCGGCTTCAAAATAGTTGGAGACTTGGAGAGCGTGTATTAGAAGTCTGCAAGCACACAAGTTCAGGAAGAATTCTTGGCCATGTGTGATATTCATGACACTCGAGGGGAGAGAGACATTTGTTTGAAAGGGTTCCTAAATGTCCACATGCAGTACACAGACATAGCTTTTACGTGGATTCTATAATCATATATACATACATATAAACATACATCATACGATTATGTATTTTTTCTATGTGTTTCTCTTTATAGTCACAGAACTTGTAGAGTGAGCATGAGTTTCATGTCACATTTTTTTCTTTTCCTGAAATTAATTTAAATCTAATTCTAAGCTCCTATACTACCAATCTCTCTCACTAAACCCTGAATAGTCCTCCAGGATTGTACATAGGTCCTGGGGTTTTGTGGAAAGCAAATATTTGAGAAGGCACTTATAATGTGGAATCCACTCTGGTTCCTGTTCAGATACCCATTATTGACGAGCCCTCATGGTCCTTTGAAGTCCAGAGCACTGATGCGCCTTGCAGGCTACAGCACAGAGCCCCAAGGAGCTCCGTGGAGCCCCAAGGCACCGCCAGAAAGCAGTGAGTTTCCATTCTTCTTGTTTACTGTGCTCAATCATCTTTCCATCCTGGGCGGGGGGAGGGTGCGGTGGGAGGTGGACATTGGGTTCTCTCTCCCCATGCTTGCCCTCTCTCCCAAAGATACTTCTCCCCTCTACATTCTGGAAACATATAACAATCTCTTTAATGAGCCTAGTCTTTTTTTAAAACACAAGACTGATTGCCCTCATGAAATTTCTACCATCCACCAGTTCAATTACAGACTACCAGCTTGGAGGCAGGGGAAGATAAACTGCCACAATTGCAAGGTAGAGAGAGGAAGAACACTGCAAGTCCAGTATATTAGATTTTCTAGAAATGCTTGTTGAGATTGAGATAAAGAGATATCTTATAGACCAGTTCTGGGCTCTCTATGGCAATACTATTTGATTCAAAAACTGTGTGTTTTTGTTAATTTCCTCACAATAACCTTTACTATAGCTCCCTTTTAAGTGTCTTTACTCCCTTTTTTTTTTTTTTTTTTTTTTTTTTTTTTTTTTTTTTTTTTTTCTTTTTTTCTTTTTCTTTTTTTGCTGGGGGCGGTATGAGGCATGGGGAGCAGAAAAGGAAGGATTTCAAAGTGACAGAACGTGAGCATACAAGAGGGAATGGGAAGGTCAGAGAGAGTTTTTGTGTCCAGTTATTTGCTACTAAAATCCTAGAATGCTGCTGCTACAACAGCAGTGAGTTGGAAAGCTTGCTTACATTTCTTCCTTCAGCAATGTTTTTTCAGGTGATAAATGATAAGGGGCAAAGGGGAAGTGGAGAAAATGGGAAATGTTGTAAAATTAGAGAAAGAGGAAATGAAGAATATTTTAACCTCTCTAAAACTTTTGGAAAAAACTTTAAGCTGTCTCTTTCCGTAGCCTTTCTTTTCCCTCTCCAGCCCTTCTCTTCTGCCTTGTTTCTTCTGCTACACACACACATGCACACACACACATACACACACACACACCCCAGAATCCTTGTTCATATCTTCCGTTACACTGTTATCTGTATCTTCCCCAATTTCCTGAATCTTTCAACTGGATTAAGTATTCATAGTTTTACTATAATATATTTCAGAACACTAAACTGAGTAATAGAATACAATATGAATTCTTCACTTGTAGAATTCCAAATGCATTCTCTATCTTCTATGCTTTGGGTTTTAACTAAGTCTTTAACCAAATGGATGAGAAATCCAAATATAAAGACCCAAATGTTTCTGGATCTTGTTTTATTATCTTGTAGACAGATATATCAGCATACTTTCTCCATGTGGAAGAGAAAACTAACTCCAAACTAACATCGACCAAAAGCCAAATGTGGTTGAGGGAAAGGCAGTCCTTTACCTGATCCTTAACAAAGCATTTTCTTGTTGGTATGTATCGAACCACTACAATCAAACTGAGATAAACCCAACTGATTTTAATTTGCTTATCTTTATTTTTTTAATTAGAAGGAGACTTTCCAACAGATTGTGCTCAGAAAAATTTGTAACATCATTATATAAACATCTTATTCCTTGTTTCTCTTAATACTTGCTTTTCCTAATGCAAGTTGATTCACTAATCTTTCTAAACAATATCTTAAACAAAGAGGTCTTATATAACCTATGAAATGTTTGGCATAAGAACATAGAAATGCAATTTTATTATAAACTGTAAAGAAATTTAGGCACATGTTAATAGGACATAAAAAATTTTTATTGAAGATCATGATCTGTTTTGGGACACATGAGCATGTTTATTTAGGAACTATAATATGTGTTCATTTTAGCTAAAATAGCATATCAAGCAACACAATTGAAGAAAGCTGTGGTAGTTGGCAGTATGGTGATGAGGAAATTGGCCAAGTAGGTGGAGAAAAGTGTAGGTACATATGGTTGGATGGTGAGGTAAAGAGAACATCAGTGAGAGGGAGGACAAATTATCAGGTGAGAGAATCAAAGTTGTGGAGTTGGGTGTTTATGTGCTTATTTTATCCTCTACCACTTTATATAAGAAATTTCAGGAAGCTTATAGAGAATATATAATATACACTAGCACAATAATTCTTAAAGTATATATGGTAAAAAGACAGCTTTTTTGTCTTTCTTCCTCCTTTCTCCTTCCCTCCCCTCCTCTTCCTCCTGGCCTTCCTTCCTTCCTTCCTTCCTTCCTTCCTACTTTCATTCTTTCCCTCCCTTCTCCCTTCCTTCCTTCCTTTCTCCCTCCCTCCCTCTCTCCAGAAAGTAAAAAGCAGCTTTATATTTTCCCTACGCTATCTTCTTAACTCCTTTCTGTTGCATTGTTCTTTCCTTCCCTCTGCATGAGGAAATCTCATAGTTTTTGTTTTTTGTTTGGTTGGATTTTTTGGTTTTTGTTTTTGTTTTTTTTTGTTAGTTTGTTTTTTCAGATCAGTATCAGGGTACATAAAAATTTATTGTAGTTTCTGAGTTATTAAGTTTCCAGATATTCATCTCATTTGAAATCTGTCCCATATTTAGACTCTGAGCCTCACACTGAGGCCTGCCTTTAACTCTTCCAGTAACTTATGATTGTTGTGGGTCTCAAAGGTTCCAAGGGGCTCGGGTAACAGAAGAGAAATAACTGGTATGATTGAAATGCAGCATTGATGTCCTCTGGGTAGAGTGAAGTGAACAGCTTACTGTATACTGGGCCAATTTCTGCAGATGTCACCTCACTCTTGGCAGGAAGTCTTCCTGAGAAGGACCTATTTCAAGACACTTCGTGAAGTCCACATTTGACAGCTGGAAAATATACACCTTTACCCTCAGTCTGAGAACTTGCAGCCCATCCCACAGCAACCTTCTTTTCTCCATCTCTAGAGCTCTTTTCGTGTCCTTCGAGGGAATCTAATAGTAGTCCTTGTGTTTCAAAAGTTGTTTAGCTAAACATAAATGATTTTTAACAGGTCCTGACATGTGGTTTAAGATGAGAGGGGAGTAGCCACTCTCCAATGGTTACATGGAGAACATGGAGGAAATCTATAGCACACTGACAATGTCCTCCAAAGAAAAGCATACTGTTGGTCGCTGCAAATGTCCATGGATCCGCTGCTTTCCTTAATAGATTCTGAAAGCAGGGGATGGACTAATGCTGGTAGTGCTTGTTTCACAGTCCCCAAATGATTTAGTCTCTCCTCAAGGATATAGAGGTCCTTGCAAAATATTGTGTTGTTCTCAGCCTCTGGGGCAACTTCACAGTTTGCACAGTGTTGTGTAGATTCATGAGCCATCTGCACAGAGAGAGCATTTAAACTAGAAGACTGATTGAGAAAATTTAGGAAGAGAGACAGAAAAAAGAGGGGCCCATCAAGGATCACCAATAGTCAGAGGTAAGGTAGAGAAGGAAACTGCAGAGGAGTTTAGGAGGGGATGAAGACAGAGATGAGAGGAAAAATAGTATCACATTATTTTAATAAAAGGCAAAGATTATCATCTAGAGCCTTCTCTATTGGAAATAAAGTTTGCTTTTGCTGTTGTTCCTTGACAGACATAAATACATTAGCCAATGTTGGGATGTATTGTAGTTTATAATAAGATTAAAATCATTGGCGAGCCCAAATAGCATGACCTTTTAAATAGAAGTAAATTGCTTTTAGTTAGTTTGATCAGTAACAAAATCTAACCAATGGAAAACACCAGAGAGCACATTTTCATTTTCAAGTTTTGTGGGTCAAGGAGAAGAATTTAAATAAAAAAGCAAAAATGAAAATAAAAACAAAACCAATCAATCAAACAAACAAAAAACCGTTAGGAAAGCAGACAGTATTTATTTTTTACTCTCATATCTAAATACTAGAACATAATAGCTGGCTCTTTTATTTGGTTTTAAAAAGTTGACATTTGAGTTGAGACATCCATTTCTAGGCTGAAGTAGAATAGGCATATTGTACACTGATATTTTTTACCATTCTAGTACATTTAAAAGGAATAATCTTAAAAATGTTTGACTGGCACGAGTGAATATATAAATGAATTAAAGAAAGTACGTAATATGTACTGTTGACGTAAGCACACACATACCTGTAGAAGAATTTTATGAGTTTATTGGAGTTTATTTGAGCCAAACAGAGGATACTCTGGAAAGCAAGATCTCAGCAGACTGAGAACAATGCTTCCCAGAATGACGGTTTGCAGTTTCTTTTATGCCTTTAAAATTAAGGAGAGAAAATAGGGAAGATTACATGGAGGTGGGAGACAGCAAGGTACGAATTGCATTACACAATAGTTACCATGATTATTTGCTCTCCTGAGTGTGGTTGAGCTTCCAAGGAGTCTGAAAAGAAGGCATTTCAAAGATATAACTTAGATGTGCAGAAACAATGGACAAAACTTGCTTAAGGCAAAGGTAAACTTTTAACTATAGTTATATGCCTGCGGCCTGACTACCTACCATGATCTGCCTAGTGAGGAATTTATGCTCAGATGACCCCGTGAGGTTACTTTTGGTTAGATTTATTACAGTGCCCCTTTTTGTCCACAGTATCATCCCCCAAACATGAAAAATTTGAGAACATATGGAAAGTCAAATTAAGATCTCTTCACCTGCATTTCAAGCAGGGCATCGTGTTCTAGTCAGGGAATGCGCTATAACCTATCCTAATACAGTCTGTGTTCTAAAAAGCCTGTAATTATAAATTTTGTTTTGACTTTGTAGTTCAAATTATTTTAATTTCTGGTGATGACAACAATTGTGTATAGAATTTTAAAGAGAAGTTTAGCTGTTAGGATTAAGAATTAATTTTTAGATGTGCAGTCTCTCCGTAAAAAAAAAAAAAAAAAAAAAAGACTCTAAAATAAGACAAAACAACTTGAACAATATTTTATACATTGCTGAAATAACAATTATTGTCTGTGACTTCATACTGGACTAAAATATAATTTTTATCTTTTTCTAAACTCTAGTAAACAACTTTAAACATTGGAACCTAGAAATTTTAACTGACACATCGACTCCCTTTCTGAGCATGGATAATTAGAGTTTGCCAAGTAGAAAAGGGGCTTTCTGGAACAAAGATATGCCTTCTTGATCATATAAAGTAGTAATTATTTCCATTCAAGACTATTTTTAAGTTATTTGCTTTCACGTTTATGAAATCAGTTCTGGCCCCAGTAAAGCTTGACCTAACTAGATAGCTGTCATAAAAATCACTAATGATTTGCTCTGATAAACATGAATGGAAGAAAGTGATTCCTGTTTTCTTTAAAATTCTTAATCGTAGGAATTCACATTTGAAACATCATTATCCTTTGTTCTCAAGTCACTCATTTACCAATTGTACAGCTCAGCTTATTTTGGCAATTTTCTACATGTGTGCAGCACTGGGGCCAGTCACCCAGAAAGCCTGGCTAGACTTTCAGTCTCAGGAGAGTAGAACAATAAATTTGAGGAGGGTATGTAATGAAAGATTAAGTACCTCTCCAAGCCTTCAATATCCTTCCCTGGAAGAAACCACTGTACCAGTAGCTTGTGTATCCTCCTTTCAGAGATAGTCTATGCATGCATGAGTACTCATTGTGTGTGTATAAAGACATTAAAATATACAAATTGTATCATATTGGTTTGCTCTTTCTTTTCTATTCAACATATCTTGGAGTTCATTCCTTATCAGTGCATAAGGAGGTTATTTATTTCATTTAATTATTTTTCTCTTTTAATTTTATTAGTTGGCTTGACTTTATTTTATCTAACTCATTTCATTTGAAGAATCTTTGCCTTCTATTTAAATTAAATCGTGTGCATTAAGCATCTAGAAAAACATTCAGCATAGAGCAGGCTCTTCCACTTCTATTTGTGTGACATTAAGGAAGTTGCTCAGTTCCTCTAAATTGTAGTTTTCTCGTGTACATAATGGGGATACTATCTACCTGGCTAATATGGCCAGTGTGGCTAGCTGTCTATCAAATGAATGCTCTGTCTTTCAAAGTACAGAGTTATTTCTGGGAAGAGACTGTCCAGCCAGAGATACATTTCCCAGCTCCCTTTATATCTGGGGTTACTAAGGAACTAAGTTTTGCCAACGAAAGATGAGAAGTAGTAATATGCATCAATTCAAGGACAAGGCAATTAAAACCATCACTATACACTAAAGTATATCATTAGTGTAAAGATTAAATTCAATAAGATAACATAAGAAAATCATTAAGGCACAGTAGTGCTAAGTAACATCTATTATTAATATTATAACCTTAATATGGCTCTCTATACAAATAACCTATAGTTGTTCCTGTACCAATTTTAATAAGGACTCAATACTTGGCCACGTGCTCCAATGTTAAGTGCAGTTCACAATGTTAAAAGCAATGCAGATTTTAATTGAAGAAATAAAGGAGTAAATTTACATTGCATACCTCATAGCAAACAGCTTAATAATTTCCATCAGACCTTTTTTCTCCACAAGTGATTCTTTAGCCAACAGGTGTACAAGTCAATAGTCTTTTTTTTCTTGATGTTTTTCAAATAAATCTCTAAATTATTCACTAATGTCTCAACAAATTTATATTCCACCCGAAACTTAAATGACCTCATTTAAAGAACTACTCAAGGTAACAGGACTCATCTTCCTTAAAAGTCAACTTATCAACAACCCATTGTTACTCAACTTGGCTTTTGAGACTCTCAGCTCTTATCTAATCATATTATTAAAATATTCACCCAACAAATATGAGTCTTTACCTAGAAGGGGATTTTTCTGCTAAGAAAAATGAGGCCCATTTTTCCCCCTCCTAATTTATTGGAATTATAAAGAGGTTTCTCATTTGACGAGTTGCATTCAGGAGATTAGAGGAAATATTCTCCTCTTTCATACTAAAATAGATAGCCCCAGAAAAGGCTCTCAAGGGAAACCTTGAGTTAACCCATTAAAGGCAACGTCTGTCAGCCAGCCCACCATCCATGTCACACCTGTCCTTTTGAGATTCACTATGGCCTTTGCTTCCGACCCTCTCTTGGCCATCTCTCACCCTCTTCTACTGAATGTGAAGTATGAACTCTGCTCCTGCGTATGCTGAATTTGGTCCATACAACAGCCTCCTCCTCCCTTTCCTGCCTTGCACAATCCCACCATGTGTATTCTTGCTTGTGTTCACTTCTCGAGGCCTCTGCATTCAAACTCAGCTTTAGAGCCTACGCATTTCACTGAACCTTTGGAATACTTGATTCCAATCTCTGTCTCCTGAATACCATCATCCCTCTTTATATGTCATTGATCAGTTAGTTCTTTCAGAAATTATCACCCTCCTAAAGTCCAATGTGTTTCTGTCTACCAGTACATTGTAGGACACAAAAGGCAGGTAGAAAGATACACACAATATCTGTGACTAACTCGAATACAAGTGCAAAGAAAACTTGAAAATGTTTTGTAAGAATTGAAACGTTTAATAACTGTCTTCCTCCAACACACTGTAAAATCCATAAGAAATGAACTGTGTCTGAATTATTCCCCAAAGAATCCTCAGAATCTAGCATAGTACCTTGGGTATATTAGGGCCTAAATTATGTTTGTTAAATAAATAAATGATATAAATAACCTACAAGTAAAAGATTACATGGTCGAATATATATCTTACAAAACAAAATCCATATCTCATATTTAAGAAATGTAACTAAGTAGTATCCAATAATTACTATTAAAGAACAAAATTAGAAGATCTAATTGGCTTTATTAAGTGATTCATGAATCAGGAACATTCCATCTAGCAACTAAAAGGATACTTGGAGAGGTTTTACAAAATAGAAGTTTTGTATAGGTCGAAGGGTGTGACAGAGGAGTTGTTAGCAAAAGAAAATAAAAGGTGATTTTTAGACCAGGTCATTTTCTTTTAGAGAAAAGAAATGTCAGGGGTTTTATCACACAGATTACCTCACTAGCACTGATCAGGGAATTCTAGACAGATTGGTTTAAAATTCCATTCCTGGGAGAGTTTGCAACTCCAATTAAGTTAGTTATTAAGTTTTGGTTTGGTGACGCAGTTTAGCAAAAGTGACTCCATTTTGGCCTTTGTTTCTTCCTTCCTTCCTTCCTTCCTTCTTTCCTTCCTTCCTTTCTAACAATGCAAACTTTGTGTATTTAGAAAAGATACTCTTCAGGCCTTACCTTTTTCATCTCTAAAATGAAGCTAATGAGTAAAAGAAATTACAATATCATTAAAGTGCTATCTGAATGTTAAAGATTATTGTTTTTACTCATTGGCAGTATCAGGTTGATAATCTGGTTGTTGCAGTCTGAAGATATTAATCATCTGGGAGCTTATTGCATTATAATAAAAGTAATGTGTCTCAGTGACAGCTTTATAGGAGTCATCTCCTGGTTTGCTGCCCCTGTTATGCTGGGCACAAGAGGCAAATAACTTATTCTTTACCTTTAAAATGAGAATAATGCATATCTGCCTCCCAGTTAGGCGGCATACAAGTATGTGTATCGGTTCATCTGTCCTAAGATTTTTCTTGTCTGTGGAGCAAGAACGTGATCATGGTGGAAAGTAACAAGCAACTATTTTAATCTGATTGACCAGAATGGGGAACTCAAACTTTCTGGTCGCAAGAAATCGATGTACACCGTTAAAATGTAGTAGTCAGTCCAATGTATGTACTTCAATATCTTATAAGTTGGAGTAATGTAAGTGAGCTGAGCTCAATCAATTTTGAGAACTGACGCCTGAGAACCAGACTTCAGAATCGTGGTTTATTATGAAGTCTAAAAGTAATGAATGCTACTCTTTGAGAACTCTTCCTAATTTGGTAACTAGAATTCTTTTGATAACACCCTAATCTCCTTGCCTTTTTATAACCTTTATAAACATGCGAGTGGTATTTGGCTTCTATTACATGTACCAAATGCCTGACGCAAATGATCAAAGTCATAGATAATTCATCAAATTGAACTAAGACTCCTGCTCTATTCTCTTTCCTAGGGAAACCTGGGTTGGGAAATATTCCCAATTTATCTACAGTCTGTAAAGAGCTAGATGACAAAAAAAGGCTTCCAGTTTACATTCAAAATCTGCCCATGGAATATTGGATAATGTAAAGCCAGCTCTTACCATCGCTGCCTAATTGCCTATCAACTGCCGGCTTCTCAAGGTTGAGAACTGTGACTTCATTATTTGAGATTTCTCAATTCTTGCCCAGTTCCCAGTCTATTAGAATTTAGCACACTGCCTGAAGCAGCACCCCTTTCTCACAACTGGTTTTGCGTTCAGACAGTCAGTCAGTCCAGAAAGTCTCGTTCTTTATGGTGTTTCCTCGCAAGAGCCTGATGATCCTTACTTACCTTTGACCTCTTTGAGGTCACCCAAATTAATCAGTCGGACTCAATAACTTTGAACTTATGTGGAATGAGATCTAGTTCATAATGCCATTCTTCTCTGAAGGTTCCATTTACCTCAATTCTAAATTCATAGATACAAAGAGACCTGTAGGGGAGACAACCTTTATGATCCCTAAGGATGATAATTACATTATGGGCTCTTGATAAGTAAAAATAAGCAATCTTACAACAAACAAGTGAACAAACTCCTTCCCTTGTATTCTTGCCCTAAAACAAAGCCTTGGTTTTTATCTAATAATCTAAAAGACTTCTCAAGTAGTTCTTCCTAGAACAGAAGGAATCTGCCCCACTGATGTCGTCACAGAAAACTATTAGCAACTTTAAATGTTATTTTCAGCTTCTATCCCTCCAAGAAATAATTGAATTTTGATCACCATCCAGAAACCTATTTCATAACTTATCTCATGCAATACTCATAAGAGTCTTATAAAACAAACATTATTGTCCTCATTCTAGGCATAACAACCTACAGCCCAGACACACAGCTAAATGGCAAAGCCTGGAACTCAACCTATGCTGTTCTTCATCTTGTCCATGATGCTATTGTCCCAATTAACACCTGGCAGAAATTAATTTATCAAAGTGCTTTGTCTCTGAGCCAGGAGCTAAGAAATTGAGACATCAGACGGGTACATTTGATTGACATATGAGTTAAGGAAAGAGGAGAAACGGAGCTGTGCTTTGTAGGTATTTTACTCAGAGAACACAGACTCAAGATATATTGTAGCTGAGAACATGGTGGACTTAGGCGTCTGGGAGCAAGTGGAACAGAGAATTTCTAAAATAAAAAATTGTCAAATGGATGCTTTTATTTATTTAGCTTTTACCAGCTTTTGTTTTTGCTTATCTCTGAGTCCCAGATTCTTGCTTCCGTATTTTGACTTTAATAAAACCTGCTTCTCTGTCCCTCTTTCATTTGACTACTCCCCAGGCTTTAATATCTGCATATTTTTACCTTGTCTTGCCTTTCCTGTTCTATGCAACCCCAATTCTTGCCAAGGTTCTCTTACTGGAGTGGTGAACCAGTTAATATTAGGTGAATGTTTCCCCAGCTTTTTGTCGAATGCTCTAAGAATAGATACATGCTATAATATAAAGATTTCTCTTCAGGTATTCATGCCTCTTTGTTTCAACCAGCCTCTAAATATCCAATTTGCCTCTCTTGCTGTGCATTCATTAGACTATATAACCCATAACAATATGATAGTTTTAATAAGAGGTCTGTTTATATTATGTGCAG
Source organism: Pteropus alecto (assembly GCF_000325575.1). Classification (NCBI taxonomy): domain Eukaryota; kingdom Metazoa; phylum Chordata; class Mammalia; order Chiroptera; family Pteropodidae; genus Pteropus; species Pteropus alecto. The sequence continues at coordinate 2,718,856 of NW_006436288.1, read as the reverse complement.
AATCTTAACAGAATGGCTAGTGGGGTTTTACCTTGTCTAGATCTTCTGAGGACGTTCTTTAACTTGAGATTTTATGAGAAAAACAAACACATGTAATCTGAGAATGACTGTTTTATGTTGTGAACTTACAAATAATTACATACATTTGCAAAATGCAGAATAGTCTTTTGACATCACTTTTCAATTTATTCCTGTTAGAGAGTCTTAGTGGCAGCCTGCGTAGGAGAACCAGCTCTCTGCTTCTTGGTTCCAGATTCTTCTGCCTGTATTAGGTTATTACTGTTCCATTCTCAGCTGCAACAATCACTTCTTTGTATCAGAATTAAAGAATACTTAGTTCTTTATTAGTTAGAAGTCCACTTTAATTACAGATCTTTGGTACTAAAATGTGAAGGAAATCATTTTCTTCCAACGTTTTTGGTAAACGCCCAGAAATAACTTTTTATTTGTTTCTTTGACTCACCTCTGAAATTCTGAGCTCTGTGCATATTACAAAGTAAATTGTAAATTTTGGAGTTTGCTTTTCAATAAGCTCCAGCAATACTCTCTTTTGATAGTATCATGTAGCTAAAGGAAAAAAAGGAATAAAGGCAAACTGTGTGTGAAATGTAGAAAAGGGTACTTTATGGTGACTGCACTGGAATCAGGCTTTTATAAAACTGAGCCCTTTGTGCAGTCAACCCTGGGGTAGCTCTAATATGCCACAGACCAACAGGACTGACAGCAGCATGGGTCCTGTTCCCAGTCCCAGAGTTTGACGTGAATGACAACTTCTTTCAATTTGCTTTCATGCCTTCCCGTCATCACCCTTCATGAGCAAGCTGGCTAAAATATTATTCATAGCCACCAGGGAAAAGCGTATGAGGTATCTTGGCAGTGTTCATGTAAGAGATAAAACTCTGCGAAATCCAATCATTTATTCATTTTTGCACTAATGATTTTGCTGCAGATGAACCAACTTTCCTTGACAAGCTTTTCCAACTATCTCCAGAATATATTTATTAACTTTATAGTTTATATTTTCTTTATTTTTTAAAGGAAAACATAATTTTTATTTTCTAACTAATATAATACATATATTTTAATTATATGATAAACTAAATAGAACAAACTAAAATATTACAGATAAGCTTAACACCTCTTTGTCTACAAACACCAAACTTAGATGCCTCCCAGAAGTAACTATTTTTATTTTATTACTTTATATTCTTCATACATTTACTATGAAGTCATGTGTATATGTGTGGGTCCATATAGAAATTATAGGTTATTGTTTTTTACATAAATGATGCCATATTTTATATATTACACCTTGTTTCGTGTTGGAAATATTTTTGTTAGTATACATGGATTTATTGCATTTAAAAAAATGATGAATTATAGTTCTTATTTTAAAATATATTGTTTAGAAGGTTAAATAAACTAAATAAATTGTGTTTAAATCATAGTTCCTTTACACTGACCGTTGGAATCAGTGAGGCCCTGCATATATAGTGACGTAAAAAGATCTCTAAAACATAGTGAGTGAAAAAAAGAACAATTTGTAGATTATAATACAATATGCAAATTTTTTAAATGTATGCTTTGGGGTGTGTGTGTTCATGCATGAATACATAAAAAAAGAGTGGAAGGATATATCCTAAACTGTTAAGTGGTTGATTTTTTAGTGTTGGCTTTAGGTTTTGGTGTTGGTGTGAGCTTTTATCTTTTTATCTTTATTAATGTCTTGTTTTGGTTGGAATTTTGGAGAGACTTAGCTAGGCAGTTAACCAGATAAAATATTAAGCCAGAAATTACTATGTATTTATTATATGCTTAACTATCCATAGGTTATACATTTCTTTCTTCTATTTATTTCGATTAACAATAATGAAAATGAATTGAGTTCCATCTCAGTGCCAGGTACTATGCGAAAGCTGTGGATAAATGGTGAATAAAGTTGTAATATTTTTTCATATTCTATAGTTTTCTATAAGCTGCTTATCTGAATCAGTTGGTGGCTATTACTGAACTTTAAAATTTCTAGTACTTGATGAAATATTCTTAAACCTTCAATCCCTACTCACCCATCTTTCTACTTCACTGTTTTCTCATTCCAGTCCACGGCCATGGTATCAACCTTATTCATAAAATTACCATTTCATTTAAGACTAGATTCTTCTTTGAACCCTATATGAAACAGAACAGCTAGGAAAATGACCCCAATGCATTAGGCTTCTTAAACCTTTCTTAACCATAGATCATATGTCTCATTATTTCATTCTAGTTTGTGAAGTTCGGAAAATGTTCCAGTTCAGAATTGTTTTCATGTATCAAGGCGAAGTGAGGGAGTGGAAAACCCATAGACCTTCCTAATTTAGCTTTTCTTATTGACTCTGTGGTAGGCCAATTTTTATTATTACTATGTTATTCCAGGTCCCACAAATTGTCAGAATTTTATGAATATGTTTTTAATTTCCTGCCAGTTTATTAGGTAAGGATCATCTTATATGATCTGGACAGTATTAATACTCAATAAAATCTTTTAGAATTTAATTTGATTTATTAATTTCTTCGAGTCTAGCTTATATAACTATTGTGGTTACTAAATTGCATTCACTGTAAGTAGATTATCTATCTATCTATCTATCTATCATCTATCTATCATCTATCATCTATCTATCATCTATCTAGTCTTTCTCTCTCTCTCTCTCTCTCTCTCTCTCATACTACTAACATGCATACACACCAGCACTACTCTTAAAACTGTTCTATTGCCCACTCGGAAATCAGTAAAGGCAAAAGTGATAGAATTCAAAAAGAATTCCAATTCTACTAGGACAATTTAATCTCCAGTGGTCTGGAAAAATAGTTTAAACAGAGATGGACTCCTGAGAGCTAGATTTGGTTCAGGGATAATGGTTCAAAAATCTGTTGAAACTAAAAACTTGTTTTTGTAGCCACATTTGGGCATTCACTGTGTTTTCCCTTTCCTAGTAAAAGGGGATATCATTACAATAACCTTGCCCACCACGGCAGGGAGGCAATTCAGAGTGAGAAACCTGTGCAAAAGTGATTCGGATTATCAGAGTATCGGCCATAGCCTATTTCCCTCTAAGCATGCTAGTTCCTAGTATTTTTGTTGTCATGCTCAGGATGACACCACCTGAGGAACTGAGAATGGAAAAGAGAGTGGAGGGAATGACCAGGGTAAGGACATCTAACAAAGAGAAATGAACCCATCTGTATAAAAGTAGTGGAGCATAATGATTAAGAGCATGGGTTTGGGGCTGGCTTTTATGCATGTAATGGTATGGAGGGAAGCTCAGCTGCAGACCTGCCCTTTCCCTTTAATTATTGTTTTCATGGCATATCTTTTTCCATTTTTTACTCTCAGTCTATCTGTATCTTTACATTTAGGGGGTGTTTTATAAAAAAAAATTATGTAGTTGCATCATTTAATTGAACAGAGTTTGTCTTTTAATTAGAGTGTTTAGTACCTTTACATTTGAGATAATTACTGAAATAGTCGGATATAATTCTACTATCTTATTTGCTGTTAATTTGTGTCATGTTTTCCTTTATTCTTCCTTTCTTGCCTTCTTTTTATTAATGAAGTACTTTTATTTCATTTAATCTCTATTATTATATTTTGAGAATCTTTCAGTGTTTTCCTAGAAATGGCAAAACGCATTTTTAATTATTAGTCTATCTTAAATTAGTGATTTTGCCACATCCCAAACTATGGCAGAAACTTAACTTTATTTATGCTTTCCCACCTTGTTTGTTATTGTCAGATATTTTACTTCTGGATATCATTTTATCCTTCACAGGATACTTTAATGCTTGTGGCTTTTATTGGTCAATATTCATTTATTTTTACCTATACTTTTACTCTATCTAAAGTTGCTGATTATACTTGAATCTTTTTACTTTCATCTGAAATAATTTTTTTTCATTGTTTTGTCAATGAACTCTCTCAAATTTTGTTTGTCTGAGAATGATTTATTTCAGTAAATACAGAATTCTAGTTAGGCACTTTAAACATGTTATTTCATTGATATATCTTTACTAGTTTATGTTGAGAGGTTATTATTCATCTTTATTTTTTTTCCTTAAAGATAACATGTGCTTTTGTCTTCCTGGCTACTCTCAATATTATTTCTGTCTCTTGGTTTTTAGTAAGTTGACTGTCATGTGCATAGATGTTCTTTTCTTTTGATTTATCTTGCTTGGCATTCAAAGAGCTTCTTGATTTGGAGGATTACTATTTCTCATCGAATCTGAAAATTTTTCAGCCATTATTTCTTCAACTATTGGTCGTATCTCATTTTTTTTTCTTTCTTTCTGGAACTCATATGTATTAGACTCTTTGACCGTGCTCTATATTTCTCATGCTGTTTTGGTCTTTCTATGTTTTTTTCCCATCTGTAGTTCATTTCAGGTGTTTTCTACTGGCATATCGTTACATTTTCTAATCTTGTCTTCTAATCTTTTTATCTTCTATTAAACACATCAAATGAGTTCTTAATTTCAGGTATTACATTGTATGATTCTAAAGTTATTTTTTATAATTTTTATAGGTTCTATTTCTCTGTTGAAATATGCAAATCAATGAAAATATGATAAATACTTAATATTTTATCTACTTTTGTCTATAATTGCCTCTATTGGCTTTAGCACAATAATTCTAGCAAGTTTGGAGTCCTTGTTCTCTTACTCCAGTGTCTAGATCATTTATTTGTCTACTTCTATTGATTTCTAACTCTTTATTATTGGTATTCTTTTCATGCTTCTTTCCTAGTCAGTAGTTTTTATTGTATGTGTTATGGACTGAATGTTTATGTCCCTCCAAAATTCATATTTTGAAGCCCTAACTCTTAACACGATTATATTTAGAAATAACATTCCCAGCATCTAGAACTGTGGGAAATAAATTTTGGTTACCCAGTCTTTAATGGCAGCCCAATCTAACTAATACAGTATGCTCGACATTATAGATGATAGTTACAGAAGCTCTGGATTATGTTATCTTTTTCAGGAGTTTTGAGTTTTGTTTTGGCAGGCAGTTATTTTACCAGTGGATTAACTTGTTCCTGTCCAGGCATCATGTTAGTCTTCGTTTGGAGGAGGAAGTGTATTTCAGATTCTAGTTACTCCTAGATAATAGCCTTTATTCCTAAAGCATGGTTCTCACTCCTAGAATATGGTCTTTCTGAGGTCTCAACTGAATGTCCAGGCTGTTCGCAAAGTTCTCTGAACGCTGGCTAGACTCAACTCCAATATCTTCCCAGGACTCTGAGATCTCTGAAATCTCCATTTAGCTTTCAGACTCCAGGATACTACTTTTCTACTAGGTTTCCCAGGGACTTGCCAAACAACATACAGCCCAGGAAATAACCAAGGTCCCAGGGGCATTTCTATGCAAATATCTGGAGTTACTTCTCTGTGGTTCTCTTCTGCAGACACTTTAACCTTCTGAACCCAGCTGCATTAGTAGCCCTGAACTCTATCCTCTTACTGTTGTGTGGACTCAGCTTGCACAGATCAGGGCTCTTAAAATGACCCCAAGAGGAAAACATGGGTAAATGTGGGATTAAACTCAAGCGCGTTCCCTCTGTCAGGCATTACAGCCCTGCCTTGGTTGTTTTCCAGTGCTTCCAAATAGCTATTTTGTATATTTTGGTTAGCTTTTATAGTTGTTTCCCATCATACGGAAAGTCCAATCATGGCCCAAATCAGACTTGTCCTTGTTTAATATTGAGTTAACGATAACAACAATAAAGAACTCCCCTCAACTCAAAAAATAATCAGTAGCAGCAGCAAAAAAAAGAAAGAAAGAGAGAGAGAGAGAGAGAACGAAAGAAAGAAAGAAAAGAAAAGGGGTATGATTTCTTGCCATAAAACTTAAAAATAAAACTCCAAGGAAATAAAAGGTCATGGTATAGACTGCCCTGCCTTCCAGAAGAGAATTGGTGAGTCATCAAATCTTGAGTATTCTTTCTTACCGATAATGAATATCTCTAACTTTAGAATGAAATAAACTGAGCAGCTATCTTATCCTGTTGTGGGAGGAGGAGGGGACAGAGGGAATAGTTATAATGAAAATGGTTTAGGGTTCCAAGAATGAATGGGGGAAGCCATCTCAAGCCTGAGGGAATCTTTTCTTTGGAATGTTGTCTGATCCTGACTGCCTGCACTGGATCCTGGCGCATGGTTTTTAATAAAACCTCAGAGAAAAGCAGATCATGTAACCTTTGAGAGAGGCTGCTCAGAGGCTCAGATGACCTTTCCTTTTTGCTTTATCTTCTCATCTCAGAATGGTAGACAGAGTGAAATGCTCAGCCCTCAAACCATTGCTTCATAGACAACAAACAGTTCTCAGATAAGGTAGGAACAGAGCCAAGTAGAATCTACTTATTGTGTATCATAGAAAATATATCTGATTAAAAAATAAATGACATAATAAATACAAAATATGTAGGGGAAAAGGAGGAAAGGATCATAGTAAGCAAAAGTAAGGTATAAACAAAATTAATTAAAAACAAGAAGAAAAAGAAGAGATGAGTATTCTCAATTATACAATATAGCACCTATAAGACATTCTTGACAACATTACTTAATGAAGAAATGAAGAGATTAATCAAAATAATCAGTAACAGAAAAATTGCAATAAAATTATTAATTTATCCCATTAAATATATAGCTAAGTTTAGACCACTTTGGAAATTAGAATTACAGAACAGACACAAATATTATAAATCTTGATAAAGAAAGAATAATACAGAAGTAAAAGTATAAGATAAAGAAAGGGGGAGTGAGAGGCAAAATACGAGAGCTAATTTCTTCCTTTTTAAATAGTAAGAAGTCAGATGATATTGACTAAAACAAATATATGGTTTACTATATAAACCATATACACATATAAATAACCATATAAATATAAACAAATATGTGGTTAAACATAATGAATTCAGATCTGCATTTATGTAATAAATTTAACTTTTGAAGACTCTTTAGCGTAAAATACCTCACGAAGTGAATGAAGACCTAAAGGTCAGTCATCTTTTCAGGTTCACTTTAATTTTTTTAATTTTTGCTTAATTAAATGTATTTTTAAATTAAAAATAACATTTATTTATTTATTAAAAATAGTATGATAGCGCTTAGCATAGCCATATGCCTTTTAACATACCTATCGATTCTTCTATGTTCTACAGTGTCTGCAATAATGGTCCTCTCCTTAGAAAAATGGTTATTTCTGAATAGTGTGGTTTTGGGGGTGATTCCCTACTTTGTATTTTTTCTACTTGAACTATTTACAATGAACATGATTAGTAATTATAGACACACACATGCACACACACATGATTCTAGTTTTTAATGTTTTGGGGTTATACTGACTCTTCATCTACTAGTTTTGGGTCAGAAGTTAAAGCCAGGCTAAGAGACTGAAGGGTGACAAGACCTCTCCCGAGGGGAATTCCTGCCCAAAAAGCAAATATTGTGGAGCCGTAAGTGCAAAGTGTTTTCTTTCCTTCTTACTGATCCATGAAGCTTTCCACATGAGGGAGAATGGCTCATTATTGCTGCTTCAGAGACAAAGGAAACACTCCCATTGAATATAGGACATGAACTGAAGATATTGCACTGGCTATCAGGCCCCAAAATAGCTACTCGGGTTGTGAACGCAAATTCTTCCCTAGTCAAGAGAGGAGTGCTGGTCTATGTGGGCTGAGAATGAAAATGGAGGGAAACAGGTTCCATGGACAAGGTTCAAAGAATTGCTGCAAAGAGGGACTGGCTTGAGCTCTCTTCAGTAGTTCCAATTAGATATGCATGACAAAATGGGAATTTCAACTTAAGTCTCTATAAATAGGAGATCTTTCTTTTTGTCTATCTATCTACCTATCTATTCATAGATATTTTGTATTAAATCCTCCCATAAATACATGATTTGCTAGGGATGTCCTCACAACCAATCAGCCTGAAGGTCAGTCCCTTCCACTGACATGCAAACAGCACAAGGCTCAACTATAACAGGAAGACACACACAACCCATACAAGGGACAAACTTGGAGAACCTAGCTCAGGTGACTAGACAAGACTGTGTGACACTGGGCCCCACAGTACACCTACTACATAAGGCCACTCTACTAAGACCGAGAGACATAACAGCTCTACCTAATACATGGAAACAAACACAGAGAGGCAGCCAAAATGGGGAGACAAAGAAACATGTCCCAAATTTAATGCCACAAAACTCTATGTAATTGGATTTATATAAAATTCTACATAATCGACCTGGGAATTTTCTCAATATTCTTGGCTTCAAAGATTTCCTACATGCTGAGACATGAAATCTCTTTTCCAAGCCTCTTTCCTGAACTTCAGTCCCATATGTTCAATTTTACTAGCTATTTTATCCCAAATTCAGCATACAAAAAATCCAAACATCCCCTGTCACTATTTGTTCTTTCTCTTCATGCATTCAACAACTGTTTTTTGAACACCGACTGTGTGTCAGGCATGATAGCAGAGGCTGGAAATACAGAGATACATACTATATATCCCTACATTCAGAAAGTTCAGGTAATGGAGAAGCCTGAGAAATAAAAATGAGTACAATGCAAATACAATAATAGATAAGAGTGCTATGAGACATAGAATCAGGTCATCTGATCCAGAAGTGTTTTGGGGGGTAGGGAGATAGCACTGTGATCAGGAAAGTCATACAGGATAAAATGTGAGCTTCCTCAAAGAATGAACGGGACACCTCTTGCACAGCTAGAGGTGTGCAGTTCCAGCACCTGCCACACATCCAGTTACTGCATTCAGCCTGGCCCACCACTAGTGGTTGCAGTGGCTTTCCAGAACAGCGCTAACCCTGGAAACTGCCTCTCTGGTTATATCTTTTCCATCAAGGACACACTGCAGATTGTGCACGTAGCCCTAGGCTCCTGACTGCTCTATATTACAGTAGTTTTCTGCAGGCCACCTGGTATCTTGGTAAGAATGCCCAGATTCTTAAGGGAAAAAAATGGCCTAGGTGTTCCTGCTTCTTTGATAGTCTTTGGGAAATCACTTAATGTCTCTGAAACTCACTTTATCTGTGAAAGGCTAATAACTACAATACTAGTGCTTGCCTCAAGAGTAGGTATACCTATAAAATGAGATGAGAGATGAAAGCCCGGTCTAGCACAGCATGAATGTTAATCATCTTCGTTAGGTTTTGAGCATGATGGAGTATGACTTCAAATATACATGCTGATCTTGTAAGGAGAATGTGAACCTTTTGGAACTTTATCAAATATATAACTATAAATTTCAATGGAACTCAGTATTTATGTCCCTCCTAGCATCTCTCAGCTTCCAGCCTGGCCTGGATTTCATTCCAACAAGATACTAGCCTTGGACAAGTTATCTATCCATTTTCCTCTTGGGTATCATGGGGATAATTAAATATACCTCAAAGGGATGTGGTGAGACTCATTTGAAGTCAGAAGTAGAAAACATCACGTAGTGATGCTTTCACGTGCAACCTTTTAACTAAGAAAATAAGTCCTCACTTGAGAACCTAGAGATCGGGAAGTGAGCAAGGGAAAAGGGAAGCCTGACTCCGCACACACAGAGAAGGAGGCTATTCCACGCTCCCCAGGGAGGCAGCATCGCGGGAGGAGCGAGTCCCCGGCTCCAGTAGGGGGCGCCAAAGCGCCGCACTGCAGCATCCTGGCGGCCGAGAGCTGCGGCCTCGGCCGGGCTGAGCTCGCGTCCTGCCGCAGTCCCTCGGCCGCTAGACGGAGCGAGCGCGAGCAAGAAGACTCCCCCCGCCTGTCCGCCCGCACTTGCTGCTGCTGCCACTGCCGCCACCTCTCCTACCGGCGATCGCAGCCCTGCAACTCGGAAACGCACCCGGCACCCTGGGCTGCGCAGCGTGGGAGGGCTTCGCGGCTCCCGCGGGACCCATTCCGAACTTGCAGGGGATCGCGGTTCTACCAGGCCTGGAGAGTATGAACAGGTGAGTGTCACGCACGTGACCTGGTGGCTTTTTCAGGACGACCTCCTGTAGACCCTTCCGTGCCCCTGAACGCTCGGCTTCTAGGTCGTTCTTCCTGGTGACTGGGTCCCCCAAGGAGGCTCTGGGGTTCGCTGAGAGGAAGATGTGAGCGCCAGCGCCTAGAGTTTGACAGCGCCTTCTGAGCTGGAACCGAGAATGCCCTTTTGACTTGGGCTGCATTAACTCTCTAGGTTGAGAGCAAGTGACCTGCGGTCCACTGTGGTCTTGTTTATCATTCCAGGATACCTGTTGCTTTCGGAGCAACGCCACAGCCAGGGGTCTTGTACAATTATCCTCGTCTCCGTGGGTGCTGCGTTGTAAGATGAGAGAATTTTTGGTAATAAGAGGAGGAAAACTTGATTTCAAAGCTAGAGAAAGGGTGGCCCTAAGAGAATCTCATTCCCACGACCAGATTAGATTCTTTGCTTCCCTAAACAGCTGCACTTTATTTTAATGATAAATACAGACATTAGAAAAACTATTACCTTATAAAGATGCTTGCTTCTCCCCCCCGCCACCCCTCCCCCATCCCCAAGAAGAAGTGGAAAGCATGGGCCTTCTTGATAAGTATAGTCTTCGGAATAATTCATTATGAATGAAACCTTTCTTTAGACAAATTTTTAAAATCGGGTTATTAGTGACCTAAATGTCATAGGTCTAACAGATTGTAAGGTCCTGGAAGGTAGCCACTTTGTTTGGATATGCTTAGCATAAGTGTGGAATGAATCAATTAATGAATTAATGATAACATAGGATTTGGAAGCTAACTTCTTTTTTCTTCTCTCTAAGCTTTCTTTTAGTTCCTTTATGTTTAGGGGGGGAAAATCACCATATTTTTAATCTCTTAAATGTCTAGGCGTGATTTTACCTTTAAGAGTGATAGGAACTCAGAAGTCTTTGTACGAATAAAGCACTGTCCACATAAAAAATAAATGGCAACTTCTAGACTCAGACAGAATATTTTTTTTCACAGCGACATTAAAACAGATGTGGGTTTTTTTTTAGATTCATGTTATAGAAGGTCTCGGTTTATGAATTATTTTGAACATCAGAAATTTAGCAACGGGTCACTCATTACAACTTACACATTTATCTTTGTTTTCTCTTTATCAATGTAACTTTTCACATTTTCATTTGAGAACTAAAATGTTGAAGAATATAAGTTAGTTTGTGTCTTTAAGTGATTTTTCTAAACATCACATAAGATTGACACTAACTAACTGTATCTTTATTAGGTTATAAATGAAAAAAAATAACCCAAACAGTTTCTCTTTCTTATATGAAATTCCTGTGCCTTTGAGGCCATTTGGGAGTTACTGAAATATTTGACTTTAACAAATTTTTTTTTTTTTTAAATATCACTTTCGGTGTCTACTTTCATGAAGCATCAATCAGACAGATAATGACTTAGATTTTATGTGCATGGGAATGATCAATTTTGCATGAAATAACAAATTATTGTTTATACAAGCTCCAGACCCTTTCATGGTCTATGTTTCAAAGAAATGCTTGCCATTCTTATTTAGAATTTGTATAATGAATATATCTTTATATGTTGTGCTTCTGTGAAAATTCTGTGATGAGGCACTAAACATAGAGGCCTTAATGAATGCATATGAAATGACAAATAAAAAAATTCTTTTATCTTTAGCCAAAATATGAGACTGGACAAATTACAGATGTTCAAGCTTCTGGTTTTTGTACTGTCAATGACCACTAAGAAGATTTTTCATTATTGAGAATGAAGTAAACAATAGCTAAGTTAATGTTGGCCTTTTCATCTTTCAGAGGGTGTTCTAGCACTTTGGAAATCAGGAAATACAAAATTTGTGAGGTATAGGCAGATGGCTTAGACACATTATGAAGAAAACAATTATGCGTTAATATCTTTAAAATACTTTTTCAGAAGGATTTTTACTTCTTCACTCAAGATGCTGTTTTTGAAATACTGTAGGTGACAAAACACTAGCAGGAGAGTTTACATGTTAAGATAAGTGTCTCAAAATTATCTTTACAGACTGGAAAAATGGATGAAATGAAGACTGATGTGATTAAGTTTTAAAAGGATAAAAATGAAGTCTGGATTTAGGTTTAAAACATTGATCGCGGAAGTTCAGAATGGGGGGGGGGTCTGTGGTTCTCGTGGAAGATGTGAGCCTTCATGAGTGGCTCTGCTGTAATACAACCGCAGTGCCCAGATAAAGAATAGAGAAAATCTCCGTGAACTTTTGCTGAGTCAATTTGCCAGGTCACACCTCAAGTGGTGAACGCAGTGGATGCCACATTTTTAGAGTGATTAAAATGGCAAGTGCTAGAGGAGAGAGCTGCATATGGAGAAGAGAGAAGATGAAGGTCAAAAAAATATAAACGAGACCATATGTCCCATGATGAACAAGGGAAGATATTGGCTCTCATTTACCTAGAAAGTAGAGCCCAGAGTGGGGCAAAAGGGCCCATAGCTGCTAGGCTACTTGAAGGGTTCTGAGTGAAAGAAAAGAAAAACTGACTTAATGCTCTACCCCCCTGCCCCATCCCCGGAACCCATCGCCAGAAGTGGTGAATTAGACACAGAATGGTATTTGGATGATTTTCTGATCATAAGGAGAGATTCCTGCAATGGCTGGAGGATTCATTGGTTGACCCCAAGGCTCTTTCCAACTCTACATTTCCGTGGTACTAAGAACCTTTCATTCCTTAAGCACCAACCTATATAAAATGTGCTTACATTGTATATAATGTAATTTCACAAATGTTAAGACAATACCATAAACTAACTTACTCGAGCTTGTCATAGCAAAGGAATCAGAAGTCAAGGCATGGCATTTATCTTTTCTGTACCAGAGCATCGTGCTCCCCAAAATATAAAAATATGATATAGATATTATACATCAATTCCTGAAATATACGTATCTGTCACATGATTTGACATATATAGTGTGAACTGAGATAAAATTTAAATCTTGAAATGCAAACTCAGTTGCATTACGTTGGAGTTGACTAGTATAAATGTATATTATTCAGTCTGGAGTTGACTAGTATAAATGTATATTATTCAGTCTGAAGGAAAATAAAGAATTTAAAATGTGACTCTCTCCATCATGTGTTTGTATATTGGATGTTTACATAGTTAATTCATGTAGTCACATACTTCAAATATTTGTTATCAATTACTGACAAAAAAACAATGCCTTCATAAAAAAATTATTTAAAGAGATACTTTAGAAAATACTATTATGTATGAAAATGCAGATGTTTTGGAACCAAAATAGATCTAAGTTCAAGTCCTTGATCTGTCATTTAATTAGCTGAATAGTTTTCAGTAAATTACTATCACCCTCTCTCAAGATTGTGGTGAAGATCAAAATGGAAAATGTTGATAAAGTTGAATGATGGCTGGCATATAGAAGATGCTTAATAAATATTAATTCTTTTCTCTAATCACTTATGAATTCCCAAATGTCTTTTATTTAAGGACGGCAGATTTACCATGATATGGTGAACCCAAAGGCTGGAACCAAAACGATTTTCTCGGCTCTTTAGTTTGAACGACAGTGAATTGTCTACTCACACCCAGCATGGCTAAAAGTGCAGAGGTCAAATTGGCAATATTTGGAAGAGCAGGCGTGGGCAAGTCAGGTAAATTTTGTTGTGGTTGTTTGAGTGTGTGTGTGTGTGTGTGTGTGTGTGTGTGTGTGTGCGTCTTTGTTACTGCCTCCTGGGATTGGTCAGGAGAGTGGTTGGCATTTCTCATATTCTCCTGTGTAGCTCTTTTAAATGAAGTCTCTTTCTCTTTATCTAGAACTTTAATTTTGCATAACCAAGTTTTATGTACTTTTGCTTACTTATGATAAAGTGGCTCTGTTGATAATACACAAAGCAATGAATATGTCATAAGTCTTTGTATTCTGAGGAAGAATATTAAACAAACCTCCAAAGAAATCAGATTATGAAAATTAAAAATGTATTTGCTTTTTTTCTATGCATGAGATCTTGAGGGGCCAATTTTATATGTCGTTTATCTTGATATTCTCAGCAACTAGCCCAATGTCAAGCATGTGTTAGGTGCTTAATAAATGCTTATTGAATGAACATATCTTTACAAGAAACAGAATTGTGTTATTGTCCAACGATTCTAAAATTGGGAAGGACTGGTGAAAACTTGCAGAGACCAAGCAAGACAACTATTGCCAGGATCTCCGGGGTGAATTTCATGATCTAATCCTGGCTGATGTTAGTAATTCTCACAAAGCAATAAAGGCTTTTTTTATTTCCCACTTGAGTAAAAGCTTGCAGACCTTTAAAATTCAGGGTGGAATGGTAGAAGTGACGATGCTTCTAATCCAATTTGAAAAATATATCTCAGATTTTATAATTAAAGAATGCTAAAACAGATGTTGCTAAAATGTCAGGGCAACATGCCTTGATCTCTTAATGAAGGAAAGACTCATAATTGACTTTGCACATGGAGCTTTTGGTTCTTAGGAAAGAACTCAGATAGCTATCTATTAGGAGTGTGTGTGCGTGTAGAGAGAAACCCTTTGGGATCATCCAACACAATAGGTGTTCCACTTAACTTAAACCAACTCACATGAGCAGCTTTTAATTCTGTGAGCAACCTCTCCTTTCCTAACCTGCTCTCTGGTTTAATTTCAGCAGTAAATCTTTCCTATTTTAAGTCTTTCTCTTTTTTTCTTTTAATTTTCTTAAGAGTGCTCTTTTTTTGCCATTACCCTGTTCTTCCACTTGCTGCTTGCTCTTGCCTCTGGCAGAAACCAGCAAAGAAAATAGATAGTTGGCAAGGCCGAGAAGCTGCCAGCCTTCACGAGATTGAAGATAGTTAAACTCCTCCCCATTAATCTCGGCGTTTCCCAATGGTGAGAACCTAATTTCTGTAGTTGGTGGAATGATCTGGAGAATGAGGAAACTGTCCCAGTGAATGCAAGAAGAAAGCAAGGGAGTGTGTAGGAAGGCTTGTGCTGCCAACAATGGCTCATGTAAGTCCTTCATGACTGAAGGGTCTAGGCCTGGGGCTGACTGGTTATTATTCATTTATTCAAAACTTACCATAGGCAATGAAGGAAGGAGATTTTTAACCTTCTATCAGTTACCAACACAAACTACACATGGTTTGATAAGCAAAAAATAAAATTTCAGTTGGGAGAACCACTTAGCTGTATATATATATATATATATATATTCACCCCTTTCCCATCTATACTATCTCAGTGCAAGCTGTGTACCTTCTATCAAGGTTGATCCATCAGCCTGAGCTTACACCCCAGTTTCCTTTGTCTTTCCTCAAATTGTTTCAATTCTTGTTTCAGTTATTCTCATTCTCTACTGACCAATTTTCCCTAAAACTGGTCCATCTTTTTCTTTTCTCCAAGCACTTATTGAATATAGGCTCTGCCTTTACTGTCTCAACGTTTTTTTTAAACCTCCCATTTATTGCTTAAAACACGGCAATCTTCCACTGCAATCATGCTACAGAAACTGCTTTTGGTAAGGTCACCACCGCCGATCGATAACCAGCAAACATAATGAACATTTCCCAGCTCTGGTCTTCTTAGACCTGTTACCATTCAACGCGACCACTTACTCTAAAACTCTATCCTTCCCAGGCTTGGAGGATATCATGCTTCTTGGCTTCCTGCTCCCTCTCCATTGCCCCTACCCAGCTGCCTTCACAGGCTGCCCTTCATCGACCCACCTCTCAAGAACCGGGGCTCCCAGGCTCTGCATACCATTTTCTTGTCTTCTCACTTCATACACTCTCCCCAGGGCTGAAGAGAACACCTGCACACAGAGTACAAATTCTGCTGACCTTGGTTTTATTTTACGTAAAATGCTGAAGTTGAACTTGTTCTCCAAGGTCCTTGCTAATGCTAAAATTCTGCATCTTGATTAATCAATCTTCTTTGGACTGCTGTGTCTACCTTGTATACATTCTATCATTTGTAGTTGTTTTCATTTAGGTGAAAATGACAACGATAGACACATGCCTTCAAACAATTACCTTTTGTCTGTCATTTGTACGCAGATGTTTTCCTATTTCAACATTAGGCTGTTTTCCTGAGACCTTGTAACCACACCTCACTTTTAAAAATACTACCAGTTTGACTTACCCATGGGAGACAATTCTGAGACCTTTAACAGTAGTTCAGTGAAAGTAACCACTGAAGAATGCTTCATATCTATTAACTTTGAAACCAGACTATAGCAATACAGAATTCATCTAGATCTGATTTTGTTAATATGGATATATGATGTCTCTGCCTAGTCCTTGTACCGCAGATTCTCCTTTTTACTGTAGAGACCATGTCAGTCATATTAGTAACTTTTGTTCTTTTAAGTCTGCAAGAAATTATACCTGCTGGAATGTAACTGCAGCTCCTTGCTTACTCATATGCTTCCCCAAAATGGATGTGAACTTCTAATGGGTTCAAACAAATTGTTTCTCCCCAAACGCCCAGCATGAGAAGTATTCTTGGGGGAGTCAGCTTGATATCTTGGAGTGACAGAGGCTCAGGGTCTCCGATTTGACTTGGGTGTTTCTGAACTGCTTCAGAAGCCTCGAGTCTTAACTGTCCCATCCACTTTCCCACACTCACTACCAAATTGGAGTTTGAGGTAAATAAGACCTCAAAATATTTTCCATTTGCTAACAGAGAGTAGTATAGCCTGGAGTTGAAAGCACGAGCTATTAGATTTGACTCCCAAATCTATTCTTTATTAGCTATGTGAACTTGGCAACTTTGGCAAGTTACTTCTCAATTTCCTCAACTATAGAAAGGATATAATAATGCCTATCTCTAAGAGTTGTTATTAGGATTGAATGAGTTATTACATACAATTTTATTAGAACAGCACCTGGTACATTATAAATGCTCAAGAATTAGATTATATTGTAATTTTTTGAGTAACGCTTATTTTAATTTATAAGTTATTTAGTGAAACATACAGTCAAAGATGTATTTACATTCTCGTGCGTATTTTGGTCAGTAAAAGCCAGGAAGCTTATGAGACAAAAATTCTCTATTGCTACCTAATGCATGCACAGACACACACACACACACACACACACACACACACACACACACACACACACTTTGTTTTTCTTTTTCTTTTAAATCAAAAGTCTGGTTAATGTCAGTTACAGCTTGACCACTGATGATTATAACGACACTTCTCATGGCTTATATCTTGGAGATCTTGGAAAAACAGCCAGAAATATGTTAGTGTCATCAATAAGTTAACACCTTTACTTTGAAAGTGCTTCTGGTGTTTGGTAGACAGTTTCTTAAGCCCAGTTAATAGATAGGCCTTCTATGTTTAAAACAGAATTTAACATTAACCAGAACTTTTTGGTTGATGGGTTGACCATAGACGTGTCATTGCAGGCAAAATTTAGAAATGTATTAATTACTAAGAAACACTGTTAAAATATGTGAGTGGTATGTGTATGTGTGCACACATTCATGTGGCAGTATTTACATGATCTTTTGTATTGGGAAGATTCTTTTTCCTTCTAATTTTACCTTGTAGTTCTGTCTTCTAGTGAGCTTGCTTGCTGGCTTAGGGAGCTTTATGGCTCAGCCTGGTGAGCACTGTGGGGATCCTGCAAAGCATCAAGCCACAATCTCTGAGCCCATTCCATCTTTCTTGTTCCAGCAGGGACAAGCCCTAATAGCATGGCACGTAGGACATAGATTTCCTTACTTATGTGTGTCAGCCTATACTCTGACAGGCTCCAAGTAATTAAAGTAATAAGACCTGACATAAAACCTAGAATGCACACCATGTTTATTTAAATGCTTCCTGGGTTCATATTATTTAAATTTGTAGTGTATGGGAGGGGCTGAGAGAAAAAAAACTGACATTTTAAATTTAGTTTCACATTTGACATTCTCATTTCAGAATTTGAATATCGTGGGCCATTGCTAAATATATTTCTTGAAAGGGTTAGTCTCAAAGTTAATCGAGTAATGCTATCTTCTAATTGAAAAGCCAATTGATACACTCCTCCGTGAAGGCTTAAGTTCATAGATTCAGATTGCTGGGCTAGGAATTGGATGCCAAACACAAACAAGTAGTGATATTTTTTTCCTTCACACAAAGAGAAGTGATTCACTTTTTTCTCCTTTTCCCTGTTCTTGCTTGCTCTCTCTCTCATGCCCTCTCTCTCTCTCCATTATAAAAAGTTTGAAAAGACATTTTCATCTTATTTGCAAGTACAACAGGGACAATTTTGATTTTAAATGTGACTTTTCCAATAAACACCAAATGCTGCTTTAACATATAGACATGTATTTTATCGCTGGATTATATTTATGAGATCTCATATAGTTTCATATATATTAAATAAAGACAATATCAATAGCAACTTGGGTAGATCAGTTTCCTTATGTTATAGAACTTTCTGTTTTAGAATTTTTCCTCTGCTTAAGTAGCTATAAACCATTCATTTAGATTTAATGGTATAGTATGATATTTCTTGGACATTATTTTCAAAGTATGTCTAAAAGAAGAGAAAGACCTAGAGTAATTGGAGTATGTAAACATCTCATTATAGTCATGTAATTATTTTGCATGATTTATTAATGATATAAAATGTATGCAGATGTTAATATTAATTCATTATATGTATACATGTTTGTTTGAATATAAAAACTATTTTCCTCCAAACCAGTAACTAAAATGGACTTTTCAGGAAGATATAGCAGGTTGAGCTGTAGTTTCTTTCTTCCATTTTTTTTTTTTTTTTAGGCAAGGCAACCCTTGATTGACCTTACAGATTGTGAGGACCTTGTCAGCTTACAATCTCTTATTTTTATTATTTTTTGTGTCTACAGCACCTGGTCTTCCTAGGTGGTCTCTCATCCAAGTACTAACCAGGCCCGACCCTGCTTAGTTTCCGAGATCAGACAGGATCGGGCTTGTTCAGGGTGGCGTGGCCGTAGACTGATTTGTAGTTTCAATAGCACCTAGGCTTTAGGTCCAGTTTGAGAACCACAAGAATAAGAAATAGCCCCAGCTGGCCACATCATATGAATGTGAGCACTGACAGTCGTCCTGTACTTTTGCTACTTATGGTCCTAATCAAGTTCGTGGTCATATTTGTTCAAAGATTATATAATCCTAATGCTAAATTTTCTTTTAAAATTTGATTAAGAAGAGAGGGACAGATTATGTTTCAAGGGGGTGTACAATTTCCACAGCTCCTGTGGTGTGTGTGTGTGTGTGTGTGTGTGTGTGTGTATCTGTGAAGAAGCCTTTTCTAGGTGGTTGTTGAA
Organism: Pteropus alecto; assembly: GCF_000325575.1. Lineage (NCBI taxonomy): Eukaryota > Metazoa > Chordata > Mammalia > Chiroptera > Pteropodidae > Pteropus > Pteropus alecto. The sequence continues at coordinate 2,699,527 of NW_006436288.1, read as the reverse complement.
ATTGCAGGATTGCCAGAAATGAAGCCCATTGGTTCCTTGCATAGTTGGTGTTTAGAGGAATAATTATTCACTAAAGGATTAGGCCAAAAGGAGGAAGGTAGCATTGAGGCAAGTTTGAATGGGACTAGAAAAATTGCCATTTTGTTGTCATAAAATATGGTGATATAGTTATTTGTAGCTTTCAAGCATTTATACCTTTCTTTACCTACAAAGATAGAAAAGCAAAAAGAGGCAAATAGCCTAGGTGAGTTGATTTTCACTGTTAATTCCATCTCAAGAGGAATAAGAAGATATTTTCAAATTGCAGGTATATATTGATGGATATATGTAAAAGTCAGACCTCTGTGCAAGGCATAAGTCACACTGACCTTTTCTTGTATGTCCAGGAAGTAAAGCAAAGGTAAAGAATGGAGCATATGTAGGCTTAGAAAAAAAAAAAAGAGAGAAAATGAAAGGAAAGAAAAAAATTAAAATGATCAAAATCAATTGTTTATTGGTGGGTAGTTAAACATTTTGTAAGTTAACAATAACCAATTCCTAAGCTTTTCTCAAGAAAAATATAATGAGGGAGGAAACAATATTGGAAAACAAACAAAATGAAGAACTGTTTCTCAAAACCAAAAGGACATATCTCTGCCTCTGCTTTTTTTCTATTGGAATATGTTACTAAAATTCAGTTGTCCTTTATTGTTAACTGATGACTAATGTATTCATTGAAATATTTTCCTGTAGTTAATTATCAGTCGTCATTCGGTTCCATTTTGATTTCGACTTGTTTTCTTGGCAACTGACAAGGACTAACTTTGAGGGAAGAGAGTGAAGAAAATTGTAAATCATCCTTGTAATTCCCCTTTTTATTCCTGGTATTTCTCCAACTTATGGGTTTGGGGAAATCAGCCAAATTTTCAAGGTGGTACTCTGGCCTTGAAGCCAAAATTCCAGTGCAGACGCATCTCTGTTGCTACAGCTGCCTTTGAAAATTGATGTGGTTTCAGAAAAACAGTCATAATTTCTTCCATCCCATTAAAAATGAAAGTAGTTATATTATAAAGAAAAGGCAGTCTGAAATAGGTAATTTCAGCATGAATTAGCAAATATGTTAAGCTCATATACATAAATATATGTCTAAGACAGATCCTCACCTCAGTTATCCAGCGATCCTTATTTATAACTCTGTGAAGGCTCTTGTAACTTTGCAACTAAATGTTTTCATTTTGTATCACTCCGTTCTTTTCCACATTCTTTCAAACATCTTACATTAGGAAGTGAGATGATCATTAGAATTTTGTAGTATGAACCTTATAAAATTGATTAATATGGTTTTATAAAAAATTTCCAGCAATCAATAAATAACCAATTCATGGCAAAGTTTCTTAGGAGTATTGGATGTATGGCTGAACAATATAGCTAAGATTCTCAGCAACCTGTATATATGAGAAAGTTCCCCTGCAACACAGTGTTCCATTTCTTACAGATTTGGATCAAGTATAAGGAAACTGATGAGTCATCTTCTGCTTAAGAATAAGTTTCTTGTTATCAGAAAAAAATATGTTGCACTATGTCTGTCAATATGATGAAACAGTAAAAAAAAAAAGTACCACTGTACTGACTGAAAAAATTGAGGTTAAAACAAGCTTTATCCCAATAGTGTCTCTGTATTCATCTGTCAAACAATATATTCATTTGCTTGCTTGCTTATTATTTATTTATTTATTTACTTACTTACTTACTTACTTACACTGGTAGGATAGGCTTTGAAAGTACTTTGAAAAATTACAAGTGTGATACAAATGTGGTCTTAATACTATGATGTTCTTGTTATTGAAACCCATGCAGTTTTCCCGTATGCTCCTTAAGAGTTCTGTTTGGAAAAACAGTATGGAGAGTTCTCTGGCTCCATCACTGGAGGCCAGGAGAACATGCTCAGCCCAGCAGTTGGCTATTCCTCTACCGAGTACATCATGTTTCAGACTATCCAGAGGTTTTGTTTTCTCTGCGTTGTCATTTGCCTTTTCAAATGTGTAAAATGAATAGATATTGAGTTGGGCTTTTTTTATTTAAATTTTTTATTAGTTTCAGGTATACAGTACATTGGTTAGACGTTTATATAGTTTATGAAATGATCTCCACAATTACTATATCACCCATCTGGCTGTACATGTAGCCATTACAATACTATTGACTGTATTCCCTATGCTGTACTCTACATCCCCGTGACTATTTTTTAACTATTAATTTGTACTTCTTCAACCCTTCACCTTTTTCTCCTAGCCCCCCTAATAAATATTTTTGATAGAAAAGTTTCTCAAATAATATATAAATATATATCTATATATTTTCCTATCATCTTAAAAAATATTTTTATTTATTCATTCAATTATTCATTCAACAAATATTCATTAAACATAAACTCTGTGTTCTAGTGTGGCTTGCACATAGTACAGAATTCATGTACATTCCAAAAAGACAGAGCAGTGGCTATTTCTGCTCATGATTATGTCCCTAGAGCCTCATACAGTATTTAACACATACTGGGTCCTCAATAACACAAATAAATTGAGTTAGACTCTGTGGACAATGCACACCCTATAATTTTATTAAGAGGTATATATTTTAAATGGACTCTCTATTATCACCAAAGCGGTTTTCTCTCCTGCACTTGAATATCTTCAACAACAGGAACACAGCATGACTGGAAGTAGATCATTTCATCCCTGGACAACTGCATCAGTCACAGTCTTCCAGAGAAACAGAACCAGTAGGACACACACATACCATATGTATGTATGTATATATGTATGTATGTGTGTGTGTGTGTATGTATATATGTATGTATGTATGTATGTATGTATGTATGTATTCTGTATGCATCTACCTATCTACTCATCTATCTGGGCTCTCAAGACTGAGATCTGTAAAGCAGGCTGGCAGGCTGGAGTTGGTGTTGTAATCTTATGGCAGAATTTCTTTCACTCTGGGAAACCTTAGTTTTTTCACTAGAGGCCTTTCGGTAATTGGATGAGTCCCACCCACATTATTAAGACTAATCTCCTTTACTTAATGTCAACTGATTGTAGATGTTAACCACATCTACAAAATACCTTCACAGTAACTCCTACATTAATGTTTGATTAAATAACTGGGTACTATAGTCCAGCCAAATTGGCACATAAAACCATCACAACAATTCTTCCTGTTTGTTACTTTACCCTCTTTGGAACCGAAGCTGTTCATTAGTTTCTGCTCACTTTAAGTTTAACCCAGTAGAGTTACATAGATCACTTTAAATCCCTCTTCCTTATGATAGATAGATGGAGATAAGCTAGCATGCCTCAACGCAGGCCTGAGATTTTTCTTCCATAGTCTGGTTGATCATAGTCACTTAATTTGCCCTACAGAGATCATGATTTTTGGTCACAGCACCATCCCTGCGATTCCACTGTACCTACGCGCTCCAGAAAGTGTGGGGTGTGGAAATGAATGCAGACGTTTCAGCTGTGGGATGACCAGACCAAATCAGAGCACAACTGTGGTTTTGCTATTAGATGCTTTGCTTCCACTAAGACAATCTCAGGTCACTGTTTCTTTCAGGGTGACAGTGAATACAGAGTTGGCTGCTAGAGAATTTACTGCAAATGCAGTCTTTTATTTTACTGTGTGCTGTTGCTGATCAAACCTTCCCAAACCTGTGCCTGAATATGTGTAAGTTTAACCCAGGTGTAGAAGTTTATTTTCATCCTCTTAACTACTGTTTTGTTAGATTTGATCTGCCCTGGTCTGTCAGGAACCTTTTTGATCCAGCATAGGTATCACCCTTCCCCACTTTCTGTCATCTAGAAATATGTTGGTTTGGGAACATTATAGGCCCTTGATGCTCTTATTGAATCATAGAATTTTCCATTTTGGCATTATTTAGGTCATTGAAATGATGAAGAATCTCAATGAGTTTTTTAGATAATAAAGTTAGTAGAGAAAAACAAAGGTCTTTGGCTCTTGATGTGGGGACATTCACACCATATCACATTGCTTCCATGTTTATTAAATAAGTTCTGTTTAGATTTTCCATAAAAAGGGAGGCCTGGGAGGAAGCTTTACAGTTATAATCCCTTGTTTAATATTTTATTCAACATTTGTTGTTTCTGTCACATTCTTTTCTTAGGGCTGAAGGTACATTACTATATACAAAGTATAACAGTGATCAATATTTATTGGTCCAAATATCTGTTCTATTCAAAAAGTCATTTTCCAGAGACTCATTCAAAGATATGTGTGTATACTATCCTAAAATGGCTGAATTTATGTGATTTAGAAGTGCTGCCACAAATCGGAGCTGAGTACAGGAAAGGGTTTTCTATATTCTATATTGTTCTATGTTGGTAGATATCACTTTAGCCCGTCTCAGAATCACATGAAGGGCTTGTTACAGTATATGTTTCACCACCCCTTCCCCAGAGGTTCTGATTCAGTAGGCCTACAGAAGGGCCAGAGAATTTGCATTTCTAACAAGTTCCCAGGTGATGCCGATGTTACCAGTCTGGGGACCACATTTTGGGAACCACCGTGTTAAGTTTGCTAAGTACTCAATTTCTATTTGAAATAGTGTTTTCAGCTTTGAAAAAGTATATTTTTGCGAGCTGTGTGTAATAAATATTGAGTGCCAGGCACTGTCATGGGTACCGATGATGTCGTAAACAAAACAGACAAGCTCTCTGCCTCCATGAAACTAATATTCTAGGGGGAGTAGACTAAATGAGCCAAAAAACAGTCTGGGGGGCAAAGCAAATGTGAGGCTTTTCTAAGAATAGAAGTTTTTATTCACATCATAACAGGGTAAGTTTTGTTTAAAAAAAAAAGTGTAAGCCTTCACAACTGTGACATGCTGTGAGCTCGGGTTTTAAGATGATACTTTGAGCTATATAGCAATAGTAAAGGTGAGTTGGGCTAAACTGCATTGTTAAGTGTCTGGAGGTTAAGCAGATAATCCAAGACCATGGTACCAAGTTTTCTACTGAGAGAGGCTAAGTAGATCATACAGGAGTTATGCTCATAACCTTGAGCTTATTAAGACCAACCTTATCCAGTTAAGTTAAGGCTAATATAGAACCAAATTAAAGTACAATAGTTGTTCTTTCCCCAACATTTGGAAAAAAATGATTTTAAATTGTTCTCTGACAGTGGCATTTATAAAACTTACGCAATGGTCATGTAGACAGAACTGCAGTATTAAGAAAAGTTCATAAGTTTCCACTGTTTGGGGTAGAAAGATAACATCTTTTTCTCAATGATGCATTTCCCCTTCTTTTACAAAGTATTTTAAAAAGTTATCTTTTGTTTTATGCCATTGGGCAGTAGTTTAAGAGGTAAAGCCAAAATCAAAAAACTAAGAATAAAATATTGTGAATATTTATCTGTCTGAAAAGTATTTGACTTCTTTGTGTATTAAGAACCCCATAAATTACGACTGAACCTAACGACTGAGCCAGCTTCCTAGTCATTTGGCAACATATGTTGAGTTAGATGTTTTAAAGTAAGACTCAACTACACATGGTAGTATGAGTAATGGTTATTTGTTCCAATGCCTGGGACTATTTTTCCATTCAAACATTTTATATCTCGAATCTGTTTTTCTAACAGTGTTCCAAAAAAGGTGAAATCAGGAGCACAGTGACTATTCATTTTAATCCTTGAGTCCCCAAATTGAACCCATTATTTGTTATGTCTCTCACTTACTATATGAATATTTATGAAATTCCTCCTATGTTCCCAACTCTTCCACCTTCTCCATCCTCCCACCAAATGCCCGATACAATGTCAGTATCTGTGGGAGAAGTCCAGGCAACTAAACGATTGTTCTTACTGTGTTTTGTTGGGCATCTATGACTTATGATTAGAGATCAGCTAGTGATAGTTTTTGTTCCAGCAGAACGATTGATCGGTACAAATTTTTATCTTGAAATATTTTTAGAAAATCGTCAGAGTTGCAAGATCAGTGCAGAGAGTTGTTTTGTACCCTTCACCTAACTTGCCCTGTAACCACAATTCATTATCAAAACTAGGAAATTGACATGGACACAATGTCAATTATATGGCATGAATACAGCTAAGCCGCAGATCTCAGAATGATTAATTTTTGACTCGATTCAAGTTCAGGGTCCATTTGAAAAGACAGTTGGAGAAGGAGAGCCCTCAAGAAAGGATAGAGCTCATCGTGAGTTTTCAAAAGCTGCAATCTAATAAACTATTTATTATATTATCAGTAATTTATGTGTTGAGGTATGTGCAACTTAGCATTTTAGATCATACATAAGAAAATACAATTTAGTTCAGGCCATAACTGCCATGGAATCTATGTGTGGAAGAATCAGTGGGAAATACTTGGGGAGGCCTTGACAGAGGCAACGAGACTAAAACACTTTAAGTTCAGTAAGATTGTTATGGTGAGGAGTGGAATAACTTTCTTATTTTTTTATCTCAAAATTCTGATTTTTTTTTTCTTCTTTCTAATTCACATATGTCATTACTGTTAGAATTAGAAGAGAAAAAGGACAACAAAGTAATAAAAGTAAGGGACAGGAAGGGATGGTTAGGGAGGGAAGAGAGCATTCGGATTTTGCTAATTTAGTCACAAGAAAGATCCTTTTAAAGCTTCCCATATCTAGCTCAGCAGTACTCATTTGCCATCAGTGGCAGGTGCACAGGTTTGGAGTCCAGTCCGACAGACCATTTAATTAACTGCACATAGTCAGCTTACTTTGGTGCACTGCAGTTTCCTCTTTTGGTAAAATGCCAATGAGAATAACCATCTTATATTAGGGCTTTTGTACACTAAAACTAAATGATATATAATAAAATCAGCTATTAAAATAATTAGCTAATGCTTATATCATTGACTGTAAGCCAACAACTGTTATAGGACTTGACACATAAGAATTCATACAGTCATCACAACCAGTAAATCTGGCTCTGTTATTATCCTTTCTTCACAGACGCGGAACTTGAGGTTCAGAGGAGTTAAGTAAGTAACTTGCCTTGGGTCATACAGGTAGTGACGGGATATTGGCAAAGCCAAGATTCAAACCTAGGGAGTTTGCCTCTGGTGTCTGTATTTTTATCCACAATACTTCGAAAATCTCAACAAAATGCCAGGCACAATTGTAGGTACTCAACAAATGTTCTCTTCCCCTCTCCCTGTCTTGTCTTTTCTCTTCCCTGTTTCTCAGGAACATTCACTTAGATTAATCAGTGTCTACGAAAAGTACTTTATCTCCCTACCAGGGAAAAATGAGAAATCGGAACATGGGAAACTGTGATTAAACTACTAAGAGATCTTATAGCTTTATATTACATTTTTATTCAATTCAGTTTTAAATTAATATTTTCATTTCAAATTCTGCCTATGATTTCATTCTAAAACTTCGTATTTGGCTTTGGAGGCCCAGCAGTATGTGGAGGAGGTTGTGAGGGAGGAGGATGGAAATTGTAAAGAAAGATGGAAGAGCTTCACATTTCTCACATTTAATATGTGAAAAATGTGAAGTGTGTTAAACATCCTAAGTGGAAAGGGAGGATACATTAATAGTTTGACCTGAAGAGGCCCAAAAACAAAACTTAGAAGCTTTTAAAAATATAAAAGTCCTAGCATGTCAACATTTAGGGTAATATATAGTTAAGTCAAAAATTTTAAATGATGACACGTGTTAAAAATATCGGATTGCAAAGATTTTCTTCATTATTTATCACAATAGGAGGGTGTTTTTTTCTTCACTGAAATACAAGATGTTCTTGTGAACCAAAAAATCAGGCTTCTAAACAGGGCAAAATGCCAGAAGGCTTCAAACATTTTAATGAGGGCAGATTGGGTAGGATTGGATCCCATCAGATAACTAGAGATCTTTTATCTGTCATGAATAATTCATGATTAATTATTGCTGGAGACTTCTAGGTCAATAAATATTGTTACAGATAATGATATTTTTTATAAATGCAAGAGACCACTGTCATCATAGTTGATGATTGGTTTTGATTCCATAATTCATTATTTGAAATTACATTACGGTAGTGCTATTTTAAATTAATAATTGTCATAAGCAGACTTGATGGCAAAATGGAAAATTTACGTATAGTTTTCTCATGTCATTTTTTTGGATTCAATAAAAAGAAGTTTTTGTTCTGTACAAATTAAGAAATTCCTCAAACCAACCATCTCGAGAATACATGAGCTTTTGTAAATGTGTTTTATTTATGGTATCATGAAACAAGTTTTTAAAGTATCTTTTATTTATGCAATGTAACATTTCCATAGTTAGTAAGTAAACACTTTTATCTTACTTGGTTGCCTATAGTATATTCATTATAGTCAACCAAATACCTTTTCTTTCTGCTCAGCCAAATTTTTTTAAGTCCCGTGCATCTGGTGCTGAGTTCCAATATCATTCATACTATTGATAGGTTTTATTTCTAATATGTTCTAGTTTGAATGATCAAAATTTACTGTAATTTTATTACAGTGAAAGTGTTTTATTTTATTGAGGAACAAATACAAACAAACAAAGCATTTTGGAATGCTTTTTTTCTGTAAAAGATAAAGGTAGAAACAAACTGAACTCCTCAAGCTCCACATTTTAAAGTTACTGGACTAGCTATTAGGTCTTATTATACCTTTTCTCTTCCATATGAGGAAATTGAGACTCAGAGAAGTTTAGCAACTTGCCCAAGGCATACATGTAATAAAGAGCAGAGCCAAAACTTGAACCTAGTTGTGCTTACTGCAATGCTAGCTCTTTCTAGTTTCAGGCCCTGCACATACTATTCCAATCAAAAATAGATCAATCTCAGCACTCTGGTAGTATCTATCACAGAATGCAAATATCTCCAAATTGTTTCATATTTAACTATTTGTGATTTATGAGATCCTCGCTGATCTCTAAAAGAGACTGCATTTCATGATACTTGCTAATAACTATAATAATTTTACAGCCCAGTAGCTGGATTTCTTGGATTCAAATCCTAGCTGCACTGCTTCCTAGCTGCACTAGAGAGTAAGTCACAGAATGCAGGCATGTCTCTGTGTTTTTATCAGTGCAATAGCCCCAGCTCACAGACTCGTGTTTGACACATTTTAGGTGCTCAATAAATATTTAGAAAATGAAAGACTGCCTCAGTTGTCATTATAAGTATTAAGTGGAATAATCCATGAATGTATTTAGAACAGTGCCTTACAACTCATAAGTGCTCAGTCCATATTAGTTATTATGCATGAGATTGTTATTGTACATGAGATTGAAGCCCTTGATCTGTGATTGGAGAGGCCTGTGGTCCCTCGAGATGCTAACAATGAGGAAGTTTGGCTATTTTATGACCAGAACCATTCTCCTTCATTCCTGGCCTTTCTTATTCCTCTTCTTATTCTTACCTGGAACTGTTTTGTTTCAGTGGCAGCAATTAAGAAGGATGACACAGTATTTATAAGATATAAACTATACTATGAATGCTTAAGAATAGCCTCTCCTCTCCAGTATGATTAGGTATAAAATACCTTTCTCTGGATGAATTACTGAGAGTAACTGGGGAATCGCCACTTCTAAACTTCTTTAAAAACAATTTCTCATCCCAGAGAGATGGCATGGGTTTTGTTTTCAGAGGAAACTAAAAGCTTACCAGTCATCAGAAGCTTTCCCTTCATTCATGCATTTACTTGAGTTGACTCAGCATATTTTTGGTGCAAGGTCCATGGTCTTGGGAGCAGATGAGTCTTGACTGACCTTTACACCAGGGCTTTAAACTTGAACGCAGTCACTAAGATGAAGCCCATGCGTGGGGGTTGCATTTGTTTGAGAGATACTTCCTCAGGGGAAAAGAATGATTAAGACAAGGTCATTTTCTAGCATGTTTATGCCAGCCTTGTAATGAACTGGTAATGTTAATATCTCTGTCCAAGAACCCAGGATCATTTCTGTAGTCAGAAAAACTGTGCCTGGGTAGAACAAAATGTTCTTTTTTTCCTCATAAGTAAATAAAAGCTCTGCATCCACACCATTTCTCTGGGATGGGCGATGTGCACATTCCCACCTATCTCTACTACTGGGCTAGTTTTTCATTTGACTTAACGATGAATCTTGTTTAACAAATTGTTGACTAGAGAGGGCTCCCTCACCAAACCCTTCCAGATCTTAAATGTAGTGAAAGGAGGAGGGAAGTCATCAGATCATGTTCCTCAGATGGTCAGAGGTCACACACGCAGCTTGCGTGTGTCACTTTGGGTGGCAACCGTGTGCAGCCCATTGAGCATTAAGGGTGGATGGCTATGTCCTTTCCACGTTTGTCTTTTCCGCTTGTATAGTAGCACCAGATACACAAAACACAAAGCCATCTGACTGAGTGGCTCTTCTCTTATATTTGCATACCTCCCATGTAAACCATGATTTAGAGACAGGAGCATAGGATGGGAACCAAAGTTGTAAGCTGTCTGGGGAAGAGGATGGTATATTAACAGTATATTTATCATTAGTAATACAACTTCTAGGTATCAGCTTGCCTCAGTTCGGTGCCATATGGCAGCCAACACTTTTTTCCTCCCACCTTCCTGAGCTGATTTTCTTTTGACCTCAGTTCAGTTTGAGACAAATAAATGCTAATGGATTTAAGTAATTAACCAAACCAACAAGAGAAAAACAAAAAACAAACAAAACAAAACCAAACACAGCCAAGTTTGCTGAGCATTAACGAGGTAAGTAGAGATTTTCCACGGGTGGTTACAGAATCGGGATACACAATCATTCATGGAACATAGTGAAGGCCACCTAGTTAGCAGGAAGAAAATGAGTGGGCAGAGAAGACGGAGAGATTAACAATGATCTCTCCCTGCTGATCCAGCTTTTTGTTTCCTAATTAGGCACCCTTGGCATTCAGGGCAGTGCCACTTATGTGCGAGGAGGGAAGGGGAGTTGAGGTGGTCCTACAAAGTTTGTGCCTCATTTTATTTCTGCCACCTTAGGTTCATCCTCAGCCCTTTTGGACTTGCCCAAAGCAACACTCCCAAAGGCAGCGTGGGAGTCTCCTCAACCTGCCTCCACCTCTGGGTGGCTAATTACAACCTTTCCATTTCAGCAGTTATTTGTTCACTAGCCATGACTATGATGATGTGCACAGAGCTTTACTCAAGTCACTTTGCAATCATTAATTTGATAAGCTCTCTGGCTTTCTGGGTAGTACATTAAACTTTTCCACAGAGTGTGTGCTGGAAGATAATACACGTAGATATTTTCAAAACACATTTTAAAACTCTCAATTTCTGATGGATGTGAAAGGGTGAATCCTTGACATGTTACCATATGCCATCTGGCAACCCAGAAATTGGTCTTGCAGAGACAGTAGATATCGAGATGGTTGTGGAAATCATACCTGGAAACCCTACCACCACCAGTAAGATTTTCTCTATGGAGTTCATCAGCTTCTCAGTGGTCAGACAGTGAGCTCAGTATCCTACAGCAACCAGAGGGTGAAAAATAGACATAGCAAGAGATCCTGCTACTGACAACAAAATTGCTTTTAACCAATAAAGCAAAATAGAACGTCTTGGCATCTGTGCGCTGGACATCATGTTAAGCATTCCTGGAAGAGATGGGCTCCAGGCTTTTAAACAACACCAAGACTGTATATATAGTGCATGAATCTGAGATAATGGAATGCTAGTAAAAGGGAGAAGCATTCCCAGTGCAGATTTCACTGAGGACCAACCTTTTTCAGGAGATCAGACTTTTTTGAGGGGGAGAGGGGGAATTAAAAACGTTCAGTCTAATAAAACCTATTTTCAAAAGCATAAGTTCTGAGGGGAGAACATATATATTTTGGGAACTGGGGAGCAGCAAACAATATGTGAGAGAATATGGCAGAAAAAGTGTGTCAAGAGATCAGTTTCTAGTGACTTCTGAATGATCACTTATGATCATGTTTAACTGTCTTTTGCCTTTGCTCCCTATCAGCAGTCCTGGAATGTGCTGTTGAAGGTAGTCGCTGTTTGTTATTTAGAGTCCAGCCAGGCTCCTGTGAATCTGTGTCAAGAAAGTGTAGATGTCCTCCAGCTGCACACTCTCTCCTTTTCACCCTTCAGCGTATGATTTAGCATAATCCTCTGAAGGTTCTCAAAACAGGGAAATTATCTTAAATCCCTGCACAGAGTTTGTGAGTCATTGTTTTGATTGTTCTTGTAAAGGTACTTACATTCTTTCCTCCTGGCAAAATGAAATCTCAGATTCAAATTCTTGTTGGAGGAGGGGTGGGAAAGTAGAGAATAAAGAGGAAGCAAGCTTCCTTTTTAGAGTCATAACCTGAATGGTTTGCCTACCACTGAAATTTGGGGACGTGAAAACGCCTACAGGGGAAATAATTGCCAAGTGCTCTCAGGCAGCTCTCTTTCATTGGCAATGATATTTATAATTTCTCTTACTTACAATATCTTTTCTATGCAAACCAGACTCAGCCTCAAAATGCCAGATAATCAGGATTGTCTCCTAGCTCTAAATTCAGCGCTCTTTCTGCTCTATTGTGTTGCCTTGTGTCCATCATTATGGCATGGACCCATATAGGTAACTATCATTTTAAGTTTATCTTTCTTTGGGGAGCGTAAACTTAAGATTATCACAGTGTTCAGAGAGGCAGGTGTAATTCTCCAATTATAGGAACCAGAATTCCTTGGAGAAGTGGTTGGTTCCAGGGCTGGGGCAAGCAAGTGAAAGATGAGCATGAAACACAGGTAGTACCAGAAAGTAGGAAGTTCTGAAAAATAAGAGAGGATGGAGGCCTGTCTACCAACCTGAAAGCCCTGCCAGTGGCCAGACTTGGAACAGTATGAGCAAAATAAATAACATAAATCCAATAATTGTATTGATGATAACCCAAAGGATAAAATGGATATCCTTAAGTCCATACTGATATAAACAAATAACCGAGTAAATAAATAAAAGAGGAAGAAATGACATTATTTCTTATAAAACAATTTCAATCAACAAATACAGAATGAATGAGGGAAACAGAATATTAGTACACCATAGTAAGAATTGCTGCAGGCAACCTTGATGGAGTTAGTGGGTAAAAGTTTAAGCAAAAACAGAACATTTGCATAATCTAAAGTATTTCCCTTTAAAATGAACACTTATTAATTACAAAAGGAAGAATAATAATTTTGTGGTGAAGAAATCTGGCAGATACTACCTTAACCAAGTACTAAAAGTTAGTATGACTAAGAACAAAACATATCAACATGGTGATATGAGGCACTGGGAAAAGCACGTAGCCTCTGTGACATTCTTTCCAATAATACATAATCTCAATCGAATTGTGCAAACCCCAAACTAAAGAACGTTCTACAAAAATAGCTGACCAGTGCTCATTGACATGGTCAAGGTTGAGAAAGACAGACTAAGGAACTGTCACAGATTGGAGGAGGCTAGGAGACATGACAATCAAATCCTGGATTGTATCCTAGAAGAGGGGAAATAAAAGGACATTATTGGAAAAACCAGTGAAATTCAAATAAAATCTGCCGTTTAGTTGATAGTATTGTACCAATATTAATTTCTTAGTTTAGATCATTGCATTATGGTTATGTAAAATGTTAACATTACATGAACGTGAGTGAAGGGTATAAGGAGCTCTGTACTATTTTTACAACTCTCTTGTCAGTCTGTAATTATCTCAAAAAAAAAAAAAACTATTGTGTGGATGATAGTTATCTCTATAGTTTTCAACACTGGAAAATAAATGAAGTGTAAGGCATCTGGGACCGTGCTGCTTACAATGAAACTTGGCGTTTGTTCATTCAACAGCTACTCAGCAGACACTAGGTTGAATCACTGTTTGTCTCAGGGATTTAGCAGCTAACAAGCCAGACAAATCCCGACAAAGCAATAAGTGCCAGGATAAAAGAAGTGCATGGTTCTATGGGAAAAAGCAGAAACAACACTTAACTTTGGTTGAGGGCATCAGAGATCACAGAGCTGAAGGTGAGTATGAATTAGCCAAATCGGGACTGGTTGGGGAGAGAGGAGGCAGCGGCGGGGGGGTGGGGGGAGTAGGGATATGTTTGGAGCAGAAGAAACAGCGTTGCAAGAATGGAGGCAAGAGAAAACATGTAACTTCTGAAAACCAAAAAAAAAAAGTTAACTTGGTTGGCTCATAGAGGTCAGAGAGAACTAGAAAGATAAGCAGAAACCAAGTCATGTTAAGAAGTTTGTAACTTAACCTAAATGTGAGGGGAAGTTAGTAAAGAGCTCTAATTAAGGATGATGTTATCAGATTTAATTTTAGAAAAATTATCCTGGCTTCCATGTGAGGAATAGATTAAACAGGGGTGTGGGACAGAGGCAGTGGGATAGGGAGACCGATTACGAGGCTAATCACAATAGTTCCTAGCAAGGGATGGCAGTGGTCTTGACATAACAGTGAGTGCTTTAAAGAGAAAATGGACAGATTTAGGAGGCTTTAAAGGAAGGCATACTCAACAGAAGTTAATGCTTGATTATATGAAGGTGGTGAAGGAGAGGGAAGATTTACTGTTTAGAATGTTCAATCCCACATCTAGCATCTGTAAGTCATTTCTTAGTCTACACATGGATCCATGCTACCATGTATGGGAGTGGCCTGTGACTTGATATGATTATCTGGAGATCTGTGATGATGTTTATGTGGGTGTGAAGACACACACTAAGAGAGCCCCTAATGAATTATGTCCCTTGCCCCCGAGTTAAGGCAGAAACTATGTTTTGCTTCTAACCAACAGAAAATGGTGAGAGTGATGGGCTGTCATTTTGTGATTAAGTTACATTACATAAGACTGTGTCTTAGCAGACTGGGGTGAGAGAGACTCCCTTGCTGGCTTTGAAGAAGTAAGGTGACATGTCGTGAGAGGGCTATATGACGAGGAAATATGAGTGACTTCTAGCCGCTGAGAGTGGCCAGCAAAGTTCCCAGGGAGAATGGAGGGCTTCGATTCTGGCTCTTAAAGCCCTACTCATGGACTGGACTGCACAGAGATGAGAAGGAAAAAGAGAAAGAGTAAATGAGAGAGAGAGAGGGAGGGTGAGAGAAAAGGACGGAAGGAAGGAAGGAAGGAAGGAAGGAAGGAAGGGGGGAAGAAAAGAAAGAAAGAAGGAAGGAAAAGAAAGAAAAGAAAGAAAATCCTACAACCACAAAAATTGAATTCTACCAACAACCTAAAAAGTCTTGGAAGTTTATATTTCCCAAATCAAGCCTCTGATGAGACCATAGCCCCAAATGACACCTTGACTGCATCCTGGTGACACCCTAAGCAGGATGGTGACACTTCTAATTCAAGAAACTATGAGATAATAAAGGATGCTTTGAGCCATCAGGTTTGTGGCAATTTGTGATGCAGCCACAGAAAATGAATACACTTGTTCCAGATGCCTCTGTTCTCTCTTTTATATTGCCTACCGTTAGCTCTGTCCATCATCAGGGTCTTAAACCAGGGATCTCTCCCATGTCTGTCCTCATTTTCAGCTGTTTAACCTGGATGTTCCAAATATCAAGAACTCTCTTTGGCTCTAGTACCAGAACTGAGTTAACTTACAAATTAGAGAATATCTTACCACCTTTGGACAAACCTAGAACTATGTTGTGGCCATAACTTATTACCAATGACATTTGCATGTTGGAACAGCCAAAGGTTTATACTGTTTATACTCTGAGGACTTGCTGTCTATCCAAGCTGGCTTCCTATTTTCTCTTATGCCCTTACTGTAGGCCCTGTGGGCCTAAGGTGCTTTCAGGCTTTATTTAAGCGATCATCATCTGCTTTAATTCTTGTAGTTCTTTGAACCCCTGTAATCTCATCCCTAAGATGGACTCTATATAGTGTATCCTCTTACTTTTACTAAGAAAAGTAACATTTTAACTTACTACTAGGAAATGGATAGATGATTATGAAAGTACTTGGGAATGTACGGAGTCTAAAAAAATCATACAGATTTCTTAATGTCAAGCTTCTGGTTTGTATCCTTGTTGAAATACCTGATAATTAGGAGGCTGTGGCTTTCTGCTTTTTCTATAAATTTTAAAGGTGGGATTCATAAAGCTCTTCACTTGTTAGCCCTCGCTTTTAGTGATGGAATTTGTAAGGAAGCCTCTTCTTTATGATATTCTAGCTATAGAACTATTTATTCAACCATTGTTCAGTTACCACCTACAATTTGCTAGCCATGGTCCAAGGCTATCGGAATATAGCAATGAACAAGCTAGTTTAAAACAATGCAATTTGCATTTTAAAAGGGAAGAGATATAATAAGAAAACAAATATTTACAATGCACATTATGTCAGATGATGGTAGTTGTAATGGGGAAATAAAGATGGGAATAGAAACAGTGTTGAGGGCTGCTATTTTAAAAAGATTGGTCAGAAAAGATGAAAGCTACTGGAATATTTTAAGCAAAACAGTGACATGATATGGCTTATATTTTAATAATACTATAATTTCTATGCTAAGAATGCAATATGGTGGGTGTTTGGGGAGAAGGGATTGAAAACAAGGGTAGGAACAGAGAGACCAATTAGGAGGCTATTTCAACAACCCAGGTAGGACAGTGTAAATATAGAACATTTCCATCATCACAGAAAGTTCTTATTGGGAAGAGGGACAATGTGGAATACCATTGACTTATTGGGAAGAGGGACAATGTGGAATACCACGGCTTCCTTTGGTGCAAGAAATCAGAGATCTCTCTCTTTACTCCAAGAGGATGTGGGGATCTGGGGTATCCTCTTAACTGCTGCCAGTGGAGAATGAAAAATTTTGAGGAGATAATAGATTTTTCCTTCCCTCAAGTTTATTTTTCTTCTCTCAACATTTATTTTTCTCTAAGAATTATAATTTTGGCTAGAAAAGCCGTTTTAAGGAAGAACAAATAAAATCTTATTATCGAATACCCATTATATGGTAAATACAATTTTAATATGCTATTGACATAAGTACACATTATGTACAACACATTACATGCTAAATACAATTTAAATGTTATCTCATCTTCATCTTTACACTTAGTATGTAAAATATTTGCATCTCCATTTCTTGGTAAAGTCAAAGTTCAGAGAACATAAATGACATTCTCAGGGTAGGATTTAGTGTTGGAGCAAGAACGGACCCCAAAGACCATCCCTTTTTCCTTGACATACTTTACACCTCTTTTCTGGGTGTTTCTTCATGCATGATGATCAAAGAAGAATGTTAATAGATTAGAAATCTTTGTGTATGTGTTTGTGTAACTTCTTTAATATATCTGTGGAGACATTGTGACCTTCTGCAAGTAACGGTGGTTACCCAAGCTTGGATCTTTGAGCAGAGTGTGCTTTCTTATCCTTTGTCAAAACCCTATTCTCTTAGAGCATAAAAGATAAACATCTGTTCATCAAGGAGGCATTAAGGCTGGCCATGTGAGGAAAAGGAAACGCTGGCAGAAATACATGAACACGGAATTGGGTGGGAGTGGGAGACGGAAATTATGGTCTCGACTTGGCCACTTATTAGCTTTGTGTCCTTGGGCAAGTAAGTACTCCATCTCTCTGGATATCTATTTCCCATCCTTAAACTAAGACTGCTGCCTGTTTAAGAGCCCATTCTAGCTCTGGAACTGTAACCCAGGTTGGTGTTCTCTCTTACTGTTTACTCTGTTAGGAAGAAATTGTCTAGGTCCTTTGATATTTGTTTCTTCATATCTTCAATATTTGCCTATTTTCTGGTAATGTAGAGGAAAACAATATGTTGCCACATAAAATTATAGTAAATTCTTGCTCCAGTGTAATTCTCCTAGTAAACTCAAAAAAAAAAAAAGTCTCAACATATTTAGTTGAGCCATTTTGCTATTAAAAATAGCCAAAGGAACAAGAAGCAGTAAATATGTACGGCCCTAATTCACATTTGTACTTCACAAACAAGAGCTAACAGTGTTATGGCTGGTCGCTGAAGTATGAGCACATTAATAATAGTGCTAAGACCCCAGATCTAAAGAATTTTCTGGCTGATAGTCAAACTATATTTATATTTTGTCTTAATATTTAGCATTTTGTTATGCTAAATACTGCATTTATTTTTGGGTGCGTTGTAAACTTTGCTCTCCAAAAAAAGTAATGTCTTTTACTTAGATTTCATCATTGTGCCTTAATCCTACTTGTTGACTTGAATGTTGGCTCTACCACCTCTTAAAAGCTCAATTATTATAAAGTCAATTCTTCCCTCATTCCCAACTCCTTAAAAATTATCTTGGTCATAACTCCCAGTTTAGTGTGGGGTAGTGGAACAGCTTTTCCCTTAGAGATTTGAATAGTGAAAGATCAGCTAAACTGTCTAATTATCTCTCTAGGAATCTTAATTGAAACCAATCTCTCCCCTATGTTAATTATTTTTTAATAGGAAGAAAAAGAAAAAAACAAACTAGGCACACGAGTCTTCCTCCATTTTCTGCTTAATAGCAAAGTTAACAAGAGGCTTTTCCTGGGTATTATTCATTGACTGGGATCATTTTGGCTGTCCCCAGGGCCATCGACTCTTCCCAGCTGCTCCATTAATCTCTGGGAAATCCCCAGCGCTGTAACTGTCACTGTATAATTAAATGCTTTGTTATTTTCTGCATGGTCCTGTACTTTGGCAGCTTATTTTCACTAATAGCAGGGCCTGTTCTTTGTCGCTTATCCCATATGGCTGTGAAGAAGTAGCCTTCAAATCTTTCCTCTTTTTTATTTCTTCTTCTGAATCAAGCAGTTTTATCTGCAGTTCCACTACCCCACACTAAACTGGGAGTTATGACCTACCTTCAAATCTTTCCTCTTTTTTATTTCTTCTTCTGAATTAAGCAGTCTTATCTTCCTCCTTCCCTTCTTCCTTCCCCTCTCCTTTACTCCTGTCTTTTCCACTCCCCTTCTTGTTCCTCATCTCTTTGACTCAAAGCCAGATTCTCTAAATAACATATCAGATGGATAGCAACTACTTTTTATATTCATTCTAACCTCTTCCTACTCAGGGGAAGATTTAAAATTTTTCAATTAAATGTGCATTGCTTTTTAATTTTTTTCCCGTAAAGGTTAATCTTTGGCTTGAGCACATGGTCCAGCAAACATCCAGACAATATAAATGCTGAACAGGAAAAGAAAATAAACAATTTCACTTCTTGATGTTGTTATCATGATAGTAATTTTATAATTACCGCACCTTGATGATACGGGAAGGTATTTTAAAAGTTATTATTTTTTCCCCCGTCAGACCTCAGCATTTTCCCTTAAGATATCCTAGTATTACTCAAAAATGATGCCATTGCTTTCGCGCAGGTTGGAGAGATTTCTTTTCCTTAAACGAGGCATCTTCCCACAGTGAACGGTAGTATCATCCCAGGAGATCCAGGGGAGCAAAGAGTTCTAAGAGCAGATGGTCACCGAATTGAAGCACAAGCTCCCTAAGGAGCTTCCCTTCCCGTTTTTGCGTCCCCTGTCCCTCGATTCTCAGCCCTTGAGTGTACGTTAGAATTAGGTGGGGGAAGCTTTAAAAATCCTGATGTCTAGGCCACACCCAAGGCCATCTTGAGAGGGGGTTGTTATAGGGAGAGAATATTAAGTAAGTAACTGCAAAGAAAAAAATAATGAGAAGTGGCTAAGAGTTCTCTGCCATGTTCTCCTTAAGGGGAGGCAGTGTGTGGAGCAGGCCATCCTTGAGTTCTGGAGTCAGACCTAGATAAGAACTGGCACTGCTGCCTACCAACTTGGAGCAATACTCCTGACCTCTGAGCCTCAGTTCTCTCATCTGTAAATGTGAATAATTATACCCAGCCCATATTTTTGCCATGAAGTTTAAATAAGAAATCACTTTTAAAGCGTGCAGGTAATGTGGGCACTTCCTAAGAACCCAACAAATCCTTAAGGTGTTTAGTATGAGGACTCTGCTCCACACCTTGTTTCTGTTCCACATCCTCTCTACTCCCACAAATGCATATATGGTCCTTTACTCACAATTCTCTTTCATGAATCCATAGCTTTGTACATTATTCATGCTAAACACAAGAAGCTATCTGCTTTGACAGTTTGCTTGTCAAAGTAATATTTATCCTTCAAGGCTTAACTCAGTTTCTACCTGTGAAGCATTCTTCAGCTTACCTAATCATTTAGTACTGCTTTGGTAACTTTCTTCCTGGACTTTGTACCTACCTGGTAAGGTCAAAAAGCATGCTAATCGTTTGAAGTTCCATCTATTTTCCCATTAAATTCTAGTTGTCGAGGGCAAGAATTAAATCCTTTTGATTTACACCCCGGTGCCAGCACAATACCTAGAACAGAGTAGGTGTTCGATAAGTATTTTTTGAATGAATGAACAAACAAGTTTTGTTTTGTTTTTTTTTTAATATCTCTTTCAAAAAAGGGTTAGAGTTTGCCTAGCCCACAATCAGGAGTCAGAAAGCAGGGGAAGACCCTGAGAGCTTGTTTTCCCATGGTGGAGATGACCTGGTAGTCAGAAAAGGAGTTTGGAAGATGAAAAGAGGATAGTCAAATGCCATTAGCCCCTCGAGAAAAAAATGTTTTGATTGTTTATTGAGGGTTCAAATTTAATTCATTAAACTGAAATGAATTGCAAGCTTCCGGAGGAGCTGCCATACCCATGTTGCTTCCCTTATGCACCAACTCTCATATTGGATGCATATTGGAATTACTTGGAAGATTTTTAAAAATTCTAGGCAATATCCTAGACCAGGCATCAGCATTTTTTAAAGTTCCTTTTGTGACTTCAGTGAGAAGCCCATGTTGAAGGCCATTGCCCAGCACAGAACCTAGTTTATTTTTTTGCCCACACTAGAGGTTCAAAATCTGTTTTCTTTCTAATTGCATAACTCAATCTTTCGTTCATTACTTGACTTCCTCTTCAGAGCTGAGAATGAGCAAATAGCAGTGTTTTCCAAATACTAAATTAATCAGCCCTACAAGCCTTTAAAACAGACAGGAGCAACTAATTTGTAGCTTCAGAGAATGAGTCTTTGTTATTACTGGGTTTTCTTGTATACTCATTTTTGCTGTCAAGCTAATATATTATGTTCTTAGAGTAGTAAGACAAGTCTAAAATTATTATGGCAGAAAATGCTGTTTCAAGGAGGAAAATAGAGTGATGAGGCCGATTTCTGTCAATTGGCCATTCAGGTATCTTGTCTTCAAAGCAAACAGGTGATTCTCCCATGCACACAAAGACTACGAGGCATTCCCTCAAACTGTTGCTCCGAACTTGATGGCTGATGTCAGTATAGAATTGTACAGTGTCCTATGGTAAAGGGGAAAATCCATGAGGATCAAGATAACTTTCACTCTTAGAAGTGAGAGAATCATTATTGTACATTGAGGACAGGAGGTGAAGGAAGAGAGGAGACCAAGAGGAGGACTATTTTTAACTCTGACTTGCCTTACCAGCTTGAAAGTCAAAAATACTGATTTCCAACCAAGCCTCAGAACCTATGGATTCATGTTGAATCACACAATGCCAATATGCTGCTTATTGCTTCTGGAAATTGGCATGCCATATAGAAAAACTTTTAAAAGCTCATCTTTCATCAGCATTCCTTAAGGGGGTGGAAAGGATGGCTCTTATAGATTGCACAGATGAGTATCATTAAGCAGATTGACTTTTCGTTGCTTCAAGAGTGCATTACAATAGAAAAAGCAGTTTAACTCTTTAATCTTCACAGATGTTTAATGTAATACTTTATCTTTTGTGTGTCTAAAACCTATGTTTCATAATAATAGGTGATATTTGTATTAGTTTTCTATTGCTGCATAACAAATTACCACACATGTAGTGGCTTAACACAACACCTACTTATTACCTCACTGTTTTCATGGGCCTGGAGGCCAGGATCATCTTAAGTTGTAGGTTCCTAGCTAAGGGCCTCAATCAAGGTGTTGGCTGGAGTGCATTCTCATCCAGAAACTTGACTCAGGAAAAATCTTCTTCCAAGATCATTTAGGATTTTGATAGAATTCATTTCTTTACAGCTATATGCCTGAGGTCCCCATTTCCTTGCTGTCAGCCAGGGACCTCTCTCAGCTCTAGAGGTGCCTACAGTTCCTTGCCATGTGGCCTTTTCACAATGTGGCAGCTTACTCCTTCAAAGCCAGCAGTAGAATCTTTCTTATTCCAGTCTAATGTAATGTAACATGATGATGAGAGTGATATCCCATCACCTTTGCCATTTCTACTGGCTAGAAGCCAATCACAGTTTCCACAATCAAGAAGGGGTGTGAGGGGAAGGGTGTATGCAAGGTTGTGACTTGTTGCTGTGACCTTTTGGTCTGTGTTTACCACAATATTCTAAACAGGCATTTTACTAAAGTTGTTAATTTAAAAGAACCAGCTCGGTATAGGTTGCGTAGTGTGGAATAAAAGAAAAAGCACTGGGATTAATGTGCCCTGGAATGTGTAGCTCCATGACTTTGACTAGCCAGTTACTTAAACTTTGAGACTGAGTTTTATTTCCTGTAAAATGAGAACAACTTACATCTACTATGAAGAATTATAAATGTGAAATTGCACATGTATTTGAAAGTACTTGTAAAGTGTCCAATGAATCAGTTTTCATCAGAAAATGACCAACAAATTATTTTAGTTTATCTGTCCTTTAAATCCAAGATCGAGTCACTGAAATTAAATCCTTTTTCATTAACTCGATTTCTGGAATTTTAGCAATGTATCTAGAAACAATACTTTATAACTATTTTCTCTAGCAACTCTGAATTCCTATATGCAGGGTGGGGCCTCCAGTTAAATCCACCAGGGCCAGATAGAGGGAAATATAATCAGACAAATAGAGATATCTTAATTATCATAGACTTTTCCCCTACAAAAGAAAAAAAAAAGATGAAAGAGGCACATTTAAAAATATATAGAGAGAGATATTGAAGGTCTCAGAGACTTTTCCCCTACAAAAAAAAAAAAAGATGAAAGAGGCACATTTAAAAAAAATAGATAGAGAGATATTGAAGGTTTTAGAATATCAAGCTGTAGGTCAAAGAATTTCATTCCAGTCCATACTGTTCTTTTATAAGGAATGTGGTCATAGTTTTGGTTTTTAAAGAACACTACTTTAGGAATATCAACCTTATCTCAGGAGCAAAGAAACGAAATATTTTGTGTTCTATATTAATAGTTTTTGAAACATTACAGAATTTGGGTTTAACCTATGAGTATTCTGGCAATTATGGCAGTCAACATAAGATCTGTTTGAGGGAAATTAATATTATATAAAGATAGCTATCAGAAAAAAGGGTGGACATACACCCTCCCCTGAGGTCTTGTCTGCTTAGGAATGAAGTAAATGTTGGAGAAATCACACAGAGACTATTTGTGCAGTACCTAGTCTGTGTTGGACAAATTACTAGAACTGCTTTTCTGTCACGCTCCATCAGGGTATTATATTAGGTTAAGGGAAAATAAAATTCATCTAAAACAGCATGTCTTTCTTTATGCCTGGCCTCACTCTTTTTTTGTGTGGTATTTCAAATCAGACTTTGTAAGTACCTCAGTTCTTATTCTGAAAGAACTCCTGAAGGTTGGCCCTCTTAAAAAGTAAAAAGTACAGGAAAATCATATAGTCGCCCCCAAAGTGACTTGGTGATATGCATCTTTTACAATTCGCCTCTGCCTGTTTTTTTGACACACCCTCTGTCATTATAATTTGCTGTTGTTAGATGCTATTAAATTCATCAGTTCAAACGCACTCTGGTCCCAGGTTTACAGCATGTAATAATGATTTGGGTCTTCGTGCATTCCTGATAAATTAGGCCCGTATGATCACGTAGCATGCATAGGGAAGAAGGTTTACTGGATTAAAAATTCCAGACATTCTGGTTTATTGTATCTTCTCCAGTAACAACTTTTGTAAGCCATGTTTCTATTTTTTTTTTTTTAAGAAGCCAGAAGTTTAGAAAAGTAAATGACATCCATTTGAGGATAAATAAGACCTTCTTCTCTGCAAAACAAGTCCTATATTCAAAGGAACATCTTTCCCTTTTGTTTGGACTAGGCCTGTTTGTATTAACTACCTAACACTACTATACTAATATATTATTCACATTATCAAAAAATATGAAATGTAGAAATTTTTAAAAGATAAGATTAAAATTAATAGAAAGAGAAGTTTGAATATTTGCTTCTTGCACCCCTTTGGAGACAACTGATATGGATGAGGAACAAACTAAAAGCCATTAATTGACTCCTCTGTTTCTTCCTTTCTCCAATCTGTGCTCGCTGTTGCATTCTGACTTATGAGTGCCATTGGATTTGATGTGTGTCTGGTGGTTGCAGGAGCTGGAGAGTGACAGCAGTGTGGAGTGGGTTTCCATAAATTTACATTGCACGTTTTATTTTTAGAAGTTACTTGGCTTCCTACAGAAATCTGATAGGAAATCAGAGATACTCAGTGTTTGCTTATCGGCTCCTCATTATACTCTTCAAAGAAGATGAAGAGATACTTACTTCTGATAAAATTGGGCATTATTCTTGGCTGGATCCATGGCAGGCTAACCTTGAATTGTGTAAGTTAGAGTTAATCAGTATGAGCCTTTGCTTTCCACACTATTCAAGGGCCTGTGTAAGAGCTGTGCTTTTTATAAATTTAGGATGAACTGAAATAAAATAATTTTTCTAAAATAATATATCAAGGCCAGTTATTTGAAGAGAAGAAAATATTCTAACAGCTTTCTAATTCTTTGACTTCTCAGAATGACAGATTGTAAAATAAACATGCTGTAGTCATAAAACTTGACATAACATCAGGGGAAATATTCTTCCTGAGTTAGACATTATACACTTGAACTAGAAGTTTGGATCAAATACCATATTTCATGCCTTCACTGATTTCATCTCACAAAAATTGATAGATGCCTACATTTCTTAGTTGACAAAAAAGAAGACTTTTCTTTATCAGGAACAAGACACAAATTTTTGAGTTGCAAAAATGGTGTAGAATGAGTATGCCATTACACATTTAAATTTATGAACAAAATTATTTTTATTTGGCATTTACTTTTTTAAATTCTAAACGAAGTTGATTACTCAGTTTTAATACCCTAGTAGTTTTTTTTCAATCACAATTATATGTTCTCTTGCCTGTCTCACAGGTTTATGTTAAAATCTAAATTATATCATGACTGAAAAGGCATTTTCTAAACCATTTAAAGATAATGAATTATTATTACATTATATATCATCATATAATATTGTATTGTTAAATATCAAGTTATTGTTTTTGCACTCATTGCAATTTAAGTCTTCCAGTCAACATATCTTCCATCCCACTTTTTCATAATGTTTGGACAAGAATATCCCATTAATACATTTTGAATGAGATAATGTCTGTAAAGTATTTTGAGGTTATCAGGAAGTAAGTGATAGTTATTGTTAAGTCAGAATGGGAAGATGAACAATTTATATCACTTGTTGATATCATTCTGGAATCAACACGTATATGTAAAAAGCACATGTTTTGCAATTTAGCAATTGGCTTGTCTTTCCTATAATAATATATAGCTTTTTAATAGCTTTAGATGAGGAGAAAAGAAAGAAGACATGTACTTTATGATGTGATCTTATATCTATGAGTCAATATTTGATTATTTTTAATCTCTGAAACTCTTATTAGCCAGTAAGTTATCCTTTGGTCCTATTTGTTTAAGACTTGGGAGGAA
This sequence comes from Pteropus alecto, assembly GCF_000325575.1. NCBI lineage: Eukaryota > Metazoa > Chordata > Mammalia > Chiroptera > Pteropodidae > Pteropus > Pteropus alecto. The sequence goes on along the minus strand of NW_006436288.1, from coordinate 2,673,810 downwards.
TTCCTGATTTGAATGGATAATTCTTTGAGCAAGAAGCCAGGAGAACCTTTTCAAGCTTAACCGGTCAGTTGTTTTCTTCTTCTGAGATAAAAGTCTCATGAATTGTAATTTACTCCTTTAAAATATAAAAGAGAAAAGGACTGAATTTCCAGATGGCTCCTGTCAGTGGTCATAACGACATTCTTCCAAGGTTTACTCTGTGAATAGCAAACCCTTTCGGCTACACCTTGCAATGTCCTCACAGGGCATTTTCCACCTGTTTGTACGTGTGACATCACCTGTCATCTTTTCTCCATTCTCCACTCTCTCTTCGTTTACATAAACTTAGAGGCCCACCCCAGCAGGTTCTAGTCATTTCCTTTCTTCCAATGTGTAATGGAGGGAAGGTTGACCCTGACTTAATATTAAAAGAATAAAATCTGATGTTCCAGGGATTGTTCTAAACATTTTACATATATTAATTCATGTCTTAATCCTATGAAATAGCTAACATTATTCCTGCTTACAGATGAGGAAATGGAGAAGAAAAGCTTAAGTAAGTGACACAGCCAGGATTTGAAACCTAGCAGCCCTAGCTGCCGACACCTTACACTGTCTCCTGATAATTCACTACTCACTCTCTAAGTGAAAAGTTCAGCTATTAGCGATCATGATGAATGGGGTATCTGTGAACACAAACAAGGAAACAAATCTCATGCCAGATTTTGAATTTGATGTGGAATTTCATAAAAGTGCTTTAACTTAATATTTCACATATTGTTTGGATTATTAAGATTTTTCAGGATGAAGAAAACTAGCTTGCAGGATGTTGGGTTCCTGGGTTAAATTCACATGACTCAGTCATTACGGGACTTGTTCAGGGCTTCCACTGTCCTGGGAGGGTTGAGGCTTTATTTGAACTGCTGGAAAGTCCAAATAAAGACTGCTATAAAGTCTTCTAAATGAAACCAGAGTCTCATAAGCAGAAGGTGAACTAAAACCAGATTTTTAAAGCTATTGATATTTGTGCTTGGTTTCTTCCTGGCTAAAGGATGTTCCCTAAGGGGAAAAAAGTCAGTGGAAAAAATGAATGTCTGGATGCAATAAAATTGTCACTATTAATCATTTATACATGTTAGAAGAATTGGGACTGAGAACATATGAAATATCTTTATATATCACTGTCTGCCTAACAACCAGAAGCAGCCTGGCTGTGTGGTCTTATTCCGTAGTTTGGATAAAAAATACTGGAAAATTCTGCTTTCTGTGCAGAGCTTGGAGCCCCTCCACTCACCCCTTACCACGATCAGAAAAGGAAGATACCTCCCCATGGAGGAGATGTGCGGTTTCTATCCCATAAGTGAAGCTGACAGAACCACCTCAGATTTCTTTATCAGTAGCGCAAAGGATGGCTGGGGGTTCAGAATTATCTAGTTCCTAGCAGATAGGAGGGCTCCGCATCATCCCTATTGACTTCAGCCAGTGCAACCAGTCTCAAAGCCTGTGCCTCCAATTCGAGAGTGCTGTGGATGATTAATGGGATGTGCCTTGAGGGTGTGGGGTTTTGCACGCGAACCTTCTCTGACACAGTCTTTAGAAATACTGCTTGCAGGGAGCTTGGCTGTTGGGTCTGTGCACAGAGGCAGGTCTCCTGCTCATGCCAGAGCCACAGCCAGTAGCTCAGGCATAAGAGCCCTCCTCTTACTTCAGGACAAGAACTTGTTTGAAGAAAGCTTCTGGGCATCTGAACAGCCCAGGGCAGGGCTACCGAGTTCCCCAGTATATGTGCCTTGTGGGTTCATTTCACACTGGAAATAGTGCTACATCTTAATTTTTTAATTTTATAATTCAAACCTTTGTTCATTTTCTATGTCAGCCCTTTGCAGTAAAATTCCAAGGTCTCAACTGCTTGTGGAGTAATATTTCTCTCTGTTCAAAAGGACAGTATTATGTTATATTTCTTGACTTTCCAGTTTAGAAAAAAAGATAAATTCCTAGCTAAGGAATACAGTTATCCTTTTTTTTTTTTTTTTTTCATTTTCCTTCACTGGAAACCTCCCAAAATAAGTTCATATGTGTGAATTTCATGTCTCTTCTTCCTCTTTCTTCTCAAAACTACTAAACTCAACCCACCTGCTTTTCATTACAACTCTGGCCTGGCCACTCACCCTGTCGATCCGTGTCCAAGCTTGTGAAGTGCTGTTCCATGCGCTTCATATACCATCCAGACATGATCTTTCGAAGCTCCCACTGTGCAGTGGAATTAGCTGCAATAAGGCATGACTATAACTGGAGCTGCCCACACTATATCCCTCAGTGTGTCATTTTGCTTTCTCTGTTCATTGGTAATTTTCCCCGTGAAAAGCGGTGAATCACTCTGTTGTGGCTTTCAGGGATGGCAATTGGAATAAGAAAACCCTTAGACATTTTCTCACATGTCTCTTAATGCCTTGATATTTTTGGATGTTACATAGCAGCAAGCAAATGTTTCCTAACAATTTTTTTTTTCTTTTTTTTTTGGAGAAAGATACAACATAAATATGGAAGCTTCAGGGGAATAAGCCAAATACTTCAAAACATTTTGGTGGAAATTCAGAAAATCTGTACGTTTAATTCAGCACTATGCAGCAGGAGATTGGTCTCGAGCAGATACAGAACTCTCATCCAGGACTTGACCGTGACTAATGGCAGAGATCTTAATGCAGTTCTGTAGTTCAATTTAGTTAGATAAAGGCAGTGCAGACCCTTAGCGTTCAGATTTTCTTCAAACTGCATTGACTCTTGAGACCCTTTCGTTCCAAACTGCTTTTGAGATTGCAAGAAGTTATGGCTGATCACCAAAAAAGAAAATTGCTGCTGTCTTTAGAAACAGTTTTATTAATTAAAGAATAATAGAGGGCTTTAACTTGGTCCCAGAAGAGCTTAGAAGGACAGATACCCCAACTTCCACTCCCCCCAACACGTACACACAGATTCCTAACACCACTCTTCCTCACCCCCACATGAACACACATTCTATCTTGCTCCTCCACTTCCTTTCCCTTCTTTATTTTAATTCTGCATTTCTGATGTCCAAAATCTTTGTTTAACTGGGCATAGGGAAACAATTGTGTTTTGGTAACATGTCAGTTACAGAAAGTAATTAAGTTATAATTTTATCACAAACTCAGTAATTAATTAACAAACTTCTATTGTAAGTACTCACTTCTTATAACTGAGATAAAAGAGTTATAGCTGATTTTTAACACAGCTATAACTCCAGAAAACAGTTTTGTGCTGTTAGGGGTAAACCTCTCTAGGGAAGCAGGTTTTTTTACATCTTTAATGGGATAATCCCTTTACAGAATCTCCATGTAAACTGAGGAACTTGGAAAATGTTGCTGTGCACATGCCCTAGATGATTATCTTAGAGGTTTATAGGAGTCACATTTTCCTTTCAATGCGGTCATTTATGATTTGGTCCTCACAACAGGTGTCATTATCTATCTTTTATAGATGAGGAAACTGGGCTTACTATGTGTTAGGTCACATAGTAAGAGAAGAACCTGGAATGCAAATCTAAGGAACTGTGAATTTAAAGCACATTCTCTCCCCAAATAAAACGGTCTATAAAATAAATGGGGGAAAAAAAACCCACAAAAAAATGGATATTATCTTAGTGCCTTCCTTGATGGCATATTGGTCATTTCTGATGCTTTAATTTTGCAGAGTATAGATGAAGTCCATTCAGTAATGCCAAGGTCCCAGTATTCATATTTTTACTAAAAACCCCAAAATAGTAATAGTAAAAATTGCAGAATATATAATTATGTCATTTTTAAGTGGAGTCGGAAGGTAGCATGTTTCAGTCAGAAGAATGGTTGAAATGAATAAGGAGACTATAGTTAACCATTTCTAGAGAGCTTAGAGCTACTCTTGGTCATTTCATCATAGAATCACATTCTTCTTAATACATAGTCAAAATGAGAGACTTGCAAAGTATTCCTTCATTATAGCAGATATCTTTCTCCTTTCCTGCTCCAGTTTAGCAATAAAAAATATGAAATGTGTTCCTTCAGTCACCCAAGGAAGGATTTCAGTCTATTTGGGGAAAAAATTTTAAGAAGGAGAGATCTGGAGATTATAGCATTTAAACGTCTAAATGCAGGCTTCCAACTCCCTTTGTTCTGTGTCCTCTATGCTTCTGGTTAATACCACAAATAATAAAGTGTAATATCATGGTTATAAGCAGCAAAAATAATTTAATAGATGATGCAAGTTGAAAATAAAGAGATGGAATCAGAGCGATCACAGTTTTAGTCTCTCATTTTGGCTCTCCTTTCTTCATTCCTCATGTCCTTCATAAGCTCTATCATTTGAAAAAAAAATTATTTTGTCTTTGCTCTAGAGTTTTAGATGTAGCCTAGGCATTTATAAAATAGAAGGTTGATAACAAATGTTTCCCTTTAACCTGACAGCTTAGGTGTCTTCAATTTTAAAATATACTGTGATTATTTTTATTGCTTTTCATGTTCAAACATGGAGTCATTGAACTTATTGGAAAGAAATATACTTTGAGGTGTTCTATTAAGCAATGATATGAATTTCAGAAGAAACTCATAAATTAGTCAGCTAAATTATAGAGTGCGAATTTTTCTGTATGAGTTTTTAAGAAATTAGAAGTTATCATGCCAAAATATAGTCTTAAATTTATTTGAAAGTAAACAAAGGATTGTGCATACCTATATAGCATTTAGATATAGAAAAATTGAGTGAGGACATTTTCAATAAAATCAGTGGTTTTCAGATATTATAATAACATTTTAAGAAAATATCAGAAAGGTTTTGTGGCAAATTTGTTTACCATTTTTAATTCTTTTTTTAAGGTGTATGTACATAGTTAATGGGAGTGAGTTTTTCTATTGAAAGATCAAATATTAGAAAGATACTATAAGGCAATGCATTTCTCAATGTAAGAAGATATCTTACATTATTCTTGTTTTAAAATATATATTAAAACATCTCTAAGGAATAAGAAAATAAAATACTAGCTAAAATTTTGTGTACTCTGGTATTTTAAATTAGATCCTTATAAGCATGAAGAATGGATACATTATTTCTTTTCATTGATTTATTAAGTATTTATGGGCATCATGGCAGGTAGTTATAAAGATATGTTTCATCAGACTAGCATTCTAGCCATTTTCAAATTCCAGTATACCCAAGTACCTTATCTCTAATAACGAAAATATTCAGCATCTGTTTTACAATTTTAATTTTCTAGTGTCCTACTTCCAGCAGATATGAATCTGTGTAGGTTCACATACTCAAGCAGGTGCATACACTAATAACAGCAATATAAGCATAATACCAATAACAGAGAAGATGAAAAAAAAAATCTTCCTATGTTGTACAAAGGTCTGATTGCATAGCAATATTGTAGTCTATTCTGGGTACCAATGGTAAGAAAGGCATAACTAAAATAGGACAAACAGAAAATAGGGGAAATAGAAAGGAGGGTCACTTAAGAAATTGAACTATGTGATATGAAGAAGCGGCTGAAAAGAAGTAGGAAAATTTAGATTTCTGCCACATGTCATAAATTTATAAATTTTGAACTAAAATATGCAATCATTGAAATAAAGTAGGTGAAAATAATGATGAAGAATCACTTATAATGTATGAAAAATTTCAATCAAATTCATTTCCTTCCAAGAATAAATCATGGTAGGAGACTTCTGGAATGGCAGAATGAGGAACTCTATAAATTTGCCCTTCCATAAAAACAATGAAAACACTGGCAAAATCATCAAAATCAACTTTTTACATCCCTGGAAATTAACCAAAGTCTTATAACAATCTGAAAAGAGTTTATTCATGGAAAACTGATGGATTTCATTAAGAATTGCCAAGTTTCTGACATTTTAACTTAATCTATTATTATCACTCTTTTCCCAGCTCTGGAGTAAACTTGAACACCAGTGGCTGCACAACCATGGTAGCTATGAAAAATGGCAGCCTTGCAGTCAGTGCAGGGTCAGGCAGATTAGATTTAGAACTCCACAAAAAGTTCTACCTGTACAACACTGTCACTATTTGAATTATCTCACAGCCTCTGGAAAAGCTGTTGTTATTTGATCTGACTCAGAACACCAATGGCAAAAAATATCTTTATCCCTAGGGCATTTGTAAAAAAAAAAAAAAAAAAGTGATTGTTTAATAGCACAGACAAATAAGAGCCTGACCAGAAACCTAAAAGGAGAATAAGAGAAATATGATGTCTATAAGATGTTTTGCAAAGTTTAAACATGTTCCCGGAGATCTAGAAGGCTGTGTACTCCTGTACAAAGCTGTATGCATGGCCAGGAAAGACATGAGAGATGCCCAGTCTTTGACTTCTGGCCTGAATCTCTGTGCAAACAGAAAATAAAGTCTAAGGCAAAATAGTAAACTGACTGAGCATTGAAATTATGTCCCAACACTAACACAGAGCCTAGCAGTAAAGGTTGGAAGACTTATTTTTTCCAGATAGTTTAAGAAATATCTGACCAATCATTAGCTGATTAATAAGTTAATTGAACAGAGACTTCAGCAGTTACACACTATAGAGAATACAGTCTTTACAGGATTGGTCCAGGAAAGTTACAGATCGCAGCAGCAACAGCAAGAAGGAGAAAATAATAACGATAACAACAAAAACTCATTTGAGAGGGGGTGATCTAATTTCTAAAGTTTCCATGTTATATTATTTTAAATGTCCAATTTTCAACAAAAAATTATGAGACACATAAAAGCATAATGAAATATCATCCACACACAGGTAAACAATAGAAACTGTCCCTGAGGGCTCCCAGATCTTGGACTTCTACACAAAGACTTTAAGTCAGTTTATAAAATTTGTTCAAAGAAATGATGGAAAATGTCTTAAAACAATTAAAGGGAAGTATGACAATGACAGTTACCAAAAAGAATATTAATAAAGAGATAGAAATGATAAATAAAGAACCAAATAGAAGTCTATTTTTAAAGTTATAAAAACTAAAATGAAAAAATTCACTAGCAGAGCCCAACGGCAGATTTCATCTGGCAGAAGAAAGTCAGTGAACTTGAATATAAGTCAATTGAGATTATTCAGTCTGAAGAACAGAAAAGGAGAAAAAAAGGAAGAAAAATAGAGCTTTGGAGAACTGAAGGTCACCATTAAGAATAGCAACATATGTATAATGGGAATCTCAGAGTAAAAGAGAAAAATAATCAGAAAGATTATTTAAAGAAATAGTGGCCCAATACTCCCCAAATTTGATTAAAAAAAAAATTAGTATACATATCCAGGAAGATAAAAAAAAATTCCATTAGGACAAACTCAAGGAGATCCACATCTTACCTGTCATAGCCAAACTTTCAAAAGACAAAGAGGGACTCTTAAAAGGAACAAGAGAAAAATTACCCATCATATATAATGATGCCTCATTATGAGTAACAATTGACTTCTCAGAAACCATGGAGACCAGAAGGCAATGGGAAGACATATCCAAAATGCTAAAAGAAAAAGACTGTCAATTTAGAACTCAATATCCAGCAAAACTATGCCTCAAAAATAAGGGAGAAATTAAGACACTCTCCTAAAAACATGTCAAAAAGAATAATGACCTATACATATAGCTGAAATTTTCTAATGCTTCTTTAGGTTGCTTGTAGGGCTTTATGCTCATAGTCGGTAGTAAAAGAGAAAGGTAATTTCTACCTCCCCTGGTTGTTAGGGAAGTGATTTATATTTTTTAAAAAATGGTTGTTTAGGGTCATTTTCTCTTTGGGAGTTAAAGTAGTTAAGAGGCAGAGTGCATGGGAAAGCTGTGGTATCTTCAGTGACAGCTGGAAATGTCATTTTGACCCCGAGTATCTTAATATGGTAGAACTCTGCAGACTTCCTTATAACATGGCTGCCTATCATATGTTCTAAAAAACATATTCATTCAGAACAAAGATCTGTGACCATAAGTTAAACTCGAGTCTAGCCTCCAAATCAACATAGTTTTTCAGAGATTGGGATCCATTGGCCCCTACATGTTTGTAAAATGTACTTGATAACAGCGATTCTGAAAACTACAAGTCCGGAAAGTGTGCTTTTAAAAAAATTATAAATATTTCTTTTTTTAAAATAAACTTTATTTTTAGATCACTTTTAGGTTCATAACTAAAATGAGTGGAAAGTACAGAGAGTTCTCATGTAAACTCCTGCCTCTCCCCACCAGCCTTCCTCACTATCAGCATCCTACACCAGAGTGCTACATTTTTACAATCAATCAACCTACAGTGGCACATCATTGTCACCTAAATCCATAGTTTACATTAGGGTTCACTCCTGTAATATGTATTTTTAAATAATTTAGAGCATTAATTTTACTTAAATAAAATCTATTATTATGTTAAAGTGATTCTAAAATACATCAATAGTTGAATTCAGTTACGAGTGCCATTTCTATAAATGTATTTCTAACTTTCTTTAAATTTAGTAATGTTTACAACAAACTAATATAAAACACTTTGCAAGCTAGGTCTTAACTTCTGGTGTCCCCAGAATTCCTGCATTGTAAATTCCTCACACACACACACACACACACACACACACACACACACACACACACACACAAATGCTTTTAAGTGGGTGATGTGTTGATGTGCCCCACCCCCCACCCCATCGTGTTTCATTATTTATGTGGTGTCTGGCTTCTGTTAATGTTCCCACCTCCTGCTCTCTATAAAGTGTGGATTAATCATTAAAAGGGGAAGTTTAGTATGGGCCAGGGATTGATGTCTTGTGAATGCCTTGCTAGGAACACGTAAAAATAAAATATTGTACATTTTTGGGAGGGAACCCTTTATAGCTAGAAGGAACGCTATAGATCTGTCTTTCAACATTGCCTCTTATAGAACTTGTTATGAGCTGAAACCATTTAAACCTCACCACTTCAAACCTTATAGGTGTGTTTGGATTTACGGCTCATTTCACTGGCAAACCAGAGGGAACGCCCATTCTCTTGTTTTACTTCCTTGCCTTGGGATCCCTTTCATTTGTAAATCAAATGAAACCTTTTCTTCCCAAAAGTCATTAAAATAACATTATCATATGAAAAAGTACCTTTTAGTGGATCAGCAGAACATACATTTTGTTTGGCTATCCTTCAGTCTATATCCATCTATCTGTCTGTCTGTCTATTTAAATTTGGTTTCCCAGAAGAGAAGCATCCTAAGAATGGAAAGATCAGGGTTCTGTCCCTTACTGTGTACTTGGGAAGACAATAAGAATCTACATCTTCATCTCCTCATCTGTAAATTGGGAGAAAAAATATTAAGTGTATAGCGTTTTAAGGGTTAGGAGAGATCATGCATTTGGAAGTGCCTTGATTACCTATACTGCAGCAGAGAAATGTTAGCATTATAATGGTGGTGAGTGGGTGTAGAGCCATCATCCTCTTTCATCAGCCTCCAAGTAGGAACCAGCAGCACACATTTGAGAAACCACTCACAGGGAGCAGGAACGCAGCCTGTGAGCACGGACCAAGGTGAACTAAACAATCCATCACTGAGAATACACTGTGCCCGTAACATGACACCAGAAGGAGACTTGCTGTTCTTAAGGCTTAATGATTTCCAAAGTGCTCTCACTAATATTATCTCGTTCGTATTTCAACCATCAAAACAACCCTCTGAAGTAGTCCAGGCACAGATTACTGGCTCCATTTTACAATAGAAAAAGTCTGGGGAGTCAAGGGCTTCCTGGAGGTTCTAGAACCAATGAGCATTAAAACCGAATGGAGGTTATCTTCGGACTCAGAACAGGATGCTCTCACTGCTGGGTTGTTCTGTTGCTGACAAGGCAAGCAGATTGGTGGTGGATGATTGAAGCTACAGGAGATGTATCCATGTGATTAATATTAAACATGAAAACAACACACATTCTCATAAAATGTGCTCTTTCTAGGAAAATGGGGAATTGTACACGTTTTTGTTATGATGGAATGTTCTATTAAAGTGGAGCTTTGAACATGACAATAAAAAGGCTAAGAGCTTAATTGGTTAATTAGATGAGAAGCAATCATTTA
>NW_006436288.1:2643080-2663725 GCF_000325575.1 Pteropus alecto | reverse complement strand
AACTGAGGTCTAAAATTGACCCTACCTTCTCGTGGTGCATAATTTCTAATTATTATTCAACTTTCAAGGATGAATTGTAAATCAGCATTGCCAATCTGCAAGCCTTTTGCCTTGATTTGGGCAAAGAACCAACGAAAACTTTATTTACTTTTATAGCCAGAGGTGGTGGGCAGGGGTGGAGGGTGGGGTGGAAGATTAGACAAACAAGAGAAGATATCAAATGATTTTGTCTTTATAAAAATGTTTTAAAGAGAAATTTTACATGAAAAAAAGAATATTCATTTAAGTATAACTTATGCAACTAGATTATTTATTTTTAAAGTTTGTACCCATCACCCATCTTTTCAAAGCAACTTTTCTATTCCAGCCTCTATCAGAACCAAAGCATGAGACTACTTATTCTTGAGGCACATTTACAGGGTTATTTTAGATACCAGCATATGTGATGTCTCCTCCAGATCAGTGATTCTGAATATGTGGCCCTCAGAATCACTATCATCAGCATCATCTTGGAAATGCAAGTTCTCAGTCCCCACTCCAAACCCACCTAATCAGAAACTCTGGAGCTGGGGTTCAGCAATCTCTGTATTACAAACCCTCAAAGTGATTCTGAACTTTGAGATCCACTGTTATAGAATACTCGGGCATTGATGTGGGGTGGGGCGGAGTGGGGTTCTTCCCATGAAGATCCTAAATCCCTTCTGATTTACTGCAGAACAAACAGGGAGAGCCAGTCTAGAAACTGGTGTCATCCCAGGGAAACCTGGCAGAGAGTCACATTCAGCCTAGGCTGGGTCTTGTCTCTGGTGTGCTTGGGTCTTCAGGAGGGAGGGCACAGTTAGAAAATCCAAACCAGGCTACCCCTCAGGAATCTTTACATATGCCCTAAACCAGGTAAGAAAATTATCCTCTACACTTGGCAGAGGGAATATCCGAGGCTTGCTTATGCATTGTCTCTTCAATAAGACTTGTCTTACTTGTAAGACGTTATATCCTCATTGGTGTTTTGACCTTAAATGATAAGAGAGAACATGAACACTTAGGATAACAGAATCTTAGTGTCAGAAGGGTTCTTAAAAGCCCTTTGTCAGGCAGTATAGTAGTTGGCTACAGCCTTCTGAATAATAATAATCATGATGATAATTATTAATAACAATAAAATACTTGCAAAGTACTCTATCTTTTATAATCTCATATATGTTAAATTAATGTGATTTTCGAGTAACCTGAGGGAATGTGGATATCATCATCATTGTCATCATGATAAGGAAACTGAAGCTTGGAGAAGCCAAGTGACTTTCCCAGACTCCCAAAGCTAACTAGAAGAGCTGAGACTGAAATTCACATTTCTTCCATCCTTTTTGCATCATACTTCCATCGGACCAAGGAATTAGATTAAATTAGAAGAATCGTATGAATATGATGCTTTATTTCAAAAAATTCTCCTTGCAAGCCATGAAAGTGGATATTCCTTTTCAGTACTTTTCAGACTATGAGAATCCCTGGGATCAATGGCTAAGTTTCCTTGCTCTTCTGTCCTTGGCGGCCACTTTCCTTCGTGTCCTCCACCAGGCATCCTTGCCCAGGCAGACATCAGGGCAACCTCTCATGGTTCTAAGAGGTTGATAACAATAGAAATGATGTCTTTGAAATTCTCGCCCAATTAGAAACGATAGGTTTCCGTGGAGCTATGTCCGGCACCCAGTGCATACAGAAATGAATGTTTCGAATTGTCTCCAGTGGTGGTGATGATTTCACACCATCTACATAGCCTTTTCTAATTCTCTTGTAACTAGTGACCTACACTTAGGAAATAATCAGAGTTGCTCATTACAGTCATGGAGCAATTAGTTATCCAACGACCTCCTTGCCTTTCTCCTTCTATCTTTAAAAGATTAAGATAGACGATTGAGAGGATGAGGTTCTAAGATTAGCAAATTGCAGAGTAATCCTGGGGGGTTATGTGATCCCTGAACAGAGTTAACTCTAAAACATACTGTGCTGAGAGTCTTAAAATTATAGTTATTATTTTTTTAACCTTCTTGGATCTCCCTGATACCAACTCCAAGGAATCATGACCTCGGTTTTAAAAAAGCATTCTGCTTATGAAAGCCTGCCCAGCACATCTGGGTAGTGCTGTTATTTAAAACCACTCCAGTCACTGAATACTGCCAATGGAGGTAATGTGCATGGTAATTCTTACCACCATCCATGACAACTAAATAATTTGCTCAAGAGCAGCAGTGCTTGAAAGGAGGAATCCTAGGATCGCACATCATCCACTCTGTGAGGTCCCTTAGGGAAGCGCAGACTGTATATTTTCAGGAAGTACAGTTTATTATGTTGTTTGAAAATGTTACTCTGAGCAACAGATGTTATTTTTGGAGCCCAAATAACTTTATTTTAGTGAAAAAGCCTTGGCAGAAGATAAAAGATTGTTGGCTAGAAGAAGAGGTTGGTATATGGGATTGCAGTCTAGTCTCCCTAGTTGTACTGTGACAGTTTACATGCAGAGGCAGAAGCCCGTAATTTGCAGTCTTCCAGTCTCTGCCGCCCTGCTATGACTAATGCCGCCAGGACTCAGCGGGAGGGTCGGGAGGAAGGAAGAAAACGGCTGAGATTCTGACTGTGTGCTCAGAATCCATTTGGGTTTTGGTACATTTCATGCTCCCTCTTCATTTAGCTTGGCATCTGCTCTGGAGGAGCAGTTTGGAGCCTCAGAGATATATTACAATCCTCAGTGCCAAGAGGATTATGTACAACTTGCACTCCCATTTAAATTGTCAGAGTGGCACTCTGGCTTGATGAAGAGAGAGCACTCCACTGGAAAACGATAACACCCTTCTTTTAGATTCTCTCCAGGGGCAAAAGGTCAAGTTTCCAAAGGAAATTTGGTTTTATTTCTATCTTATTCTCATACAGCATTCACTATTTTGTGCTAATTAATATCTCTCATGAGTAGCAAATTAGTGAGGGAAAGGTAGAAAAGGAAAACTCAATGTGACTGCTTCGTGGACCAGGAACAATCCAAGCACAGAGTACTAACCAGTGGTTCTGTTGTACCCAAGGCTGATAGTCTGCAGATGAAGATATGGTGCCTCATGGGAAACTCCTGTTGACCATATCGAGGTGGTCCAATCTGGCAAGTGGAGACACTCACATGTGGCGATGGAGGACATCTCACAGGTTACAGTACCAAGGAGCTAGATGATTAATCCATTGTGGCTCAGCACCCTTACCCAAAATTGAGGGTTCAGGCCTTGCTCATGTCCCTTGGAAGAGAGAATTAAGAGCTACTTAGGCTGTCAGGGTCTCAGAAAAATTCAGCAGGTTCAGAGTAGTCTTGTGTGATGAACTGGAAGTTAACTTTATGTTGGCCCAAACACTTCAGTTGTTTAGAGAAACTCTAACGTTTGGCAAATAGACAATGAGTTACTTCAGAAGCACTAGAGGGGAGAATGGACCAGTGCAGTCCCGCTGTTAATGAAGGAGCGAATGCAAAGTTTGCTTCAGTCAGGATTGGCTCAGAGAGTGATGAAGCGTGATCTGCTAAGGTCTGACCTCACTAATGGTGGTGTGTGCTGGTCCATGACCTGAGCAATTTCTGATTCATTACTAACTTCTTTCCTGCTGCTTCAAATGAAACTACACTTCCTTGGCTCCCTTAGCCTTTATCGTCCTAGTATGTCTGGCCAGTGTGGGGCAGAAGATAGAAGGATGGGAAGGAGAGAAATCCACAATATTTCTCCCTCTTTCTCTGTTTCCTGTGGTGCCTCAGCCAGTAACTGCATCCCCTCTAGAATTCTAATTACCTCAAAAAAGTCTCTGCCTCAGTGATCCCATCTTTCACAAAGCAGACTCCAGGCTCTTTCTGGGAGGCTCCAGATGCTCTTGGTAGCAGACTTCCTCTTTTTGTCCCTTCAGCGCTGGTTGTGATTATAGCTTTCTGCCATTGCCTCCCCATCTCCTAACTGCCTTCTTAGTTCCTCCATCATTTTTGATTACAGTTTTCCTCTATTAAATGTCTTCTGTTTGAAAGACTTCAGGTGGTTTCCATTTTTCTGGCTAGACTCCTATGATACACTCCCACTGAGCAGATTTGGAATTGCATCAGAGGCCATCTGACTATTAAATTACTTCCTTTTCCCTATTCCAGATTTATGTCCTATCTTCTACTGGAAACATTTCCCCTTTCTAGCCCAATTCTTCACATCCATATTGAATTTTAGTTCTTTTGGATCTTCATTCCTTTTGTCTCAATCTGTATTTTTATCTTAAAATTAACTGGTACTGTTTGAGATACAAACTAGGAAAAATGGTTCTACGAGTCACAAAATAAACTTATAAATGTTAATTTTTCATCTCTCCTTCATCCCTCCAGAATGAGTCATTCACTTTTCCTAATATATTATTCTTCCTTCATTTTTGACTATCAAGCCACCTGGCAGAGGTAATGTCTGCTTGGGTTTGTGTACTGCTTCCGGCATTATTTGCTCACAGCAAAAGGAAGATGCTCACAATCTCTACCTACATCTGTCATATTTCAACAAAAGGAAGAAATGCCACATCACCATGAAACCAGGGATCTTCATTAACAAGGGCTCAAGAACAAAGAATAGTTGTATCGCTTCAGCAAAGTGTCAAAATTCTTAGCAAAAATTTAGGCCTAACGTTCTATAAAGCTATTGCAAATGGTAGTAATTTAAACTTTTCACAATACAAACGTATAGTATAGGCTTCCAAGGTCAGGTGCTACAGTGTAAGGAGGCCTGGGTTCCATTCCTCACTAGGCTAGTCATTACCTGTATGACCAGAAGCAAGACTTTTTTTAGAGGGGTCCATTTTTACATTTGCAAAAGAAGGGAGTTGGACTAGATAATCTCTAAAAGCCCAGAAATATAAAGTTATAGTACTCTTGATTGTGACTATTTTTATTCTGTATGCTTTATTTTTCCTCCTTGGGAACAAAAGAGATCCTCATGAGCATAGAAAGAAAAACCCTTCTCTGCTCTCTTTTCCACTCTGGTACAATTGGGCCTCATTAGCCCTTTGCTCTAGAATCAGTGCTCTAGCAGTGGGCTCTAAGAGTGGGGGAAAAGGCTCATGGCGTTTTTGATTCTGGATTTTTATTTGTGTAGTTAATATTTATATACCCAAATCCTCCCACCTCTCTTAGCTGGAAGATAAATTTGGTATATCGGAACACTTGCTCTCCTGATTTTTAAAAAAATTCTGATTGATTCACACCATGCTTTCTCCTGGTTTGCTGTGCCTTGTTTGAGCCTTGGTTTACTTTGCGTATAACCAAAGTAGGCGGCCATTTCAATAATGAAATTTGAATTCTTCTGCTCTCAAACATTTATCTTCCTATTCTCCTGCCTTTGTCGTGTGTAAGAATGCTGAAAGTTTCATATGAGACTCATTTTGATGAAGGCAGTTTCTCATTTTTCAAGTCTCAGATTAGAGAACACTTCTTTGCTTTCCATTTCTACCCTGAATGTGGGTTACACAGTATGTTTCTTCACTGCCCTCTACTTTTCTTACCAGAGAGCACAGATACCAGAATGAGACTGGTATCTTTTTAAATTCTACCTTGGCCACATAGTAACTGTGTGAAAGTTGCTTAAG
Organism: Pteropus alecto; assembly: GCF_000325575.1. Classification (NCBI taxonomy): domain Eukaryota; kingdom Metazoa; phylum Chordata; class Mammalia; order Chiroptera; family Pteropodidae; genus Pteropus; species Pteropus alecto. Next base: position 2,658,097 of record NW_006436288.1, on the reverse strand, counting down.
CTTCACAAGACTTAATTTTTTAAATTGTGAAATGGGAATAATAAGAGTATATACATCCATGTATTTTGGGAGGATTTTTCACGTAAAACACTTAGAACAGTGCCTTGCAGGTGCTTAGTAAGTGCTCAACAATATGGTTTGTTGTTACTATGATGATTGTTATTAACATTATTGTTTGTTTAATTATTTGTCTCTGTCACCAGACCCTGAGTACATGCGAGTAGAGACTGTGTGTCTCTTATGCACGGTCAGAGTCCAAACTCCTAAGACAGGATCTGATATAGAATAAGGGCTTCATGCTTCATAAATATCCATTGAGTGAAGAATGAATGAATGAATGAATGAATGAATGAATCTCTAAAATCTCTTCCTAAAATGCATGTAATTCTAGGAGAAGGAATTGAGTATATAGGCCATTCACACTTAGTGAAGGGAATCTGGGTATCTCCTGAACAGGAAACACAAATGAGAAAAAGATGGAAGGATAGGTTCAGAGCATATGGAGAGAAGGTCTGTGCACTGTACAAGAGACTTTCAAAAACTAGCTTACCCCTGAGATAAGAGAGTGCTTACAGGGGAGATGAATGGGCTCCAAAGAAAACCTCATCAACTCTGAGGTATTCCTTAGGATAGTCCACAATGGAAGTTTTGCAATGTGATAGTTATTTATACTGGATAGATCTGAACATTCAACCATACCTTTGCTTGTAAGAAACATTATTCCCTAAAGCTTTAGTGCATATTGAGTATTCTAAGATGTATTTTTTCAAACTCAGATCTCTATTATAATACCATCCATGTGATGGGGTAAAATGGATTCGTAATTTCCAATACTTATGCCATGTCTTCAAATGTCTTTGAACAAAGTGTGATCGTAATTTGTATGACTCTTGGTTACATGCAAAGTATTTTATTGTTCAGTATCTCACCTGATTATTATAATACCCTGTAGGATAGATAAGTATTATTATCATGTTAAATAACATATCTAAGGTCATACTCTACATTCTGCATACCTTCTACTATACGATTCTTTTGTTTCTTTTATAGATGGATCCCTTACAAAAGTTTCCAAAAATGTGGACTTAAAAAAATCATGTTTCAGTGGCTTCTGAACATCTCTTGCATATGTTTCAATCCCTGTGTGCTTCATTCTAGTTCATGAAGTGTTCTGGGCTAGAGAAGGTTACTATGCTACCCAACAAAGGTCACAGTGCTTCGTACTAAGAATTAGTAAAATCTACACAATTTAACACTACCTCTTTCAGTACAGTATCAAGAAAAGGACTTAAAGCAAAAATGACTTAAATATGCTGTGATATATGTAGAACACAAATTAAAAATGCTCAACTACAAAAAAAATACATTAGACATGATAATGAAACATATTTGCAATTTTATACAAAGAAAAATTTGTCATAGATGCTAAGTAGCTATTGTCATTTTTCTTTCTGTCCACTTTCCAAAATTTAAGAAAATTTCTAATGCTCTTTTCTTTCTTATGCAAACAATGGAATATCCCAATTTTCCTCCATTGTCTTAGGCAAAGATCTGCTAAGTTTCTCTTTTTCCATTCATGAAGATAAACTTGGTTAGCATTTTTTGTTGTTTGTTTTGTTTTGAGACTGAGTTATTCTCGTATCGATAAATATAGTGTCTAAAATCAATAACTAACATAAAAATACTAGAAGTCCTGAAAGACTAAATGCAAATTTAAAATATATATATAGTTAAATCAGTCATTATTATCCTTCCCGCAAAAGTAAAATGCATCATCTTTAAGTAAGAACTAAAGACTTATATCTGCAGCAAAAATGCAAAGGAGTATAATATTGTCATGGCTGTGGTCAACAAATGATGGGGGCCTGTCGAAAGGACACAGGAGCCAGCCCGAAAGGGCTCTCACTGGCCAAATCTGAGACAAAATAAATATTGATAGTAATGGCTTATAGCCCATTGAATAAAATAAGACTATATGAGTCCATGTTGACGAGAGTAGAATTCCAACTTAATAAATGTGGGAAGAATGAGAGATGTTGAAAACTACCATCTGGGAGACATCATAGTACTAATTGATTCAGGAAAGGGTCCTTAGTGGATGCTGAAACTAAGAGGTGAAAGTTTGATGAGGATCGGGATATTTTACATAATCTCAGAGTATGTCCCACAAATTATTAATTATAAATGGAAAAATAACAACTTTGCAGGGGAAAACCTGAAAAATGCCTCCTTTATCAAGTGAATGCAGTTAACATCGCCAATGATAAGACAAATTAAAAACCTGTGCCTTCTGATATTATTTACTGAGAAAGACACAATATCGCTTCTGTGGCATTTCTGCCTTCAAATGTGTAAGCTGAATGTAATCATGAGACAATATTAGACAAATCCTAATGAGGGACAGTTTATCCTCTTCCTCTTCAAAAACTGTATGCTCTTCAAGATGCCTTGGATTCTTCAAAAATGCCAAAGGCTTGAAATATATATATATATATATTTTAAACTGAGGAAATATTCCAATTCAAGAGAATAAAGAGAGAGAACAATTAAATTCAATGTTTGCTCCTGGATTAGAATTTGGATCAGTAAGAAAAAGTAACTATAAAAGGCAAGAGGACAACTAAAGAAATTCGAATATAAATCATGGATTACATAATATTGTATCAATGTTAAATTTTCTGATACTGATCATTATACTGTTCTTATAAAATATCTTTATTATTAAGACTAAATATTGAAATATTTAGAGGTAAGGATGTACAATATGTCCAACTTCCTCTCTAATGGTACAGAAAAATGTGAAAAAATATACATATTTATAGAGAGAGAATGATAAAATAAATGGGACAAAATGTAAACAATGAATGGATCTGGATAAAGAGTATGTGAGAGTTATTTATTCTATTTTCATAACTTTTTTCCAAGTTTGACAGTTCATTCCAAAAAAAAATGACCAAAAAATATTGGAAAGTGAAAGTTCCCCTATCATTTGCATTTCACTGGGATAAGAAAGAAAAACCCAGCTCTCTGAAATAAGCAGCCAAAGCTCTCATTTCCTAGTCATCAGTTATCTTTGTGAGTGTGTGTTTTCAAGTTAGAGTTTTGTTTTAATTTTTGTTTTGTTTTGTTTTTTTATTTTTTGCATTTTTAAGTATAAGGTGGGAACAAAAAAAGAGTAAAAATCCTAAGTTTAGTTGTACCATTTAGGGACAGGAAGCAGTCGATAAATTTTAGTATCATATTTTCATGAAACAGGAATATGGTTCTTTCCCAAGTATGACCATAAATTACATCCTTCAAGTCAGCTCCAACTGGTGGGAATTCATATGACAAATTACTTGCTAGTTCTCAAGCTTCTTGCACGTCCCTTATGACATTTGGCTGGATTGTAAAATATTTCCCAAATTACAAAATATGTTAGAGCTGATACCAGACCTACACTCTTATCTGCTGACAAATAGTTTTAAGCTATTCTGGTATGCCTGAGCATTCGCCTTATATGAAATCTAAATGACCTCTCCTATTTTCTCCTGCCTTCTTGAACTGAGGAGACCTCCAGTCTCAGAATGAAAATCAGAGCCTTTCCACTGGAGTGGAGAATATAGAGAAAATTGAGGAAAAGAAGCTGAAAGAAAAGACAGGCCGAGAGATGATTGACAGATCTGTCGCCCATCCTCATTTTCTCATTTCACAATAGACAAGGGACACTTTATGACAGGTACTGGGTTAGCATTTTATCATGCATTATCTTTTTTAGTCCCTTAGTATTTCTGAGATGGACCCTATTTTTATCCCCATCTGGCAGTTTAGGAAACTAAAGCTTAGAGAAGTAAAATGACTTGCCAAATGTGAGTGGCAGGGTTGAGATCTGAGCGAAGTTCTTCCTGACAATCAGAGTCTCACGAAGCTTTAACTATCCTGTTTTATTAATTATATTGATCACCCCACTCTACTTCTTTTTCCTGAGGACTCCTGGTGCAATGAGAATGCCATTCCACACTCTTGCATAGTTTGTTGCATTTTCATTGCAATTTCATTGCAATTTCATTAACAAGCTTTCCTCTAATCTGCAGGTCAGTAGTACAATGTCACTTCTTAGTATACTGTAAGATTTTGGAGTGAGTTCTGAATCATCAGAGAGATAGAGATTAAGTTAATTTTTTTGAAGTTGATAATCATAATACAATTGCTAAAAACCGATTTGATATTTGTGGTAAACTGATGTATCAAGGTGAGTAAAACTCTATAGGAGAGTTCTTAACCTGAGGTCGAGACCCACCAAGGAGTCTATGGATAGATTTCAGGGGGCTTTGAACTTGAATGAGAACACATTTTATCTTCATTTTCACTAACTTATAATTTTATTTAAGTGAAATTTAGCACTGCCTTCCATGATGAATTTAGATACAAATAACGATATTGAAAGTCATACTTGGGATTTTCTCACCAGTAGAAATCATAAATTTTTCAATCACATCAGTTATTGCTGATATTTCAAAATGTCATGTATAATCATAATTAATTTGAAATTATGATAATTATTATACAATTATTAAATTTGTGACTAGATCTTATTTAATATGATAACAAAGAAACATGTAATTGCTATATCACAAATTTGGTTTTTATAACAGTATGCCAGTATTTTAAAATATTTTACTAGTGTTATTTCTACTTAGTTGGTTTTATTTGTAATTATATATTTTTCATGTTAAATATTTTAAAATATTATTCTGAGAATTGGTTTATGGTTATGCCCAAATGGTCTGCAGCACAAAAATAGTTAAGAATTCTGCTCTGTAGCATAAACCTTTCATAGCCCTAGTAGGGAATACCCTGTTTAACAGCTGGATGTTGCAGTGACCTGTGGGGTATTGCAGTGACCCCAGGAATGAAGGGAGGCCCTAACTCCTAGAACAAGACAACTGTTATGTGCTGCAAGCATGTCCAACCCAGCGCTTTCTAGTCAGAAGGCGGAAGCTACTCTCCCCTCTTCCAGCCTCAACCTCTTCTAGGTCCCAGAAAGTTAGGCAGTTATCCTGCCCAAGCTTACTTCCTGTTCTCTTCCCTACTCAATTTTAATGAAAGCTGCAATTCTGGCAGCGACTCCAGTGTGACCCTAGTGCTCTGGGGAGTAGGGCCTGTGTCAGCAGGCCGCGGGGGTGGACTGGAGCCAAGACTTTTGTGATTCTCTCCACCCTCGTTTTCTTGTGAAAACACAGCCTAGGAGGGCTGTGCTGGAGGGTTGATCAACTTAGCTATATATTTGCTTTGCGGGAAACTAAAGTTGTCCTTTTAAGTGTCATTTTCTCTACTTTCTTTTTTTTTAATCCTTTCTTTTCCAACAGGCAGATTCTGGTCACACCTACACAGGTGGCACCAGGTGTGTGCATATTTTTCTGATAGTTACAGTGCATCATAGAAAAATGAAAAGATGAAAAAACTTAGTGGTTTTAGATTACTTTATATATTCTAATACCATGCCTGCTTTTGTTCCTTTATTTTTAATTGCTTGCATTGTATACTTCATCTAGGTTTTCTTGTTTTTTTCAGTCTGAATATCTTAGTTGAGTTTCTCATCATAACTGATCATCTTATACACATACTATTAGGTTTCTTTTTCAAGTGTCTTTGTGGAGCAAGAATCAACACCATGTGGTGTCAGTATCTAATGCCTAAGCATGTGTAACTTGCATTTCAAAAACTGAAAACATGTTATAGGGTAATTTCATTTAAATCTGCTTCTCTAAAGCTCCTTCATCGAATATCAGGACAGGTCCATTCTGAAGTTTAATATATTTTAAAAACTGTAATTGTAAAATCTTGTTTGCATGATAGTTTCTCAGTCTTTATCTTACCTAGGTAAAACACAGAGGTAATGTTTATAAACATGATTGCTGAGTATGACCGAGGCAAGTTTCAACCTACATTGATTACCCTATTGGGCAGGGGACCAATGAGCTGCTGTGTAAAGAAAGCGCCAGAAGACTTGCAATATTTTTTGCGCATCAAAGGATGTCCATGGTCACTTCTCATAATTCTAGTGTTTTTTACATTCTGCAAAATTCTCATTAATCAGACTACTTGCTGTACTTGGCCAAATTTTCCCAAGAGGAAATGAAATGCAAGCAACTCTTGATTCTCTCCTGATGATCAAGGCCACTTCTTCCTTCTCGTAGAGAAATAACCAAAGTAGAATGTTTGTCTTCATAATGCAATATGTGAGTGTTTAGAACAGATTTGCCCTCCTGATTGCTTTGGTCTGGCAAATTTTAAAAGGAATTTGCTTCATGTAGATGGCAGGGTGAAATGGTCCAGAACCAGATCAGGTGGTTGAATCTAAGAGTAATCTGGACACAACTTCTGTGTTCCATCGAACACAGGGAGACAGTGGCTGAATGGGACGCCAAAAGACAGGGATTAGGAATATATATGTGTCTTCATTTCCTGCAGCTGCCATAACAAAATGCCACAAAACTTTTTTTCCTGCCTCAAACCACAGAAATTTATTGTCTGACAGTTCTGGAGGCTAGAAGTCTGAAGTCAAGGTGTCAGCAGCACAGTTTGTTCTTTTTCTGGGCTGTGAGGGAAAATCTGTTCCATGCCTCTATCCCAGCTTCTGGTAGCCTCAGGCGTTTCTTGGCTTGATGATGTGTTCTTCTCGTGTCTTCACATTATCTTTACTCTGTACACGTCTGTCTGTGTGTCCAGATTTCTCCTTTTTATAAGGACATAGTAATGTCAGATTAAGGCCCACCCTAATGACTTTATCTTAACTCAGTCATCTGCAAAGACCCTTTTTCCAAACAAAGCCTCATTCATAGTTACTGAGGGTTAGGACTTTAATATCAATATCAATTTAATCCATAACAATATCCATCTTGAAAAATCACCAGAGAAGATAATTTATAACTATTGGTGAAATTTATGTAAATCACATAATTTGTCTTCAGTGAATTTATTTATTCTGAATGTCTTATTTAGATAATAGGATGCCAAAAGTACCTCACTATGAATATTCTTTTTCTATAAATTATAAATGATATTCAATTATTTCTACATGTTCCAGTGACCATGTTTCTCTATTATTTCTTTATATACCTTTTTGGCATTTTTCTGAATTTTATTGCTTCTCTTTCATTTATAAATACTAGACCCTCTTTTATTCTGGATAAGCAAATATCTAAAGATTGGGGTAAAGGATCTTTTTTGTAAGCAAAGTGCTTGTCTGGAGCTCTGTTATTTGGGACATTTAATTCAATTTCGTTTGTTTCAGACATTCAAAGTCTATACCACTGGTTCATATTTTTCACTATCTAGAACAGTATGCATCATGATGATGATGGTTAGCTGTACTCTCTTCTTTTTTTTTCAGTTTATTTTATTTTTTAAATTTTAGATTAGTTTCAGATACACAATACAATGGCTAGACATTTATATAATTTATGAAGTGATCCCCCTGATTACTTTAGCACCCATTTGGCACTACACACAGCCATTACAACAAAATTGACTATATTCCCTACGCTGTACTCTACTTCCCCATGAGCTGTGTTCTCTTAAAGTGGCAGACAATTGTGATCAAGTTCAAAATTAAATACTCGTCACCACTCCCTTCATTCTTTCAATCAAGAACATCTAAAGAAACCTCGGATGACATTAGAGCTCTGTGGAATGGCTGGAAAAACACTGACCCAGAAAAATTAATGTGTAATAAGTCACATTTTTTCCGTTACTTACGAGAAATCGTGGTGTTAATTCTTTTCTTAATCTCTGGGCTAAGTGTAAATATGTGACTCACTGAAACTAGCTCATTCTTAGACCGTAAATATTAGGAGTGATGACTTATAAAGAGGTCATGTTGATGTGTGGTGAGTAAATGCTTGTTTGCACATATTAATTTAACAAGAAAATAGCATTTTCCAAAGTAGCATAACATTAAAAACAATAGAGAAATCAATATAAGTGAAAAGCAGTGTTAGTTTTGAAGAAAAGTTATTATGACAAAATAATCTCCTCCCTCCCCCCAAATAATAATGTAATTGTATTAGGCTTTAATACCTAAGAACATGTGTGCTAGATCTGGTTCCAATCAAAAAAGTTCTATTAAATTTCAAATACTACGTGAAAATTAACTTTAAAAATATATTTGTTCATGGCAAATTTCTATTTCTAGTACAGAGAAAACCACAGGGAGATATTCCAGCTGGATTGGATTCCTTAATTCAAGTTGTCTGTTTCATTCTTTGGGCACTGCTTGAATTGAATCGAATTGAATTGAATTGAATTGAACTGAACTGAACTGAACTGAACTGAATTGAACTGAATTTTCAGTGGCACAAATGGGATGGTGCCATGTGTTCTCTGTCCTTAAAGCAAACACTTACTGTGTCCAAAACTAGGCAGGACAAAGTAAGGACATCAGTCGATAAGAGGTGGCTTGCTTCAGAGTCTACTCTGCTAGAGAAAAAACACCACTATCAATAATAGCTTCGGAAAATATGAAAAATCCACCTCGTATAGTAGGTGGAACAGAAATATTATTCAATTTCTAAAGCAGGTGAATTGGTGCATTTAGAAGTTTTCCAAATCAGTATGAGATAGCTAGAAGTATTAAATAAAAGGCATTAGTTTTCCTTAATAATGAAATTTCTACTTCTATGACTTTGCTAATGCTGGTTTCTGCATTCTTTTCTGCCTATTCTTGTTATACATCCTTCTGTGATTCCACAATGGCTTTCCGCAATGACTGTGGCCAATAGTCTTATCACTGAACAATAGTATTTAGCAGTGTAAAACAAAATAGCGTCAATCTTCTATATTGTATAGTTCCCAGGTAATTTTATGTGCCTTTTACTTATCTTAGGGCCCTTTATATCCAACCTGCAGATAAGAAGGTGGTCTTGTTGTTAATTTATACCATCATGGTGACAAGCTTAGTACTTAGCACATGGGAAACACTCAACGTGTATTGTAAAATAACATTTTTACAAATAAATGGATATACCAATTAAAAGCAGCCATAACAGTAAGTGTAATACATTGATCCCTTCATAAAGAGGGAAAACTTACCTGATTTATGCAGGGAAAGCAAGCTCAATAAAAGTGGAATCCTGTTGACCCTATCACATTAGTTTTCTCTTAGGAATGAAGGGTAAAAGGGGTGTTCAACTTATTTCTAAGTTTTGTATATACTGGTAGCGCCCTCTAGTGGATGGTCACAATTTCTTGCACCCCTCAATTCCTGTACATTCCATTTCACCTGGAGGATTTGTATCTTTTGCTACCACTTAGTACTTTCCTCCTCATCTCAGGATTAATAAGGTTTTGCTTCAAAGTGACTTGGGATAATACAATCTACAATAGAAATCAGTGGTGTGTGGTTTGTAAAAAATATCTAGGGTACATTTAACTGAAATGAATATCAGCCTTTACCATTGCCCTTTGAAGTCATTCAGTTGCTAGTGTGGGTGCAATTTAACTGTTGTGTGCAGACGCTTGGCTTGGGTGTGTTTATGTAAATGGTTCAAAGCTGTGGACTGTCTGGCAAACTGCTTCCAAGAAACAAAGGAGCATGTTTTCCATTTAAAAAACATGTGGTTCTTATTGACTTATAGAGATTGATTTTTGATTTCACTTGATTTTATTTTTAAAGTTGGTTTTCCACTGTGAAATAAAGCGTGTTCATTATAGAAAATGTTAGCAGTACTGAGGGAAACAAATTACCCATAGTTCCACCAAAACCATGACTGATTTTAGATGTAGCCTAACAAGGTAGACTGTTTTCCTGGAGTATATTCTAAGAGAACAGGCTCCAGTTGGACTGATAGTGAGCATGTCACTTACCTTCCATGCAGCTGTTTCCTCTGTTTATAAAGGGTGATGATAATACTGCATTTGCGTACTTCCATTTTCTGTCTCAAATTAGATATGGTAATTGCATAATAATAACGGCAACCATTTATTCAGCACAGAATTTCAAAACTTATCCCTAGAGTTGCCATTTACCTCCTGCAGAACAGCAATTCAGCCTACACTCAACTCTTCCCACATCTCTTCTAGCATTTGTTCTTGTAATAGTAATAACTACCATTTATTAGGTTCTTATTATGCAAGATAATACAGTGGTTAACTATGTAGCCTGATTGTATTTTAATTCTGGCTTTCCTCCCCGAATAGCTGTGTGATCTTGGATGACTAATTTAAAGTCTGTGGTACAGTTTCGTCCTTTGTCAAATAAAAGCCCTGCCCACAGAGTTTTAAGGAGAAAATTAAATCCTTAGAACAAAGCTGGATACATGGGATGCACTCTATTAATGTTAGCTGTTATTATGATGATGATATATTAGACATTATACTAAGTTCTTGATAGTCATTATGCCATTCAACCCTCATAACAATCCTATGAGTTATATATTTTTATCCCTGTTTCAAATAAGGAAAATTAAACAGTGACCCTTAGTGACTTGCATAAGTCACATGGCAAGTTACCCCTCAGAGCCTGAATTCTAGTTCAGATCTGACTGGCTATAAATCTTGAGTTCACCATCTTCTTTTTTGATGTGGAGGGTTAACTATTAGTTTGTTTCTTTATTTAATTTTATTAAAGCATAAGTTACATACAGAAAGTACATAAATCATAAGTTTAAAGCCCTGCAAAAATTTGCAAATGAAAAGTCTCTGAGAAATCATCACTGCAACTTTATCAGATACTCAAAAATCCTCTCGTGCCAGCATCTAGTCACGAACACCTCCCACGGCAACTACTAAGTGCACTTCCAACACATCGATTGGTTTGCTTGGTTTTCAACTAAACACACGTGGAAGTACACAGTATAATCTTTTTTAGTGTCTGAGTACTTTCACTCAGGTTTATGTTTGTAAGATTTATGCAGGTTGTTCCTTTTTGTTACCCTATAGTGTTATATTGATTGGCCTATCACAATATATCTTTTCTACTGTTGGACATTTGTGAGATTTTTAGTTTGGAACTAGTACGAATATTGCTGCTAAGATAATGCTTGTATGTGACTCTGGCGAACATATGTATGCCCTTCCATTGGGTAAATCTAAGAGCAGAATTGCTGGGTCACAGCATAAGCATATTTTAGCTTTAGTGGATATTGCCATATAATTTTCTAAAATGATTCTATCAATTTATACTCTAGCAAATTAACTTTTAACCGACCTAAGAGAATTAAAGGTCACTTTTTATTTTTAAAACGCATTAGAACAAAAGACATACTTTGATTTAAATAATGTTTGAATTTTTAAAATAGTTATCCTCCTGTAAAGCACTTGATTTTAAATTTACTTACACAATAGAAATGATTCATTTTAAACATAATTACTATAATATGAATGAAATATAATGAAATTTAAATTTAAAAGGATAAAATCAAGACTAAACAATGGTATTTATGGCAAAGTAGTTCATGAACAGAATAGATCATTTGCTTGCTCTGTGCTTGGAAGTATATTATATAATCATTATTTTATAGTCATCCACAAACTGTGTGTGTGCATACATAATAAGCTGTTTAATGTCAGGCATCTTGTCCTTATCAATTAGGGTGACTATAAAAAGACAGAAAGGGCTCACATTAGAAAGTCTTGATAGTTTTCAAATTTGTAGTTGCAAATCCATTGTCCCAAAGAGATTTTATTCTGAAGTTCAAACTATCATCCAGAGGAGCTGCTGTGGCAGAAGCAAAAGTGAGAACCTCAGATCTCTACCTGCCCTGCCTTCCCCTCGTGGCTCCTGGCGGGCCCTAAGGACTTTCACAGATCCAAGGAGCATGGCATGAGAAGGAGTGCCTATATCCCGGATGATAAAATGCACCATCTTGGTCACTTCAGTCAGTTGGTAGCAACTCCCAGGAACAATATGTCAAGAAGGGAGGATTCCAGTGTCATGGCTTGAACACAAGAAAGTATGCATCATCAATTAGTAATGTTTGTCACAGGCCCAAAAGGAGGGTAGTGAGAGTCTGCAGGATGATCCTAGATACCATTTATATCTATATACTTTCTTTTAAATATTTTATTTTCTATTAACTCCAAATTAAGTATTGAAGTGATTGGCATGTTGACACAATCAAGCAGATGGCTAATTGTTCAGTACAGATAGGCTAAATACTGACGTAGGAATCACCAGGTACATAGATCTTTCTGAATTTGTCCAGTAGATCTTTTGGGATAAATTTCTAAAAGTGGAATTTCCTCCATTAGAGTTAAACCTCCCATACCCTGCAATAGAGTAGCACTCCGCTACTCTATATACATAACACAAGTCACATTCTGCCATGTTCTCTTGTTATTTATGAATATCTGCCTCCCCATCAGAACTGCAAAGACAGAGGATGAGTTCTGCCTTCTACCTCTATATCTCATCCCCTACCTGGCCGACAGTGCCTTGCATGGTGTTTCCTTTTTACATAGTAGATATGAATACATATTTTTTGTTTTAAATATAGTGACACATTTTAATATTTTTTTAAATGCTCAGAATTAATCAGAATTCAGCTCATATAAGGGAAGCCTGAAGTGAACGAATGGAAAAAGATATGAAAATTTTCTTGATTTTAGGAAAGAACAAATAAACGGCCCTGTTTTTCTCAGCCACTATTAGAGACAAAATTAACAGTTAAAGGACTGCTAATAAATTTAATGGGATTGCTGTCCACGTAAAGACCAAAATGTCAGTGCTAGACACACTAATATTGGAGATGCAGTATATGAGTATTTTTAAAACTCTCTAAATGCCTGTGGAATACGTAGTTTAATAAAAATGACCTTCTCTAATCCACTTCGTGTCCCCTCCTTGTCTCTGCCCTTGGCATCAGTGGCTGAGTCATCAAGTCATCTCATGTAGAGCTTATTCCATAATAATTAATACACTTAGATTATTCTTTACAAGGTTTCTTGTGCTGACATGGATAGAAATATTTTCCCAGTGTCTTTAAGTTTGATTCTTGCAGCACTTGGATCCACATTATTCCAGAAACAGGAGGCTCACTAGAATAGGCCATCAAATATCCATCTCATTTGGCATTCTCCTTTATTTGCTGAGGTTTTGTTTTGTTTTGTTTTGTTTTGCTTTGCTTTTTGGGGGGGTCACTATTTTTCAGCTCTGCAGTCTCTATTTACCCCTTCTTGTTTTATTCCAGGTAGCATTTGCACTGGTCTTTTTGGAGGTCCCCAAAGTCCCCATGATGGCCAGTCTGCCTAGACCTCTGAGTGTGTTTTAATTTTATTACCTACAATTCACTTATAATTTGTTTTGAATGAAACTGTAACCTGTCTTTTGGAAAACTTCTGCCTTTTTTTCTCTCAGTTCACATTACCTAAGAATGTATTGTATTCACTTCCTGGGCTGTAAGTCTGCTTTCAACTTTTGCAGTGTTTTCTTGGACCTACCTAACCGTTCTCTCTGTGAGTACAGTTGCCAAGTCCAACACTCCTCCACGTCATTCTGAAGGAATCAATGTAGTTTACATATTATGTTTGACATGTTTTATTACTATTCTCCATCAAGACTAGTAGATGCGCTGTTCAATTCCTGAGACACGTTATTGATCCTATAGAAATTGTAGCAGGATAAACTCCAATTTTATGAACATACATTTTCCCAAGTAGAAAACATTTCAGTGGTCTCTCTTTTTTTGTTTAGCATCTTGATACATACATTTCTTACAATCTACCTTCTAATGAATTCAAACCTTGTCTTCAGTCAATCATTCTTTGGTAATTTATTTAATGTTGAATGTTCCTAAACAATTTATCGCATTTTGATAGAGGCATTTTGGGTCAGTGGGTGTAATTTCAGACACGGGGCCCTCATGGACATATATTTTTAAAACAATGTTTCAGTGTCTACATCTTTTATCAGTATGAAAGGAAGTAATTTATGCCTTCACTATTCTGAATAATAAATATACCTGCGTAATTACAATGATAAAATGATTCCACTTTTCCTCAACCTTTATTCATATTAGTTCAGCCTGAATTAAATAAAGACCATTCCCTCAAATATCCATCTCATTTGGCTTGTAAAGACCCAGTTTTAGTCAAAGAATGTTGCAAAATGCTTTTTTGCTTAAAGCAAATTTTACAATTGGAATAACATTCATTTTCAGACCCAGATTTAATCTTTTTGATTTATAATATTAACTTAAGGTCATGTAATTCTGTAAACTGAAGCCAGAGAGTCTTTCTGGTCACCAGTATAATTATAACTTCCATCCAGTGTTTACCAAGGGATAGTGAATTCACTTAGTTAAAATGAGATCTGGCATAAACCTTTACTCCAGGCTTAACTGAAGCAAACATAGCCTTTTTTCTTTTTTTTTTTTTTTAGGTTTTACTAAATTAGATTTATAAATTGGACACAATTAAAAACTTTAAATGCCAAGAAAAAGGCAGATTTGAGAGAGATGTAGATTTTTCTTTTAAGAATATTTGAATAAACCCCAAATAAAAATAAAACTGAAGAGAGGGTTTGTTAATATAATATTTCTAAGCTGGTTTTGCTTAAAGCCAATCTGCATGCTTTTGTACTGCTTGCCAATCCAATGCAAATGCCAAATCATGGAAGGTAAACAGGATTTGGGAGGCTGCCTGCTCAGGAATTCAAGGATTAGCCTTCACTCTGCTCTCTGCTGCTTGTCAGTCTAAATTGGTCCCATGCTCTGTGCTTCAGAGAAGTGCTTCAATTTACACACACATAGTTCTAATGCGAATCAAAAAAGTAATAGTGTACCTTATACGATGGTACAGTAGATAGAACAGACAGACAGTTCGAGGTGGTAGACCTAGATTTGATTTCTGATAAAGCAACATAACTAGCTGTGAGAGCGCAGGTAAATTACTAAAGCCACTTAAGTATTAGGTACCTCATCTATGAAAAGAAAATAAAAATACACAATATCTTACCTAGTAAAGATAGTGTATAGAAAGTATATATAGGGTTACCATATATAATGTTACCATGTGATTATAATTCAACCCAAAATATT
>NW_006436288.1:2629129-2642384 GCF_000325575.1 Pteropus alecto | reverse complement strand
GGTGGGAGATGGTATCTCATTGTGGTCAAACCAAAATATTCTTGAGAGTGAAAGGAACATTAAGAATAATGCCAAGGCAATGTTAGTAAGTTTTATATTATATTATATTTGAAAACCAGGAATATAATATGATATAATATATAACATAGTTACTATATGGTATATATTAAATATAAAAATATTATATAAAATACATATAAATTTGCTGTAATGCAAGGAGCCTGGTACATCACAGCACCTGGTGCCAATTTTTTAACCCTTTATTTTGGAACATTTAGAGTTTATAAAACTTTTACATATATTATGGCATTATATATGTAATTACATTATATATGATAATTACAACCGTCTTGTAAGGTATATTTACTTATACTTTTTTTACAGGTAAGGGCACTAGAGCTCAGAGAGCATAATTACCTTGCTTCAGATTCTAAAGAAAGTAACAGAGATGGGATTCAAATCCAGTTCTTATAGTTCCAAGTACATTGTGTTATATTTCTCTACTACGATTTCTCCCAAAGAACTTGTAAACATGTTTTTTTTTTATGCAACTGTGGTTTCATGTGGCTGGTAAATTTCTCTAAAAAACCTAATTTTAATTTCAAATCTTATTCTGTGCTTTGACATAAAATTTAAAACAGTCAATCTTATCTGAGTTTAGTCTGAAATTTGAAGTTTTTCTTAGCATCTAATGATCAATTCAGCCACTGTAGGATTTTGCTGCCACCTCTTTACTCCCTAGTGTGAGACATAACAGGTGGCTCACATTGAGCACTGGAAGTTCTTCATTGTTTGTCCCTGCAGGAATCTGCTAACATGGTATTCAGATGGCCTTTCCACTGTGCTGCCATCCACTGATGAACTCCCCTGTCAGTATAAGATACGTTCAGGCCCATTGGCTCTTGATTGCACACCTGTGGCACTCTCTGAGTCATAGGACAAGCATTCGGATGTGCCCTGGGTCCTGTTTGGACAGTGGCTCTGTGGCCCTGTTTGAGATTTATCTGCCAGGTCATCCCATAAGCTGGCCCTACTGCTCCTCCTTAACCATGGGAGAATTTGGCGAGGGCTCTCAGGGCAAGATGGGCTATGAAGACTTAAAGCTAACTAGAGATTCCTTCGCCCCTTCCTTTCCAACCACACATCACTGGCTCAACTTAAGAGGGAGGAGATACAAGTCCACATCAAAATTTCTCTCACTTGCTTTTCTCTCTGACTCTTCTCTCTCTTCCTAGTCCAGAAAGTGTTTATTCCAGCATCTGAGGTTGGAAGTGTTCAGGGGTCTGGGGATAGGGAGGGGGTTCTGGCTATAATCTAATTGTTGATGCCAAGATCTTGGCTTCTGGGATGCTAAAATCCAGGAATAAATATCTGGTTTCTCGTTTTGTTTGTTCTCTGTCTTACCTTCCCTTGGGGGTGTGGAGGCCAAGGTCTAGTTTAAAGGAGAAAATAAAACAGGGAAAAAGTCCAAGAAATTTCCTGTTTAAGAAAAAAAAAACTTAAGTGCTTCACCACATTATCTCCTACTCTCATTTTACAGCTTTCTTTCATTTTGTTTTAGTCTTGTTTCTATAGCATTGCACATTTAAACTATATTTGGCACACTACTAAGTAGTTGCCGAATAAACATATCACTAAATTTGTGTGATTCACAAGAGTGTCTTCACACAAAATGATGACTAATAAACATTTAAGACGAGTACATCGCTGTGAATTGTTACGTGATTTAGAACCATTTGATAACAGTTAAAAGTCTAGAATTACTTCTCCATTTTCTCTCTGTCATATTCTCTTGAGCCCACTCCAGTTAAGCTGTCATCCATCCGGTCCATTGCCAATGCTTTCACACAGCTAAATCCAATTCTTCCCTTTCCCGGTCACCCTCACTGATTTTTACCTCATTGATCCAACTGCTAAAAGTTAGAGGTGCCCAAGAGTGCAGGGTGTGCATATATCCATACTGTGTCCAGGTGACCTCATCCAGTCCTTTGTCTTTAAATACCATCTTTATACTGACATTGGCAAATTTATATCTCTAGTCTGGATCTCTGCCCTCAATTTCAGACTCTTAATTCTCATTGCTTCATAACATCTCCATGGCATGTCTCAAAGATATCACAAACTTGTTCAAAACTGACTCCCAGACTTTCTTCTAAAACCTTCTCTACGCACAGTGTATCCCAGAAAATGTCACTTTATCCAATTTGTTAGGCCATAAACCCTGGAGTCATTCTTCACTCTTCTTTTTCTCTCACACTCCACAGCCAGTCCAGAAGCAAATCTCTTTCTCACCGCCTCCACTGTTGCTCCCTGGTTCAAGCTGCCGTGATCTCATTTATCACAATAATTTCTTAATTGTCCTCTCTACTTCTTCCTTTGCCCTACCCCTGCAGCCTATCACCCACACAGCAATCAGATGACATCACTTCTTTTCTCACGATGGTCTGATGTTTCTCTGCCTCCAGTCAACATCCTATATTCATCTACATGGCCCCGCATGACCTCCTCCCCGCCCTTCACTTACTTTACTCTTCTCCTTCTGCTCTTTCCTTTGCTCTCGCTACCCAAGCCACAATGGCTGCCTCCTTTTACTTAAACATGCCAAGTGCGTTTCTGCCTCAGGGCCTTTGCATTTGCTCTTTCTTCTGCCTGGAACATTCTTTCTCCAGATATAAAGATTGCCGACTTTGGGTCTTTGCAAAGATGACATCTTATCAGTGAAGCCTTCCTTGATCACTGTTCTTAAAACAGTAACACCATTCCAACCCCTCCATTACTCTTTCTTTTCTCTGCTTTACTTTTCTCCATAGCACGTATCACCATATAATGTACTATTTACTTACTTGTTTTTTTATTTAACATTCATCTTCCTGTACAGGAATCTAAAGACCATAAAGCTTCGGGGATGAAACTTTGTTTACTTCTCTAGGTCCTAAAGGAGCCTGGTACATTGTAGTTGCTCAATAAATATTAAATGAATGAATGAACAAAAACTCAAGGTTAGTACTGTTATTCAGCAACCAGCTCAGTGCCATGCACATAATAGTTAGTAAAGACTTGTTGCATGAATGATGAAATGGGTTAAAACAATGAGTATTTGTCTCAAATTCTAAAACTCACAGAAAAATATATATGTATGTATATATTTTAAATTTATCTTTTCTATAGTTATTCTCAGATATTCTATGGAAGAAGTCCTTAATTACTATTGAATTCTTTTTTAGCGGGCTTAAGCACAAGCTTGGTATATATTCAGGGTAAATGCTGTATATAGCTGCCAACATGACCTACCACTCTAATGTACCATCCATCTTCCCCTTCACCTCTCCCCACAGTAGAGCATGTACTAAAGAAGATCACCAAGTCAAATCCCTTGGATTTGAAATAAGGGTTATATGAGGGCACGCTATTCTTTCTGTATCCAAATGTACTCCCACCATGGTACAGATTGCTTTTATATCCCGCACTGTGAAGAATGAATGAGCTTGGAACAGCTAGAGGAAAACTAGTTAAGTTGTGTGCTTTTATCAATATATGCATCAAAATCTGTGCCAGTTTTTCAAAAGGAGAACATGACAGATGATGATATAGTTTCGGAAAGTGTATATAAAGATAGGACAGTGATTTTTTTTTTTTTAGGAAGTTTGATTTATCTAATGAGAGAGACTAGTATTATACTTTTTATTTATCTTCTTCTCTCCTCTTGAGACCCAAATATTATTATCCAGAGAAAATGATAGGAAAAAAAAACAAAATAGAAAAAGAGACTAATTAATAAATCACCACCAATAATCTATGATTCACATTTAAATCACACCTCATTAGCCTTATCGGTCGTATATCCACATTGGGATCATGTATATAGTAAATAAATGAACATGACCTCCTCCCCGCCCTTCACTTAAATTAAGTTCGCTTTTAAAATTAATTTATTTCCAAACAAAGGGAACAAAATGGATGAAATATAAAGTGAAATCTTATAAAATGCTCAAGTGAGCTGCATGGAAACATTGCCCTGAGTCCATAAATTTCTAGCTGTTAGGTTTTTGGTTTTGTCTGATAATTTAGAGAAATTGCTAGAAGAGAATATGCTTGTGTCATTTGTGGTGAAAAGAAAATAAAATTAATCTGAAGTGTAACCTAATTTAAATAAAGCAATGGCTTTAGGATTATTAAAACAAAAAGATAACATAAGTGTATGAGTCTGAGAAAATTAACACATTATTATTTATTAATAGACAATAATCATGAGTTTGTACATACATTTATAAACTATATATTTTGATAAAATCTGTAAAATCAGGTGAATATGAATGACTTGAAAAAGTTAAGAGATAAACTAAATAAAACTAATGCTGAAGTGTCAAATACTCATCACTGAATTCTGTTTCAAGGCCTGTGGTGCCCAGGAAGGTCAGTGAAATTTGTCTTAGTATTACACACTTAAATACTTGGAATACTTATAATGCAAGGCAGAGCTGAAAGAAAAGTGAGAGAACATTGAAAGGCAGCAACAACAACGGGGTGAGGGAGCTCTGGAACCAACTTACAATAAAAAAAAATGCTGAACAAACACAATCATTACTTTTCTTGGGTCAGTAAAAATATGAAGTTACTAAACAATCCACCATATTCTCAAATCTGGAGAGAGACAGACAAATATAGAAAATCATAGCCAAGATTAGCTTACTGGACAGAAGCTGATAGAACTATGAACTGGTCTCTAATTGGAAAAGTAGACAACATGTAAGAATACATGGGTAATGTCAGCAAAGGGATGAAAATTTTATAAAACAATTAAAAGGACATACTATAAATCAAAATATTGTAACAGAAATGAAGAATGCTTTTGATGGGTTCGTCAGTAGACTAGACACAGCTGAGGAAAGAATCAGTAAGCTTTAACATATGCCAGCAGAAACTTCCCAAACTGAAATGTGAAGAAGAAAAAGAATAGGGGGAAAAAAGCCCCACAGAATATCTAGTAAGTGTAGCATAATTTCAAAAGGTGTAAAATGCACATAGTTAGAACAAGGGAAAGAAAGAGAATGGAACAGAAGAAATATTTGAGATAATAATGACTGAGAATATTCCAAATCTAGTGATGGACACCAAAGCTATAGATCCAAAAAGCTCAGAGAACACCAAGCAGGATAAATACTAAAAAATCTACAAATAGGCATATCATATTCAAACTTCAAAAATAAAAAATAAAAAATAAAGACAATATCTTGGAAAAAGCTGGGAGTGGAGTGGGATTATCTCACCTACAGAGGAGCAAGTATAAGAATTATATAGTGGACTTCTCATCTGAAACAGAACAAAGAAAGAGTATAGTGAAATATTTAAAGTGTTGAAAGAAAAAATTATCACTAACATACAGTTATATATTTAGTGAAATTATATTATTCAGTGAACAGAAGTAAAGATTTCCCCATACCAACAAAAACTGACAGAATTTATCACTAGCAGAGTTGCCCTGCAAGAAATAGTAAAAGAAGTTCTTCATAGAGAAGGAAGATGATATAGGTCAGAAATTCAGATTTACGTAAGTAAGGAAAAGCACTGGAGAAAGGAAAAATGAAAGTAAAATAAAATCTTTTCTATTTCTTATTCTTAATTGACCTAATAGATAACTATATCTAAAAGTAATAATAGTAAAAATGTATTGGATGATTACAACATCTGAATAAGTGAAAAGAATAACTAATGTTATAAAAGATAAAAGAATTGAAAATATCCTGTTATAAAATAACTTGAACTACCCATGAAGCAGTTTTTTTTTAATTTCAGAACTTAAATTTTATTTTATTTTTTGTTTTGATTATTTATTATTATTTTATTTTTTAAATTACGTTTATTGGAGTAACATTGGTTAATACAATTATATAATTTTGACATCTGGATAGTCTATTGTGTGTTTACCACCCAAAGTCCAGTTTCCTTCAGCTACCATATATTTGATCCCCTTTACCCACTTCACCTTTCCCCTACCCCCTATATTGGACCCCTTTTATCCCATCTACCTCCCCTCAGCTCTTCCACTATTTATTTTTATCACAGCATAACTATATTATTTTATGCTTAGATGAACAAGAGAACCGGACAACCCATGATCCATATCTACTTGGACAAGGAAACAGGAAAGCCCAAAGGCGATGCTACAGTTTCCTATGAAGACCCGCCAACTGCCAAGGCTGCCGTGGAATGGTTTGATGGTAGGAGCCCTAGGGTTGACCCAAGGGTGTGCTCACTAGCATACCTACTCTGGGGCACATTTTGCATGTATCAACTTGAGGTAAAGAGGACATATTTTTGTGTAGATACCCAGGAGAGGGATGGCTGGGTCAGATGACAATTCTTTTCTTAGTTTCTGAGGAACTTCCATACTGTTTTCCACAGTGGCTGTACAAATTTGCAATTCTACCAGCAGTGTATGAGGGTTTCTGTTCCCATGAAGCAGTATTTTAAGGTGAATTTAGTTGTATGTGTATAGGCAAACTCTAGAATGACCACGAAAATTTTCTAAAAAAAAAAAGGTATAATTGATATGCTAAGAACAGAGTAAAAATAGAATCATAAAATTCTCAATTAAATCCAAAGAAGGTAGAAAAAGAGAGGAGAAATAAGAAACAATAATTGCAACAAATGTAAAACAAGTAGGAACATGGTAAATATTAATTAATCTATATCAACAATCACTTTATATGTGAATGACCCTCATACACCAAATAAAAGAGATCATCATAGTAGATTTAAAAAAAAAACACCAACAAACTATATATTGTCTATAAAAAAAAACCTCAATAGTTTTAAGTATAAAGACACAAGTTAAAAGTAATATTAGCAAACCAAATCCAACAACCTATGAGAATAATTATACACTACAACCAAGTGGGATTTATCTCATGTATGCAAGGCTAGTTCACCATTTAAAAATCAATTAATGCATTATATCACATGAACAGGCAAAGAAAGAAAATAAATCACATGATTACACCAATAAATGCATAAAAAGCTATTTGACAAAATCCAACAGCCATTCATGATACATACTCTGAGCAAATTAGGAATAGAGGGGAACTTCCTCAGCTTGATAAAGAACAGCTACAAAAACCTGGAGTTAACATTATCCTTAATTATGAGAAACTAGAAGTTTTCCTGCTAAGATCAGGAACAAGGCAAGGATGACCCTTCCACTATTTCTTTTCAGTATCGTCCTGAATATCCTAGCTAATGCAATCAGACAATAAAACAAACAAACAAACAAACAAATAAATGCAAGAATAACTATAATGTAATATTAAAATAAAATAAAAATAACATACAGATTTGAAATACAGGTGTAAAACTGTCCTTGTTCATAATATCATCATCATCTATGTAGAAAATCTGAAAGAATAGGCCAAAAAGAAAAAGAAAAAACCCTCCTGGACCAAATAAGTGACTATAGCAAGGCCGCAGGATGCAAGGTTAGTATACAAAGGTATACCATCACTTTCTTATATACCAGCAATGAACAATTAAATTAAAAATATTATTTCATTTTCACTAGCGCCTCCAAAATAAAATATTTATGTACAAGTCTAGTGAAATATATATTAGAAGTATATGAAGAAAACTGCAAAACTCTGATAAAAGAAATCAAAGAGAACTAACTAAATTCCATGTTCATGGATAGGAAGACTCAATATTCTCAAGATGACAGTTCTTCCCAACTTAATCTACAGAGATTCAATGCAATTCTGTGATTATAGACAAACTAATTCTAAAGCTTATAGAGAGAGGCAGAAAATCCAGAATAGCTTATACAGTATTGAAAGAGAAGAAGAAAGTTGGAGGACTGACACTACCTGACTTCAGACACAGTAGTCAAGACAGTGTGGTATTTGTGAAAGAATGGACAAATAGATCAAGCGAAAAGAATAGAGAGCCCAGAAATAGATGCACACAAATAATGTCAACTATCTTTGACAAAGAAGCAAAGGCAATACGATGGCGTAGTCTTTTCAATAAATGGTGCTGAAATAATTGCATATCTACATGCAAAAAAGAAAAAAAGAATCTAGATACAGAGCTTATACTCTTCACAAAAATTAACTCAAAATGGATCACAGACCTAAATGTAAAATGTACAACTATAAAACTCCTAGAAGATAACATCTAGGTGACCTTGAGTATGTCAATGACTTTTTTATACAATAACAAAGGCATGCTCCATGAAAGAAACAATTGATAAACTGAACCTCTTTAAAATTAAAAACTTCTTTCTGAAAGACACTGTCAAGAGAATAAGAAGACAAGCCACAGACTAGGAGAAAATATTTGCAAAAGACATTTTAACATAGGACTGTTATCCAGAATACGAAAAGAACTCTTACAACTCAAAAATAAGAAAACAATCTAATTAATAAATGGGAAAAAGATCTGAACAGATGCCTCACCAAAGAAGATATACAGGTGCCAAATAATTATATAAAAAGATGCTCCACATCACATGACATTATAGAATTGAAAAGGAAAACAATGAAATACCACTACACACCTATTAGAACTGCCAAAATCAAAACACTGACACCAGATGCTGGTGAGGACATGGAGCATCAAGAACTCTTACTTATGGTTGGTGGGAATGCAAAATGGTACAGCCGCTTTGGAAGACAATTTGACAGTTTTTTTCAGAACTAAACATACTCTTACCATACAATCCAGCAATTGTGCTTCTTGATATTTACCCAAAGGAGTTGAATAGATAAGTCCGCACAAAAACCTACACATGGATGTTTATGGTAGCTTTATTCATAATTGCCAAATCTTGGAAGCAACCAAGATGGTGTAGGTAAATGGCTAAATAAACTTTGGCATATTCAGACAATGGGATATTATTCAGTACTAAAAAGAAATAACCAAGCCATGAAAAGACATGGAGGAGGCTTAAATGCATATTACTAAGTGAATAATGCCATCTGGCATTATATACTATATGATTCCAACTATATGACATTCTAGAAAAAAGCAAAACTGTGGAAACAATAAAAATATCATTGGTTGCCAGGAGTTGTGAGGGAGGGAGGGATGAATAGGCATAGGATTTTTAAGGCAATGAAACTACTCTGTATGATACTATAATGTCATTATACATTTGCAAAACCATGGCATGTACAACCCCAAGAGTGAACCCTAATGTAAACTATGAATTTTGGGTGATAAAGATGTGTCAATATAGATTCATCAATTGTAACAAATGTAACACTTTGGTATGAGATGTCAATGGTGAGGGAGGCTGTGCATATATAGGAGGTTGAAGGTATATGGGAATTCTCTGCACTTTTTGCTCTGTTTTGCTGTGAACCTAAAATTGCTCTAAAAAATAAAGTCTATGTTGTAGAAATGGGCAAAATATATGAACAGACACGTTCCCAAAGAAGACATATACATGGCAGATAATCATATGAAAATATTCCCAAAGTCATTTGTAATTAAAGAATTGCAAGAAAACAACTAGGTAACAGTACATATTTATTAGAATGGCAAAAATCCCTTTTAAAATCAAAATAAAACTGACAATACAAACTGTTGACAAGGACATGAAACAGCAGAAACTCACTCATTTCTGGCGGGAATGCAAAGTGGTACAACCACTTTGAGAAACAGTTTGGCAGTTTCTTATAAAGCTCAACATAATTTTACCATAATCCCGCAATTGTGCTTATAAATACAACTGGTTTGATAATTTACATGTATATAAATACTTTCATGTGAATGTTTATAACCAAAACGTAATTGTCAAAAATGGAGATCAATCAAGATTTTCTTTAATTGGTGACCGGATCAACAAACTGTCATCTCTCTATACATTGGAATATTCAGCAATAAATAGAAATAAGCTCGCAAGCCAGGACATGACATGGAAGAAACGTAAATGCACTTTGCTAAGTGACAGAAGTCCGACTGAATAGGCCACATATTGCATAATTCCAGTTATGACTTGAGACCTTTACTAATGGATCAGAGTGTAGGAGGAAGCCATTGTGTCTTACTTTTTTTTTCCCTTCTGTAGTTTTGGAATAGCTTCTTAATGGCTCGTCCTGTCTCCAGCTTTACCTGCATCCCCCTGGTTCATCTTGGCATTGAAACAGCAGTGACCTTCATAAAACAGAAAGATGATCATGTAATCTTTGTGTTTATAATACTCTAATGGCTTCTCATCATTTTAAGCATAATTATAAATTTCTTAACTTGGTTTATAAGCTCTTCATAATAGAGATATTTTTCCAGCTCAATTTCCCATGATTCCTCTCACACTCTTACTTTGCCAGGCTCTAGTTCTCCATATACACTATGACTTTTGAAGTCTCTGGTTTTTTTTTTTTTTTCTTTAATGAGGTAATGACTATAGCAGTAGGAGTGGTGATGGGGCTGCAAATGGAGACACTCTGTTGCTACAGGTTACCCTCCACACCCCTGGACTAGAGTCGTAGGCACAACCTATTAAATCTATACGTGCCCATATAGACAGGAAGCAAAATGAGCCAGGAGCAGAGGGCATGTATAAGCAGAGTAACTTGTATGATTCTTGGTTCTTTATTAAAGGAGGCATCTAGTGAGGTTATACAAGATACGTCCTCTGCTTCTCTGGGATACTTAGTCACTCTGACTCACTTTTATGCCCCCAACAAACTCCAAATATTTCCAGTGCCAATTTTGTATGTGTTCTAGTGGTATAAGCATAGAGAAAAAAATCAGACATTAACACATATGTTTCTTCTTCCAAAAGAAAGTAAAAATTAAAAATCCAAAATTTATGTCCAGATCTTTGAAAATTTAGAAAAATAATATAGTGCAAATAATTATTTCATTTAAAATATTAATTAAAATTAAAAATATTTAAA
This sequence comes from Pteropus alecto, assembly GCF_000325575.1. Taxonomy (NCBI): domain Eukaryota; kingdom Metazoa; phylum Chordata; class Mammalia; order Chiroptera; family Pteropodidae; genus Pteropus; species Pteropus alecto. The sequence continues at coordinate 2,631,492 of NW_006436288.1, read as the reverse complement.
AATATTTAAGTATTTAACCTCTAGTTTGGAAAATATAATAATTTACTTCTTAAGCATCGCTCATAATTAAAACAAATAATAATTTTCAACTTATATAAAATTGGTTTGAATTCTTGGGCACAGAATCCATAGCTTTTGATTTATTAACCTTCAAGATACAAATGAAAAAACAAAACCAAATCAATTGATTACCATAGTCCAAATTTAATTGTTTCTACTTTTAATTTAAATTCAAGAAGAATTTATTATTACTCAATCATACAGGTTAATTTTTTAATTTAAAATACATTTTTTATTGATATTATATTCTTTATAAGCAGTCCCACACCTCTACTCCCTATCAAACATGTTAGAAGTTATAAGTCATGGCCCTGCCATTTTTCCCATTCTCATTTGTCATCCTAAAATCCAGTTGTCACCAAATCAACCTTTACCTTACCATTCCATAGCAAAATAAGTCAATTTTCAGATCTTGAAACACACTAAAGCTAGACTACCAGGCTGTTTTCAGAGACAACAGTGCTTCCCTAATAATTATTGGAGATTATACCATTTATCTTTAGGAAATCATTTGCATATAACAGTGACATTTATTCTGTAACTCTTTCTCAGAGTGTTATTTTTTGTTAGAATGCAGACAAGTCAAAATTTTCCATCTTAAACAAACACGATAATTTAAGAGCAATTCCTAGACCCCCACCTGGAACCAATTTACTTCTCTTTTTAACTTCTGGCATTATAAAGCATTTGCTTTTATATTGCATTAATTTTAAATTTCCATTAAATTGCTCAATTTCTATGTTTTATGAGGCTTAAAGGTTTTTTTTTATGCCAATTTATTTTGACCATCACAAGAATATAGCAAGGGAGCTGGTTTGGTAGAGAGTAGGGGATGGGGCTGCTTCAAAAACTATAGATATATGAATAAATTTTTGTCCTTTTGCTGATATGCTAATTTTTTTAGTTCTGCTAGAAATTTTGTGGAGTTGATGTGGGAGAGGATATAGGAAACGAGGTCACCATGAGATGAATCTGATATTAGAGTTCTGTGCTAAGTCTTCTTCTCTTTCTTTAAACTATCAAAATGGAACATCTTAACCACCCCCAGTGCACTTACCAATCACTAGAAAGTTTCTCTCTGGCAATGATCACTTTCTCCAGCCTCAAGCTGTGATGTCACCTGACTATGGGACAGTATCAAGAAATGCCTGGGATATGATAGACATTCAATAAATATATATATTGAATGTATGATAGATGAGTGGATGAATGGAAAGATAGAGGATGGATGGATGGTTGGATGGATGGATGGATGGATGGATGGATGGATGAATGGATGATGGATAGGTCAATGGTATTTCTGTGCCTGCATGTTTTCATTAATCTCTCATATTCAACAGGCTCAAGTCCAACTTCACTTGCTTTTAACTCATTTCCCCATTATATGCTGCCTCAGGGAATAATGCAAGAACCCAGAATTTTATTCCATATGGACTAATCCCTCTCCTTCGCTCTTTATGTCTAATCATCCCATTACTCATCCCCCTACTCAGAACTCCATAGATTTCAGAGTAAAATCCAAGCTCCTCAATGTGATATATAAGCCTCCTCACAGTCTGGGCTTTGAAGAACCTCACAAGCTACCTCCCTTCTGGCTCCACCTACATACCATTAACCTACCCTGAACCACATATGATTCCTAACTGATCCAGGCTGTCCATGTCTAGGACTTTGAACAAGATGTTCTTTGCTTCAAATGCTCTTCCTAAATTAATGTGCTTCATTCAATGCATCCAAGACTCAGCTCACAATTTATCCCTAATATGAAGTAATTTCTAATATATTGCTTCAGGAATTCTCTCTGGCTTGCTTTTGTTCTGGTGCCTAGCACAGTGTTCAGTAAATATTTATTGACTAAATGAATGTGTGTGAAATTTATATATGTGGCAAGAAGAAAAAGATTTAATGAGAGAACCAAATGGATAAGCATTTGAAAATTATTAAATTTAGATATCAGTTTATCTATCTGAAATCTGATTTCTATGCACACATCTTTGCTCTGAGCCCCTCTCCGTAAGATCTGACATTTTAAGTCAAACAATTTGCTAGGGTTTTTTGATATATCATTTCCAGTCCAGCCTATTTCCAGCCCTTTCACTCCAGCTCTTCAGTTCAGAAAGGCCAGGGTCAATGCCAAGATTTCCATACTTTACTCTTTGAAATGAGGCAGAATGGCCCATGTTTCTTGGAGGAGGTTAGAGCAGTCACAGAACAGAGAGGATTGCAAAAAGGGAGAACAAGAAATTGAGGGTTGGTGGTTGAGAAAAGACCTATAAAGAAGGTATGAAGAACCAGATGTATTG